>NC_092821.1:62348883-62682097 GCF_023375885.2 Dermacentor andersoni
GAAAAGGCCTAGAAACGTTCTCAAACCGGCTTTTTTCATTGGGCGCTGGAGTGTCCTTGATGGAAGGAACCGTTTCTGTCAATCGAACAATACACCGTGCGGCAACTCCATGGCCCAAAAATGAAAGTTCCTCCCTATCGAAGACGTGTTTCTTGTTCAGCTTGAGTCTGTCTGTTTAATGCGCTTGAGTACTGTAGGAAGGTTGGTTGTGTGCTACCGTCTGCCTCTTCTGAAAACGATGATGTCGCCAATACAGAAACGAATGCCGCTACATCCCTGCGAAAGTTTGGCAACGTACTATGAAATGTAGAAGGCGCGGAGGCCAAACCGAAGCATACACGTTTAAACGGAATAAGCCATCATGGGTAAGAAACGTTAATTTGTGGCTGTCATAATGGAGCACAACTCGATGGTAAGCAGACGCAAGGTTTAGCCTAGAGAAGTGTGTTGCCTCCAAAAGACTATGGAATAGCTCTTTTGTTTGAGGAACGGGAACATATCTCCTACAACTGCTTTGTCTGCCGCCCAAAAGTGTGCATACAGACGAATGCCACCCCTTTTCTTTTGACCTATACGATGGCGAAACCCATTGCAATGTGGCCACGCGGCCTGTGACATCGATGTTTTCAGACAACAGAGTTCTTCCGTTAGAAGTGGTCACGTTGAGAGCGGAAGGCGCCCAACGTTTTTCCTTGGGGTGGTGAAATTAAGAAATTAAGTTAGAATCATCTAGCGCAAGACCGCAGTAAACCCAGATCATTGGGAGAGACCTTCGTCCTGCTGTGGACATAGACTGCTGTTGCTGATGCAGACAACATGGGCCGCTGGGTATGTGCAAGTGGGCATGTGCCACAGGCAGTGTTTCAGAATAGACAACGTGGGTCACTAGTTATATGGAACTTCGCTTGTGCCAATGGGCATGTTTCTGAATAGACCCCTTCGGACACTGGGTATGGGGAGCTGAGTTCTGGATTACGATGTGACGAATTCCAACATAAAATGCCAACATATTATGGTTTATTCAGTTCACAAACACTGGCTCTAAAACGCATTACAGCAGAGTATTGAAGCAGCAGCCGTAGCTAGGGTCCAGCGATCGGTGATACACGCAGCAAGCCTTGTCGATTGGTTGATATGGCAAGCAGTGTTTTTCTGTGGCACGCAGCTAGTACCCCGTAAGGCAACCTACCTACATCATTTGGTCTCATCGTGGATGGGGATGTGCGCACGTGTGGAAGGTGTATGCCGTTGGACGAAGCGATGACGCGGCGATGCTTTATGCCGAGCTACGCGTGCAGTCGTGGCCATAGTGCATCGCAACATGACCCTCTTGAGGAATATAGAGACTTCGGGGTTGATAGAAGCTGGCGAATTGCACCCGGCACCCAGAACGGGTTGTATAGGGTAAGGGCGGAGACATTGAGAGCTGATGGATTGCAAGAAGCGCGCTGGGTGTTGGCGGTTTGTTCGAAACAATCTATGCCGGCTTGAGTCTGTTCATGAAGACGCGAACGTCCTTCTCTCTTATGCGCAGAGTGAATGCTGGGAAATCCATCATGATACCTTAGTCTTCAACAAAATCTCTGCCGAGAAATATTGGGACCGACAAATGAGGAAAATAAAGGGAACACTGTCTATTTTAAACATGAAATGCTTTTAACTCCCGCTGTCCCTGACCTTCAAGTGACCTTGAGCCTATAGCAAGAGCCGTTACCCGGGCACTCAAACGAGAACATCGGGCACTCAAACAAGAACAAGGCCGCATGACATGCTCTAGTTACTTCCCAAAGAAGTTACGAAAATATTGCGACGGAGCTCTTCCTAATATTTCTTCACAATATTACTCAAGCTATAATTTCTAGTGCGCTGAAATTTTATTTGTCATTTCTAATCGCGACGTTCAAAAGGCAGATGCAGGGCACTATAGACTTGATTGTCGTATTATACTGCTGAGTGCTCTTTTTAACTGCAGCGGTCCGCAACTCCTGCGTGCGGCACGCCGACAGCGTCCGGTGCGCCGTGAATGGCTGTTTGACCGAGATGAGGCTTGCAATTAGGTTCTGTCTGTGACAGGAAACTATTCCGTCCATATGGACCAGTGCACAGTATGGCGTGCTGGGGTATGCTGTGGTGGAGTCTGCCGTTGCGAACATGCATAACACCTATTTTAAGATTGTGGCTAGTATCATCTCGAACCAATCTGCTTTGCCGGTTGCCATTTCATACTTACATGTACTCTGGATTACGGCAGAGCCAGGATTCTTTTCTACCATTAAAGCCAATGCGAAAGTAGATACATCGGACAGCTTCGACTGTATGAGAAGGCGCCACTTCGAGGCGGAAATACGGATTGTGCAGCATCATTTCCTTTCGGTTGCACTCTTGATGAACGAGTCGGCAATATGTGATACGCCTGATTCCCTATCAAGAGTGGGAACAATTTTTCCAGCAGTCTTACGGCTAACCCTTGTTTGTATTGTTGAAACAGGTGTAATACCACGCACAACAGGACTGATGACTGACCCGCCTTCTTGGCAGCCTATTTTGCCGATATCGGCCGTGCTTCGCGACAATTGATCTACCAGGGTTCAATGTTACTGGCGTTGCCAGTTTTCCGAAAGCCAATTGGTCATGCCTCTACTGGCGCGGCATTGCCGCCACACAAAGGCTGCGTGACGACAGTTAAAACAAATATGTGCATCAAAATTCTGCTACTGCGTACGCCTGTACCTCGGCGTCTAATTGCTGGACGCCTCCCAGAGTCAAACTCGATACAGGAGGGCCTTCCGGTTTCGGAATTGAAAGGGCTTTGTTGGACTGAACCAAAGTGGGGGTCCTGCCGACTAGCTCTTGGCGCCGTTGCTCCAGCCGTTGCTCTTGGCACTTACAGTGAAGCCGGTCATCGCCTTAGGCACAACAATCAACTCTTAGCTGTAGGTGAAGGCGTCCAGTGCGCGTGGGGAACAGACGGATGCAATGACGCAATGAGGGACAGGCAACGGGAGCGCGCCAAGCCATTTATTGGTTTAGGTCAGCATTTGGCGGCAGCGGGCGCATGTATGTTCTCTCAGCTAGCAGGACGTCTTGAATCCCACGTGCTGCAATATGCATTTTTTTAATGTTTATAGAATAAACTGTTAGTCCCACTTGGGGCTGTTATAGGAGTGGGTTTATATGCAAGAACATACAGACTACAATCAATACTAAAATAAGACAGCAATCAGATGCAAAAAGACAAGAAATCAAAGCATTCGCAAGCGAATATACCGCATGCAGAACAGTAGAGACTGAAGAGAGCCGCCAACTTTGGTCACCAAAGCAAGCGTGCTTGCGGCTTTCCATTCACCTCGTAGACAGCTGTCCTGAAGTGACGTAGAAAATGTCAGGTAGAGGTAATCCGTAATTAGTTCAGCATAGCGCCTAAGAAAACTGTTCGGAATTACATCTGGACCACTATTTTGTCATCAAGGTTGAAGAACAGAGAAAGGATCCCAAGTACACTTATTGCCGCAGCTCATAAAAGTGGTGTTGACTCAATACTATTACATGCAATGTCCCTAAAACATTGTTGTCGGCAGTGAGAACCGAATGGACGTAACTGTTAAACGAGTCAGCTTGCTGTTTTTCGTGTGTTGGCGAACTTGCAGTAACACTCTGTTCAAAAAGCAGTTTTTGCTATTGAAGAATGGTGTCTGAAATGGGCTATGGAACTTAATAGTGAAAAAACTGTTCTCTTACGTATAACTAGAAAGAAGTCTCCCATTTTGCTTCCTTACTTTCTTCGCGGCAACCTGATTTTGGAAGTTGACAAATATAAATATTTAGGCATAACACTCGACAATAAGTTAAAATGGTCGGCTCACATTACTAATATTTCTACATCTGCATTTCGAAAGCTATGGGTTTTACGAAGAAAGCTAAAAACTGCCCCTGCACACATAAAAAAATTGGCTTACGAAACTTGTGTGCGGTCTTTACTTGAATATGCTTCAGTAGTGTGGGACCCATACACAAAAAAAGATATAATGACCCTTGAAAAAGTCAATAGGAAAGCGGTTAGGTTTGTATACGGAAAATACAAAAGGGAAGACTCTCCTTCGCAGTTAATGATCTCAAATAACATTCATACACTAGAAACCCGCAGGAAGATTAATAGATTGGTATTCTTGAACAATAGTTTAACAGGAAAAAATAAGCTCCAGCTTCCAGAGTGCATTAAGCGTCCTCTAGTGAGAAGGACTCGGAGCGTTCATGAGCATTCACTTGCTCCCATCTTCGCCAAAACTAACAGCTTTAAGTACAGTTTTTTCCCAAGAACAGTAGAAGATTGGAATTCGTTACCGGCATCTGTTTTTTCCTCACAAAATTTTTCTGATGCGTTACATCGTCTCCTTACCTGATATGTATGTTTTGTATCCTTGTGCTGCTAATATTGTATAATTTTATTCTTTTGGTATCCGTATGCTGCTAATATTGTACAATTTTATTCTTTTGGTTTATTCTTTTGATATATGTGTGCTGCTAACATTGTATAAATTTTATTCTTTTGGTTATGTAACAATGTAAATTCATTCCTGCTTGGGCCAAGCAATGGCCTGCAGTATTCTGAAATAAATAAATAAAATACATATCCAGAGCTTGCACGATAAATCTTTAACGTAGTTGTTGACTGTAGTGCTACAAAATCGCATTTTGTCTCAAATGTCCCGAATATGCGCCCATACAGAAGTGGTCCAAATCTGGGGTGACTCGGTCGAACGACTCGAGTAACCTTGTCAACCGCTGGAACACTTGCTGCCCTTTGCGATACAGTTCCTCCATTGTTCGGACGTGCTCTATCAAGCTTTCATCCGGGTGTTTTCTTAGCAAATCGAGCTCACACGGGACTGAGTTCGTATCTAGGTGGCAAGAATTCTAGCGGGAACCGTGTCTAAATATTTTTAACGTTGAAAAAGAAGATCGAAGGCTTCACCAGTGTCCTGCGCGTTACCGCAAAGCTACCGGCAAGAAAGGGTAAAGTCGAGCTATCATATCCGCTCCCGAGGTACAAGTGACCTTGGCGTGCGATTCCAGCTGTTCAAGGAAATCGGTGACTGACGGTCAGTCATCCTAACCTGTATATTTCCGCAGCTTGACTTGTGGCGGAGTTGCGGGTCAGCTGAAGAACTGTGCGATTGCCCGGCGAGGTGGCATAAGTCGTCAGCCACCGCGATGCACATCTGCGGGGCTTGTTGCAGCAGCTCCTCCTGAACATCTAGTAGCTGCGTTCCAGACTGGTGCGTTATGCCACCGTTATCCTTGGGATATGCCATGATAAGAGTGTAAATACAACAGAGCCCCAAAGTCGTCAGACAGAAAGAACCAGAAAATAGAAAGACCACAGTACAACTCAACAAAGCCACACATGCGCACACTCTACAGACGGGCTACAAAACACGTCGGGCGCCAGTTGTGAGGTTCACTTGCTGCACCGGTCCACAGCCGTGCAGAATGACGCACTAGAGACTCCAGTTTGAACGAGAGCGCATTAGTTACGCAACTCGAGTGCCGCGCAGCCGGGCAGACAATTCGCGTCAGGCACGCAGGCCTCGCTTTTATGCAGATACATGTCTCGGTGGCAATGCCCCATCACCGATAGCAAGTGCGCGAGGCGCCCGTGGGCGGTGCCCCACACGATGGATAACACGGAAGAGTCCGGTGTAAGATGGATAGTGTAATCGTGGAGAAAGGAGTGAGACCGGACGGTGTCATCGTAGAGAAAAGAGGGCGTACGTGTTACCAGCCCCTTTAAAAAATGCACGCAGAAACTCCTTCGTGGGTTGTCTAAGTACGCTTAAGCATTGTGCGACTTACTCATCTACACGCAGCCCAGTGTCATTATCAATGCTATGAAACTTCATCCGGCCACTACAAAGGACAGCGTTGCGGCGACACGAAATGGTGCGGACGGCGGCCAACGGGCATTTGTAACGCAAGCAATGTACTGCTGGTGGCGGCGCTGGGGGCGTTATTGCTCTTTAACGCCTTACCCGCATGCATCGAAACATTACGAACCATGATCAAACGTACTCCGGTGGCGTCTGCATATGACACGGCCATGCGGACCGTATCTTGAAAGCGATCTGTGATACGGACAGGGAGTACTGATTGCTGATAGTATCACGCGCTGTTCTTGCGCTTCGCGTTGAAGAGAGGCGCGCAGGCCGGTATCTTGAAAGCGATCTGCGAAAGCGGCAGGGTGCGGCTTGTGCTGAGAGCTTCGGGAGCACCGTGTTCTTGCCGCTTCGTTCACGTTGAAGCAACACTGCACGATGGTTAAGTCACTCGCTGCTGCGGGCTCTATCTTGAAAGCGATCGTGTTACGCCACGGAGGGATGGACAGACGGCTTTTCTTCTTTGGTAAGCAAAGAAATGCTTACATATTTGAAAGTGTTGGCTTGGAATGATGTCCCTTGGAATGGCGACGAAAGGAGGTTGGTGATGATGTGTCGTAGCCTGGCAATGGAATCGGAGAGAATGAGGTGGTCATGTCAGATGATGCCGAGAGAAATTCTACGGGAATTCTATGGTCGCGGACACCGCGGGAGAATGCTGGGGGAGCCTACAGACAGGTTGAGTTGGGGTAGTACGCGATGGCTTCTTTGATTTGCCCCTTAAACAGCTGGATCATGTCGTTAGCGCAAGGGTGGTAACTAATCGTCATCATCATCAGCCTGGCTACGCCCACTGCAGGGCAAAGGCCACTCCCATATTTCTCCAACTGGAGGGTAGTACGTGTTCCTCAATTACTAAAACCGGCTGTTAGTCCAAGGACCATGAAGAGCTGCGATTCGACTGCAATCCTCGATTGATTTTAACGTGACCAGCCGTGCTTAAACGGGGTATCCAGCCGGCAAAGAAAGTCGACGTGATGCATTCTGCGGTGACACTTTCGAAGTGTCGTACTTCAGGCTATTGAGTGAAGGGACCAATGGCTGCAAGGCAGTAGCGATAACCAGGTAGAAGGTTGTAGCACACGAACATATCGGAACTAATGGCTGCCTGGCCGACGTCGGCGATGGCGAAGTTCTAACAAAGCTATGATGTATGTTTTCAGTTGAATGTGCACACCGGTTCGCTGCACTGAGCTTGAAGGACGTAGACAAACGGTGATTGTGAAGGTGCGCTCGTCGATATCAGGAAGTATCAGAGCCACACTAGACGCGAAATTGCAGTTTTGTTATCTGGCTGGCGACAAAGATGCGACGAGCTATAGGCTGGCAGTTCGTGGTCACTTTTGCGAACTACCACTGATGTTTCCCTGACGTGCGTCAGAACATGGCGGGTGACTTTGAGCGTCGATGGTAGTTGCAGGACCCTTTGGCATGACGCTCTGACGACTGGGGCTTGCGTTGGGGGCTATGGCGTTGGTCTCCGGTACATGACTGTGAGCGTTTGTCCAAACACTTTTGGATGTGTGGCGTTACAGTATCGCCACAAATGCGCGCATAGGCCTGCCGAAGGGTTCGCTGCTTCGTCGTTTTGTTCTGCCAGACACACCGGCCGTGCCTGTGCACATCATCGTATTCAATAACAGCTACAGCTATAGGCCGGCTGCATGCTACGGAAAAAGCACTGCTCGGCATACGCACCGTTCGACCAGACGTTTTGCGTGGTACATAACCACCAGACTGCAGTTGCGGCTGGTGCTTCACTAAGACTCTATTGTATTGTATTTTACGTCCGTTATATTTTAACGGAATAACCCAGCGTATGGAAGAGTTCTGTGTTGGGATCCTTAATTCATTTCGAAATTCCACATTGATGACTTAGACAATGGGCAAATCGCACCATGGCCGCCCAGGACGTCCTTGTCTCCCTTCAGCAGCAAGTGGGACAACTCAAGCAGCAGCTGGCTGCAGGCCGCGTCACAACTGACCCATAATCTACAAGAGGAGCTCTTGCCCGAAAAAAGCACCCTCTTTTTCCACTCTCCTCGTCCCCCTCCCTCCCCGCGCGCCAGCACGGACGTTTGTTGTATCGTCGTCAAGGTTACACCATTTTGGGCAGTCTCATTTGAAGCGGGGTTCACCCCCGTCGAGGCTGTAGTGATCCGGTTTTGGGATTTGGGGTTCGGGCTAGGGTGTCGTTATGACGGCCGCTGAACTGCGCCCAGGGGATCCTAAAACATGGCAGGTGTCCTGCGTTATACAGGGTCGTCGCACAAAGATGGCTAAGCGGAAACACGCCCTTATTCGTATCTATTGTCGAGAGTTGCCTTTTGGGGAGGAGATGTGATAGGAATGCGGAAGGAAAAGGGAAACTGGTTTATTTTACATACACTCTAAAAAAAAGTTTACACCCTTCGTGGCTTGTCCCCAAACAATCATCATCATCTGCCTTGCTTGCGTTTCCTCTCTTGAAAACTTTGCGCTCGCTACTTCCCTGACGGGAATGCAGTGTCACGCGGCTAACGGGCAAGCCGTTCGTGACTAGGAAGTACCGGGCTCGCAGCGTCAAAGAAAGGAAATGCGGGCAGGACAGATGACGATTATTGTTCGGGAACAAAATAAAACCGAAACGGTTTCTTAGAGTGTTTCTAAGAGTGTATTTACTCAACTGGCTCCAGATATGGCAGTGCGTCCATGTGTAATCACTTCAAATACCTGAGCTCACTACATGTCTGAACACACATATGCCAGCAGACACAGCATTGCACCAAAACGTCCACTTTTAAAACAGTCGTTTTCCTTGGGTAACGAGACTGTGTCTTGGCCAATTATAAGGGTCGAACTGTTCTCAAAATGTCACCCATTGTCGCACTACCTTGCTGGACTCCGCTTCAGATTCCATCTTTCAAAGCAAGAATGAGGCATCCTGGAAACAGTGATTCATGCTGCTTCCACGAAAGTCGTCGACACTGGTTCCTTGATCTCTGTGACGGTCAGTTTGTTCGGATCATGAAACTCGCTTTCGCGGTCGTTACCGCTTTCACGGAAGGCGGCGGTTGTTGATGCTTCCAAATTAGCTTCCTTGTTAGCGCGGCACAGTCGCTATCGCGGAGGGCGCTGAGGAAGGGCCTGTCTCGTGGGGAGCACCCAAATAATGCGCACAGCAGCGTTTTGGGGCGCAACAAGGCCCAATTCTCACTCATACGCATCACTGAGGATCGGACACACTACGACTTTAGAGAGCTTTAGTTTGGGGGATGCAAGTGGCTTGCGTACGCAAGAACTAGGGCGACGGTACAGATCGCTACATCTACTTGCGTCCTTGGATTGTTGGGGTTGGGGCGGCTGAAAATATGGCTGTCCCTAAGAGGTCGCGTTACGCACGTGACTCTCGCGATATACGAGAACTTACGAGAAGTGGTACAAGCCACCCGTCCCGCCACACAGACGGAGAACATGGCTGCACCGTCGAAGACGTGTACACGTATGCATTTCACGGCCGACGTGTTGAAGAAGCTGGTCGCAGAGCCCACAGGCACGCTGTCACCGCAACGGCGTCACGTCGAAATTTGCCGGAGGCTCTAAATAAACAGAACATAGACCACAACGGATTATGCTGCATAAGACGCGTAACTATGGCTTGGTTCGGCTCGGCCTCAGTCGTAACGTAGGTGCGTTGATATTCTTCTAAATGTTTTGCCTAGTGTCGACAGGCGTTGTTTTTATATATATTAAGTCCTCTTAATCAAAATATCTTTACTTCATGTGCTTGATTTCATATTCTAAAACGATAACGCAGCAACGACCAGACGCTGATGGCGCTGCGAGCGCAGGCGACCTCAGTGCGGCTTACGTTTGGGGTCGCTAACATATAACGTGTTTCTGCTTGCGTACCCAAATTCAAACGCACCCAAGCGCTACAGACCCCAACGCCTTGCGTCCCCTAAACTAAAACTCTCTTTCGTCTTCGCCTATCTGGAGTGCCGCCACGCTACCGAGATCTGGGACATCCTCGCTAACCCACCTTCAGTCGATCACCACCGGCACCTCAAGTGCGAGCTAATCCGTCCGCTATCAATTTGGGAAGACCAGAGTTAGTGTCAACTGTTCAAGTGCTAAGAACTCGGCGACTGCAAGCCATCGCAGTTCTTGCGCCACATGTGCACACTCGCCCCACAAAGCAAATTTACTGCCCCTTCCTTCGTACCTTGTGGCTTTAACCCCTACAGCCACACGTTCAGGCCATTTTTTAAGAGCAGTACGTGCTACCGCCTGGCCCAAATTGTCGAGACCACTGACCGTTTCTCCGTCGTTTCAATGTGATTGCTATCTCCCATCGTATAGACCATAAACGCACACCAGGGTATCTCCAAGCTAGATTGTCCCATCGACGACATCACCCGACAGCTAAGCTTCACCCAAAATAATCTAAATCAACACTCGTGCCAAAATCATCCAAATCAAAATGATGCCAGAACCTAATGCACGATTGCTTCGGAGGACAAGCTTCGCGTTTAACCGGCGCTGGTTACCAGAGCTACGTGCTTGTGTCAGTCGCAGAACGACTGCTTAAAAGGCACAGGAAAGCAGTTCGGAGCAGGTGCATGGCACAAGCAGTGACATAAACAAAAGAAAGGTTGCTGTCGTCACCTACATACATGGGTTCTTCCATACATTAACGAAGATTGTTGGAAGGAGCGGCATCAACGTTATATTTTCGGCACCTAATAACTTGGTCAGCCTTGTGAAAACACCAGGCCAGAAAGAATCACACGTACCGCGCGCGAAAATGAACATAAAAACAAATTCACTGATTGCATCACGGGTTTGATATACCGCATTGCTCTCGGGCGTGGACGATCCTACATTGGTCAAAAAGGTAGATTCATCAATGAGGGGTTCAAAAACACAATAATAAAGTAAACAACGTGTCTGCCGACGGATTTCTTGCCATCCATTGCCAGAGATGTAATTGCAAACCGAGATTTAGAGAAACAGTCATCATGAGTAGAAGCAGACCCGCCGTGGTTGCTCAGTGGCTATGGTGCTGGGCTGCTGAGCAGGAGGTCGGGGGATCGAATCTCGGCCACGGCGGCCGCATTTCGATGGTGGCGAAATGCGAAAAGACCCGTGTACTTAGATTGAAGTGCGCGTTAAAGATTCTCAGCCGGTCGAAATTTTCGGAGTCCTCCACTATGGCGTGCCTCATAATCAGAAAGTGGTTTCGGCAAGTAAAACCCCATAAATAATTTTTTTTAATGAGTAGAAGAAGGTGTGAGATGACGCTCTTGACAATAGATGCTACACACATATCAACATTTGGTGACGCATGCGTCAGTAAACCTTCGATTTCATTATACTCAAAAGAGCTCGATTATCTTTGTTCGCGTTGAACTTCTACACGACTGGGAATCCGTAAGACAAAATTGCTTGCGCGTGGTTTCCTGTGTGTGTTCATTTTTATCGAAATTTTACACGTGTTGTATGTCGTTTCGAGAGTGTATATGTAGGGACGAGAACAGGAAATAAATCTATTATTGAAGGTTAGCGCTTTGTGTGTCAGATGTGCATTTCTGTTGTCCTTGTTCAGCTTGCGCTGCAACAAAAGATATGCCGTACCGACAAGCCCCTATAGGTATCCTCATCCCTAGATGTGTGTTCGAGGTCGTCATGCTGCCGTGGTCATGGCATCGTCTTTATTCCAGCGTTGTCATGCGACTCTCGCAGTCGTAATTACGCCATCCTCGTCACACATTTTAGCATTGTCTACGCTTCAGTAATGTCAACGCATTAGCGTCGTGCCATCGCTGTCAGGCAGCCTTCATTGTTGGATTAATATTTTCACGTCATAGTGAAGGTGAAGAACGCAACAAAACTGTGACTGACGAAACAAGTTTTTTATTGGGCGAACTTACACCCACAAAATCAACTTGTACTTGATGCAGCGCGAAAGCGGTGAGCACGGTCGGCGATCGTCGAAATGTGATTTGCGGGGCAAGCGCATCGGCTTTTATACAAGAGCCATCGAAGGTTTCAGAAAAATCGCTGGTGCCCACGTGTCTTCCAGAAAGTACCACACAAGTCGCATCGCGCATACATGCAATCAGATGACAAGATTCGGTGACAACAGACTGCGGATAGAACCATGGACAACTTCCGATGCATGCAGACGCGTCCTACGCTGAGCGATAACGCTTGTTAGACGATGAAACGCAGTCACCCGATGAAGGATTAAATACACGTGTCAATATTATTTTTTTGCTTTATTGTATTGCAATCATACTGTGGTCGTTCAATTGTGATTATGCCGCTCTTGCCATGTCGTCATCGTCAGATAGTCGTACTACCGTACCTCCGTGGTGAAACGATCGTTGTAGAGCCGTCATGGTCGTGCCATCATTGTCACCCCAGCTTCGTTATCCGACTCTCGTCAAGCTGTCGTTGTCAGGTTTTGTGATGCAGTCATTGTCACGTTATTGTCATAGTACACTCGTCGTCATCCCATTGGTCTCACGCCGTTGTCGTGCCATCGTGGTCACTATGTCGTCGTCATAGAGTCGTCGCCATGAATGTGTTGCCATATCATCATCGGAATGCAGTCGCGTTCCTTGAATTGTCATCACTATGAGTTGTCGTCATACCGTTGTCGTCATGACATCGTCGTGACGCTGTCATTTCCCCATGGTCATCACTTCTGTATCGTCGTTCGATTGTCGTCATGCCATCGTGTCATACCGCCTTAGTCGATCCATCGACATCATTCCTTACTTGTTCTTCATTTGATCGTAATTATGCTACCGCCATTAAATCGTGATTATGCTGCCGTTGTCATTGCAGCCTCATCATTGCGTCGTCACCACACAGAAGCTATCATGCATTCATTGTCAAACAGTCACCATCATGCCGTCTTGGTAGTGTGGTTCACGTCACCCAAGCTTTTTCATCCATTTGTCGTCACGCCAGAATCGTCATACAGTCCTCCTGATCTCATTAGCCTCATGTAGTCGTTGTCGTGTTGTCGTCGTTATACCGTCGTCATATTTTAAGAATTAACATCTAATTCTCTTCGTACCGTCCTCGTTATACGCCTTTTCGTTCCATCGATATATTTCGTCTTTCGTAATTTTATCGTCGCAGCGTCAGCGTCACACAGTCGTCGTCATGCATCTGTGCTTATGGGCGACCTTGGCAAGCGAGTGCCACAGCGAAGTGGGACGACATCGGAGTACGTCGCATAAGGCCGAAGCAACGAAAGTGTCAGAATTACCGCAACACATGTCAAATACACGTGACTGCAGGAATGTGGTCTGTCGCTACATTGCTCGACTGCTATTGCCATTACCATCGACGGCTGCCGTGAGGTTAGCTCTGCCACAATTTAGGCGCATCCATAACTGGCCAACTCCTCCAATCGACGGTGTCTGTCTGAAGCCACGGGAGCAAGCGAAAGAGGAAGGCACCTGGAGGTGAAGAGAATCGCGTGCCGGGGAAAGTACAAATGAGCGCTCTAAGCGCGGCAAAGTACCGCCACCTAGGAGAATGTGTAGGTAATGTTGAGCGAAGTGAGGATGGAGCAACAAAGCGAACCGTCGCGGAGGAGGAAAGTGGACGGGTGCGCGCTCGGTTGACGCAGTTGCTACAAGTTTTGTTTGCGATGCATACTGGGTATTGGGTATTGGGTTCGTCTCGTGTTAACAAGGGCACCGCGTGCCGTACGCTGTGTGTGCGAGTGAAAGCGTGCGACGGGGAGCCGATGATGGCAGCTCAACGTGCGTCTGCAGGGGAAGCAAGCGCGCCGTCTTCCGTCGCGCGCATGACACCATGTCACCATGAGAGGGGAGGGAGGGGGGACGTTTTAGTTCGGCCACGCGTGATAGCGCAGCTTTATCGTGAAAGCGATCTCCTGTTGGGGCGGAGTCTAGGTGGGCTGACGGTTAGTATCTTTGCGTGCGCTGTGTTCTCACCTTCAGTTTGCGCTGAAGTCATAGACAACACGAAGGTCACTTCGCTTGCTGCTGCTACCGCGATTCCTCATGCCAGCGTTTCGACAGCAAGTGTCCGCGGTCATTGAGTGGGAGGTGTTTACGTTTGCCTGTGCGCGCTGACACCATGCTAGGTAATTTAGATAGTAAGCGAATGTTTAAACGGAGCGTTATACTCAGGCGGCTACTGCGTTCGCGCGGCCGCCCGAGACATGTCTTTTATACGATCTGCGATGCAGACGGTGTAGGCGTCAAGGCGCAACGAGGGCCAATAGCGTCGTGTGACCTATAGTACCCGTGTGCTTACCCGTCACTCGCGTTCGCGAAGTGAAACTTCACTATAATTACTCCATCGTCATTTTATTATCACTTTGTCAGCGTCCATACAGTCATCATATCTCTATACTTATGGGCGACCTTGGCAAGCGAGTGCCATGGCGAAGTGAGGCAATGTCTGAATATGAGACATAGCGCCGAAGCAACGAACGTCTCAGAATCACAACAACATGTCTCAAAAACACGTGAGTTATGGTATGTGGTCTGTCACAACATTGCTAACTGCTATTGCTGAGTTCTTGTGTATTAAGATCAGGGAATGTATTCTGCAGGAGTCCACTTAGTGGACTGTCCATTTCGACCGCTGCTGGTTGGCCGGGGCCGCTCGTATCCTCCGCGGTCGTTCAGCTGCATCCAATCAGCAGCGACCGAAATGGACAGTCCCCTAGGTGGGCTGTTATAGAATACGCACCCCCCCCCCTTTTCTGGCGTACTTTTTTTCTATTTTAATCTATCTTCATTGGGTGTAATCGTTCGTAGAGAGTTTTTGAGACTAACTCGTTAGATACATGACTTCCTGTTTCCACATATCCACGTTACCTGTCCATGACACTCATTCTTCCTGATATCTAGCTACTACAGGCTCCGTTTATTGCACAGATCCAGCACTAGAACACTGTTTCATATGTATATCTCTCTAAATACTCCATGTGCGCTATTAATACTTCCTACTAATACCACCTCGCCTCATTTTGTGCACCCGATTTTCTGGCAGCGGCTTCGGCGCGGCCGTGCGGGCGCCGTGTCTTAAAAGCGATCTTCGACATGGCCAAAGTGCTGACCCGCGCGCGCGTCAAGTTCCAAACAATATGCGATGTTTGCAGAGTGTGCGTAGCGCAGGTAGCTTTGTATGCGCTGTGAGTTCGACGTTTCGTTCGCGCTTAAGCGATAGATGCACGAATGTCAGTTAGCTCGCTGCTGCTGTCGCGATTTCTCACTCCAGCGTTTTGACAGTGAGTTTCCGCGGTCATCGAGCGAGGTGTGCTTATGTTTACCTTTTCGCGCGTGACACCGTGCTTATTAATTTATTTAGTAAGCGAATCTTAACAAGTCTATAAGGTCGAAAAGATTCTTACTTGTTATACCTATCTACTAACTTGCTATCGAATCAGTGCTTCGCCTTTCGGGCGAAACTGACTTTTTATCCCCCTACTGCTTCCCCCCCAATCAGGGTAGCCTACCAGAACTGCCTCTGGTTAACCTCCCTGCCTTTCTATGAATCCCTTCCCTCTCTCTCTCTCAATTTCTCACCTCTCCCGTTCAACCTCTGGCACCATGTACACTGCGATTTGCACTTCAGTTGAAACTTTCCTAACATAGGCAGCCACTTTGGCTATTTGCTTCGGCATCCGTGCCAACTCACCCCATCTATGAAGTATGTCAAGTACTCCTCTCAGTAGGACCACTACGTGACGCTCCTTCATTGTGTCTTACATGCAGTGGCGTAGCTAGATCGTCTGGCACCCGGGGCCCATAGGTCTTCTGTCACCGCCCCCCCCCCCCCCCCCCCTAGTGTTGTCGAGGAAGGCGAGGATATCGACAATTTCCGGGTTTCAGCACCAGTACAGCCGCCTTGGATACCGTGCACGTCCCCGGGGTCCCCCTCTCCTTCGCTTTCTTTCCCAGAAATGGCGAATGCAGCAGGTATACACTGTTTTTTCTGCGCCAAATAACACAGGGTGCTGCACTGATAACGTGTGATAAGCGCATGTGCACATCTTCTGTCAGACTGTAAGGCTTGGCAGCCAATACAAATGCGGCATCGTGGCAAATACGACTCACGTCACAAGTAACAAACATTTCTTTATAAAGTTTTAATTACCAATTTTAGCGGCAACATTACATTTGCAAAATTGATGGCCGATATTCATATCTTGCCTAACAACAACTTCACAAAAATCGTCGTAGGTACTATAGCGCGCAGTATTTTGGCTGTGGGCAGCTATGAACGAAAACGAAAATAAATTGTGTGTCAGTGACGCTGATCTCCCCACCATATTAGAAAAACGGAAAACGCCATCTGCCTCCCTGCTGTGCGGGCGCAGCACAGTGGCTGAGGTGGCTGAGGAGTTCTATAGAGATCTATACAGTACGAGTGGAACCCACGATGATACTGGAAGAGAGAATAATCTAGGGGAATTCGAAATCCCACAAGTAACGCCGGAAGAAGTAAGGAAAGCCTTGGGAACTATGCAAAGGGGGAAGGCAGCTGGGGAGGATCAGGTAACAGCAGATTTGTTGAAGGACGGTGGGCAGATTGTTCTAGAAAAACTGGCCACCCTGTATACACAATGCCTCATGACCTCGAGCGTACCGGAATCTTGGAAGAACGCTAACATAATCCTAATCCATAAGAAAGGGGACGCCAAAGACTTGAAAAATTATAGACCGATCAGCTTACTGTCCGTTGCCTACAAAGTATTTACTAAGGTAATTGCAAATAGAATCAGGAACACCTTAGACTTCCGTCAACCAAAGGACCAGGCAGGATTCCGTAAAGGCTACTCAACAATAGATCACATTCACACTATCAATCAGGTGATAGAGAAATGTGCGGAATATAACCAACCATTATATGTAGCTTTCATTGATTATGAGAAAGCGTTTGATTCAGTCGAAACCTCAGCAGTCATGGAGGCATTGCGGAATCAGGGTGTAGACGAGCCGTACGTAAAAATACTGAAAGATATCTATAGCGGCTCCACAGCCACTGTAGTCCTCCATAAAGAAAGCAACAAAATCCCTATAAAGAAAGGCGTCAGGCAGGGAGATACGATCTCTCCAATGCTATTCACAGCATGTTTACAGGAGGTATTCAGAGACCTGGATTGGGAAGAATTGGGGATAAGAGTAAATGGAGAATACCTTAGTAACTTGCGCTTCGCTGATGATATTGCCTTGCTTAGTAACTCAGGGGACCAACTGCAATGCATGCTCACTGACCTGGAGAGGCAGAGCAGAAGGGTGGGACTAAAAATTAATCTGCAGAAAACTAAGGTAATGTTTAACAGTCTCGGAAGGGAACAGCAGTTTACGATAGGTAGCGAGGCACTGGAAGTGGTAAGGGAATACATCTACTTAGGACAGGTAGTGACTGCTGATCCGGATCATGAGAGTGAAATAATCAGAAGAATAAGAATGGGCTGGGGTGCGTTTGGCAGGAATTCTGAGATCATGAACAGCAGGTTGCCATTATCCCTCAAGAGAAAAGTTTATAACAGCTGTGTCTTACCAGTACTCACGTACGGGGCAGAAACCTGGAGGCTTACGACAAGGGTTCTACTTAAATTGAGGACGACGCAACGGGCTATGGAAAGAAGAATGATAGGTGTAACATTAAGGGATAAGAAAAGAGCAGATTGGGTGAGGGAACAAACGCGCGTTAATGACATCTTAGTTGAAATCAAGAAAAAGAAATGGGCATGGGCAGGACATGTAATGAGGAGGGAAGATAACCGATGGTCATTAAGGGTTACGGACTGGATTCCGAGGGAAGGGAAGCGTAGCAGGGGGCGACAGAAAGTTAGGTGGGCAGATGAGATTAGGAAGTTTGGAGGGTCAACATGGCCACAATTAGCACATGACCGGGGTAGTTGGAGACGTATGGGAGAGGCCTTTGCCCTGCAGTGGGTGTAACCAGGCTGATGATGATGATGATGATGATGTGCGGGCGCCAAGGCTATGACAATTACGAGTTCTTTTTATTCTGATCAATAAAGCCTTGTTTTTATTTGCTGCTATACAGACAAACGTGATTATCCGAGCTGCGGTACCACCAATAGATTGGGAACAGAATAGAGCACGCTTCGCGTCGATTCTTGGCGTCACACACAAAAAAAAAAAGAAGACCGCGATGAAGCCCGTGCCAGCGAAAGCTTGCAGTGCTGTTGGTCTGCACTCGCAGTGGAGAGGATTGAGGGATCAACGTCCACTGCTCCACTATTTCATATTTCTTTCGCTGCTGCCATACTGGGCGCCGGCCGCAGTGCCAAAGTACTGTAGGTTGTAGCACCCAAAACGATATTGTTTAAGAAGCTTTTGTTGAGTTAATAATATGACTTTGAGTCCTCAATTCTCGAATTGAAGTGCTTCCTCTATAAGGACTAATTAAAGGATTATTAAGGATATCGATATTACTTATCTACCATATTTTTCACGCTACCGAGTTCCTAGTAATCACAAAGACACATAACTTCATAGAATATCGGGAAATATCCTTACAAAATTCACCTTTTTTAAATAAAATTCTGTGCAGCTGACACAGACACTTGTACTGTACTTGTGACATGAAGTCACACAACAGTTTTCTGAAACTTTCGAGGGTAAGAAGGAAAGCGTGAAACGTAACGGCAGGTTTCGCAGCGGCTTCTCGGAGCGAGCGGGAGAGGGTAAGTAAAAGCAGCCGAACATCGCAGCGGGCCCGCGACTACAGCCTGTCGAGTCACATGCCGCCGAACTCTTCGTCTGCACCGAGTCTGAAGACAATCCAGGGAATCCCATTCGCGACTTTTGACGGCCGTACATATGCAACGTTGCTCTCAATGAACGCTTCGCCATAAACGCGAGCGCCGGGAGCGCTGGTTGAACGCCCTCTTGCTGCTGTCTTAGTTCGTCTTCGCTGCGCGTTCTGACTTATGCGACTCCTGCTCCCAGCATGAACGCACGGCACGAGCGCACCCCACATGAAACGTTAAGCTAAGGCGAGTAGTTTAGCGACCATTTTGCGAAATAAATTTTTTAGCCCGCACATTCGTGCAATTATTTCGTGGGGTGTTGACAGAGCTGCAGCCGACAATTCTGCGGCGCAACGCATCGGGTACATGAGCTCGGGCTACTGGATACCGGAGCATTCTTTGCCATTTGCGCCCAGTCAAGCCGGCGGAAAGAGGGGTGTCTTCAGGCGTATATATGACACCCCCCCACTGGCGCCTTGCACCCGGGGCCCACGGCCCCCCGGCCCCCCCTGTTGCTACGCCACTGCTTCCATGTGTTGCTTGACCTTCGTTATGATTTCCTTGTTAGGTTTCGCCGGAAGCACGCTGGCCTGGACTCGCTCGCCTGCACCTACCCTCTTCGTATCACAGGTTCTACTGTACGCCTCCATGTTCGTATCCTCAACCAATTGCTTTCATCAGCGACGCTGTTCCTCATCGTTACCAGAAGCTGCACCTAAGGCCGCGTGGCCCTCCTCATGCCCTGTCCTCACCCTTCGCTTTATTCTCGACTTCTGCTGCGGGCACTTGACTTATAGCACCATCGTGACCATAACTGGCGAGTTTGCCACTGTTTTCACGCGTGGTGAATTTGGCTTGCGGTCCTGTTCCCGCTTCTGATCCATCGCCCTTCACGATACTCTACTAGAAGCATTAACAATTTGTTTGCGGAATGGCGGTCGTCAGCTTCATTTCTCCATTAGCTAGCTTGTCCTCTACCCACTCCCCTGCTTCTGCTGGCTCTTCCATTCTTTTTCGAGTTTCCCGACTCATTTTACAAGCTTATCGTTGTGCTGTAGACGGTCTAGTCGCAACCCTAGACCGCACCTCCCACATATGAAAGTGACCCTATTTTTATCCTCTACAGACTCAAACTGCAGTTCTTCTCTCGCGTAAGGACGCTTTCACTCCAAACAACGCATGCTTGGGCTCCTCGTGCCAGCCACTGTGCTATACTAACAAGGAATCATATAAATATAACTCCAATTCTTGAAGGAACTTAATAAAAAACACAATTATTCGTTACCTACCTATACCTAACAGAAAAGAACAAAAACCTATAAAGTATAGGAAATCGCAGTTTTGCCCAAAAGGCGAAGCGCCGATTGCGATAGCAAATTAGTGGATAGCTATGCGAAGTGAGGATAGTATATGGGCCGTGTAAACTTGTAAACATTCACTTGCTAACTAAATTAACAATGATATAATGTGTAAACGCGACTGAACGAGGAAGTAGAAAGAAACAGAGACACAGAGACAGCACTGTCTGTTTCTTTTGACGTCCTCGTTCAGTCGTGCTTACACATTGTATCATGGATTCAAACCAACTAGCCCGCCAACGCGCTTTAACTTAGTAAACTTAACTAGGACTCGGTAAGGGCCGTAGTATCGGGACATCAGTTTTTCCGAGAGGCCGAAACGGTGGGAGATCGCAGAGGGACAAGATCCCCGGGAATATAATCGGCGTCCCAGTGACTACTGTCACAAGTGCTTTTACTCTTGTGCTGAGAAGCATAAAGGCGACGGTGAGCAGCTTGGCGTGTTTCTTGGGCTCGAGCAATGATATCGCTTGTATACTTAGACACGGACTCTTGCGGGGTAGGCAGTATTGTATTAAAAAGCAATACTGGATCTCGGCCGCACAACAGATAAAATGGCGAGTAACGTGCAGTGTCATGGCCTCATGAATTGTAGGCGAATATGACAAACGGGAGAGCTGTATCCCATTCACGATGGTCATCAGAAACCTATATGAAGAGCATGTCTGCTATTATTCGATTAAGCCGCTCCGTAAGACCGTTCGTCTGCGGATGGCATGCATTAGTAAATTTGTGCTTGGTAGAATAAGGAGGGAGGAAGTCGCCCACAACTGCAAAGAGGAAGGAGCGACTCCTGTCGGTAAGAAGTTGACGAGGAGCGCCGTGGCGAACAATGACATTGCGCAACAGGAAGTAGGCTACGTCTGTTGGAACGGCTCTGGTGAACGCGAACCAAGTTGTATAATTTGTTGCGACGGCAATACACTTGTTGCATCAATCAGACCTGGGGAAAGGTGCCAAGAGATCTACAACAACGCGATAGAAGGGTCCGGTAGGAACGCCAAGAGGTAGGAGTAAACCAACAGTGAGCTCAGGTGGCTTCTTCTGTCGTTGACATAACTCACAAGAAGCGACGTAGCGGCGGTCAGATCGGTACATACCAGACCGAAAGAATCATCGCGGGACACGGTCGTACGTACTGATTCCCCGAGGTGACCAAAAGTTGGTGGATCGTGCAGCTTGGACAGAATAGTGGTGCAAACATGCCGTGGAATAACCAGCATCATCTTAGATCCACTGGGGTACATGCTACGCCGATATAAAGTGCCGTCCTTGAGTAGGAACATACCAAGAGAAGGATCACATGACCTAGATGTGAACTTTTCCATGATACCTCGTATGCTTGGATCTCGGTGCTGTTCGGTAGCAAGGTCAGCTAAGCACATATAGAAAATACAGAGAAGAAGCATGGGTCGCAGGAACATCGTCTGGGTGGCGGTGCAAGCAGTCGGCATCTTGGTATAAACGGTAGGACTTGCAAGCAACTGTGTACGAGTATTCCTGTAGGCGTAGCGCCCAGTGACCTACTCCATCGGTAGCGTCTTTGAGGGACGAAAGCCAGCAGAGCGCATGGTGGTCTGTGGTGAATCTAAAGGGCCAACCACATAGGTAAGGGTGAGACGTCGCCACTGCCTAGAGAAGTGCAAGGCACTCACGTTCAGTAATGAAATAATTCCGGCCAGCTGGAGAAAGCAGACGGCTGGCGTAGGCGATGACGCGGCCATAGCGTCGTTGACGTTGACAAAAAATGGCACCGATTCCATGACCACTGGCATGAGTGCGGACTTCTCTTGGAGCAGTCTGGTCGAAGTGCGCAAGCAGAAATGGAGGTGTAAGGAGAGAGATAAGCTTCCAGAAGGCAGTTGCCTGTTCAGGTCAAGCATCTGCCTTCAGAAGAGCAGAAGACGGGTGACCTCCGAAAAATTGTGCATGAAGCGGCGGAAGTACGACAACAGGCCCACAAAGCTTCGGACATATTTAGCATATGTTGGCACGAGAAACTTCTGTACGGCACGAGCTTTTCCCGGGTCTGGGCGCATACCAGATGAATGAACAATATGACCGAGGATAGTAATTTAGCTGCGTCCGAAGTGACATTTCGACGAATTAAGTTGAAGGCCAGCATTGGGAAAAGCAGAAAAAACGAGCGAGAGGCACTCCGGGTGCGTGGCAAATGTAGCAACAAAAACGACGGCATCATCTAAGTAACAAATACAGATGAACCACTTGAGGTTATGAAGGAGTGTGTACAACATGCATTCAAAAGTAGATGGAGCATTACATAAGCCGAATGATATAAATTTGAACTTGTATAGGCCATCGGGTGTTATAAAGGCGGTTTACTCTCGGTCCATGTCGTCGACGCAGTCTGCCAGTAACCGGAACTAAGGTCGATGGAAGAAAAGTACTTCGCACCATGGAGGCAGTCGAGGGCGTGATCAACGCGTGATAGGGGATAAACGTATTGGTGGTCTAGTTGAGGTGCCGGTAATCCACGCAGAAGCACCAGCTGGCGTCCTTTTAGCTAGAACGACAGGGGACGCCCAAGGACTGGATGATGGTTCAACGATTCATTGAAAGAGAATCTTCTCGACCTCCGTTTGAATGACTTGTCGTTCGTGCAAGGACGGACGGGATGGTCGCCTGTGAATAGGGTGTGCGTCACCCATGTCAGTATGGTGTGTCGTGAGAGAGGTCTGGCCTAAGGGGCGGCCCAGGTCAGAAATGTCGCTGAACGCGTAGAGTAGCTAGTTGGCGTGGTGAGGCGGAAGTTCGGGAGGAATAACGTTTGTGAGTTGAGAAAGAACAGCTGGCAAAGGAGAAGAGTCAACGGGAGATGACTAATATAAGCAGCCGAGGCTGAAAATAGGCAAACTTGAGAGGAAGACAGCGTGCCGAAGGCTATGCCTTGTGGTAGGACGTGGTCACCGATTCCGAAGTTGACGAGCTGAAGGCTGGTAGAGTTGTTGGTGATACTGACGACGGTTTGCGGAAACGTGATGAACAAGGAGGGCTCCCGCAAGAGGAGACACAACACAGTCACCATGAGGCACAGGTGTAGTTGTATAAAGCAGGACGCTGGTCATGGCTTGTGGGGCGAGTTAAATGTGCTCAGCGAAGCAGAGCCTGCTGGGAGCTTCTTCAGGAGTGTCAGAACAGGTAGGTAGGCGGAGCTAAACAATTCTAAGCCAAGTAAAAATTGGCGACTTCCTACACTAACTACACTCTTGTAGTCAGTATAGATAAAAACATAGCCCTATTGACTTCAAGAAGCACGAAATTTAAACCGTAAGGTGATTTATTAGAGCTCGCGTTGGAACTGTAATTGCAGAGCAAGTGTGATTCACTCTGCACGCAGTATAGCGTCTTGAGAGGCAGCAGGGAGGGAGAGGGAGTGTATATGCTTGTGCGCGTGTTGAGTGTGCATGCGCGTGTACTTGAGTTTGTGTTCGCCCGTGCTTGTGTCTCCGTATTTGAATCTGCGCGTGCACGAGCGCGTTTATGCGTCTGCGAGCATACGGGCATTTGTATATGCGTGCATTTCAGCGTGCGTGCGTGCGTGCGTTCGTGCGCACATTTTTCTGTGTGTGTACATGCGTGAGCGCGTGTAAGTGTGCGTGGAGGCGAAGATGCCAGTTATCTGTACGTCTGTATGTTTGAGAGAGAGAGAGTGGTGAAAATTTGTTTGTGTGTATAGGTGTGTGTGAGAAGCTAGCAGTTCCCTACTTGCACCTGTTCTCGGATGCAAAGGAAATATCGACGTTAAAATTATGGGATTTTTACGTGTCAAACTCACAATCTGATTATGAGGCACACCGCAGTGGGAGACTCCGGAATAATTTTTATCACTTGGGGCTCTTTAACTTGCACCTAAATCTAAATACACGGGTGTTTTCGCATTCCGCTCCCATCGAAATGCTGCCGCCGTGGCTGGGATTTGATACCGCGACCTCGTGCTTAGCAGCCCAACACCACAGACACTAAGCAAGCACGGCGCGGATATAGAGTTTACTTGAATCTTATTTATATTCACAGAGACAAGAACTAGTGGCACTGGCTTTATACCATTATCACTTTATGAAAGCGAAACCGACGCAAAAAAATATATATTAGGAGCCATTCCACTCTGTGAAGATGGATGACCAGCTAAGCTGTAGCACATCACACAGGATTAGACAAGGGGGTCATGTATTTATTTTCACCATTTGGTAATGGTAGTGACAATAGCCTTGTGATTACTGTGATATATACGGGTTGGCGCGGTTACAACGTTAGACAGAATCTTGGCCAAAGTAGAATCTTTGCACAACCGTTGTTACTTAATTGAGTTGCTTCGATTGGTCTAGCACTTCAAATGAAATTCTTCTTGCACAAGCTCAGTGAACCATTTTATGTCTGGTTTTGAAATGCACACATTGAAGTCTCGAATGACACAAGGGCAGTGTCATCGCCGCTAACCAATGCAAATTGCGTGGTCATGAATTTCTTTATAGCACAGTTGAGTGTGACTGAATATATATGGACAGTGGATATCATAATTCCGTCTTTCATTTGTACGGCACACACAACCCCACAGTCGGTGCCCCTCTCCTCTTACGAGCCAAGATTGTATGGTAGTATACATACATTTCCTCCTCTACCCATATGACAGTGCCTTCTGCGCGTGATACCATGTGCGGTTCACAAACGACATACCCATCGACGGGAAACAATCCATCATCATTATTATTATTATTATTATTATTATTATTATTATTATTATTATTATTATTATTATTATTATTATTATTATTATTATTATTGGCGGAGCACTTGAAGCCTGCTTCCCCTCCGCCGCATGACAGCCCGATACTCCGTAACCTCCGGGACCGGCCCGCAATTTTGCTCCCTGACACGACAAAATCATTTCGGGGCAGAGGTACACAGCTTCGCTGTGAACGCCCCTGTGCAGTCAGTATTGCCGCCCTGTATTTTGTCTCGATGGCACCATCACCACCGGCACGGTCCCGCGAGGGACCGTGCCTCTAGCGCTGATAGTAGCTGCTAGCGGTTCGCGTTCGTTGTTTCCTTGCCTATCGACGGCGATAACGCGCTCAATCTACACCATCATTGCGTCGTGCATCTCTTCTTCGACCAAGCAAGCTTCCGGCGGCACACGTTCGCAGTTGTATCGATATTAAAGCTTTAAACTGCTTGATTCGAAAAAAATGTACTACATCGAAAGCAGACTGGCCGCAAGGAAAGTACTCACGGAGCGATGCCATTGATCACATTATCACAAAAGACTGGGCTCAGTCTGGTCGCCCTTAAAGACGTTATTTTTCAGCGTCAGTTATGCTTTCAGAGTTTATCTGCAGAACGTTTGTGCAAACCGAAGCACGCTTAATAATTATTCGATCAGCTAGGTAATCTTGAGGACTGGCTCCAAGCTACTCATGTCCGTTAGCTGCCTAAGATCAATTATTGACAATTTAATTATCGTACGTTCGTTTATTACCCAAACAACTGCTCAACTTAGTCCGTGTCTAGAGGCTAGCAATTTCAACACTCGAATGATAACAATAATGTCAGCAAGATTTATATCGCTTTATTAAAATTTGGCGCCGTTAAAAAATAACTGCCTGGATATTCATGGTGCAGTACGCTTCTTAAAAAGGAGGTGCGATTGCTACGACAGGTTTTCTTGGCGCAATTCAAGTTCATTAACTTAAGCACATGTGCCCAACAGTACACTTCTGCTTTTATGACGGACTCTCCTACATTATACAAGAAGCACTTCAGCGCTACAGTATATCACATAAGGTGTGCGAGAATATTGTGCGCGCTCCCGATTACATATATGAGCCTTGGTGGCATCAGGCTCGGTTTCCTGGCGTCATTAAGGATAAGAGCAGTTGCCTGGCGGAAAGCAATAGAAATTTCTTTTAGTACATTGTATATAATAGAGTAGCGCGCACGTGTGTGTTAGAAGAAAAAGTACTGAAGTATTGGGATGAGTGCATTGCGTAATATATTTTAGCTGTCTATTGTTAACACATAAAGAAAAAAATACCGTATTTTTTAAAATGAATCCTGATATACGTATGCAGTCAAGGGAAACATGAGTTCCGACCTAGTGCTTGTGCTGGAAGCAGCCCCAAACTGCACGGCTACATTGGCACACGAAATATTGGTTTATTAAGGTGAAGGGCTGAAGTGGCTCGTAGCAATGGCTCATATCCGAAAAAAAGAGGCGGTGTCTAGTTCAATGATACAAAGTAGAAGAGCGATACAAGAAAAGTAGATGAATGATACAAAAAATACCAGCAGCAATGGGTCCTTCCCGAGAAAAAGAATGACATAATCAGGAATGGCTCATACCCTCGTAAGCAAGCAAAGATGCAATAGCTGAATATGAATGAAGAAACAAAAGGAAAAAGAAAAACGAAGGAAAGAAAGAAGGAACACAAGAATGAAAGAGAGAACAAACAAAGAACGAAACGAAGAAAGAAAGACAGAGAGAAAGTAAAAAAAGATGAGTCATTCCACTTCGTGAAGGTGTTTGACCTGCGAAGCTGTTTAGCACACGACTCGGAGGTGACACATAATTTTGAACAAAAGGTACAAACTCATTTATTGTCTTGAAGGTCGTCATTATTTCACTCGCTACTGCAATCACATTCTTTGAGAATGTCAAATCGGTGCACGTACACCACTGGGTGGTCGGTTGGGCCGGATCAGTGTGACATCGCAAGGAATATCTATGCAACACGGAACGCGTAAACCTCTCCCTTTTCGGTACCCACACATACACATTGAAATCACCGACAACGACAACAGAGGTAGTGCCATCGCAGCTAATTCACGCAAAGTGAGTAGCCATGAAACTTCGGGACTATGAGTCATTGCATTTTTTGCTTGCTTACTGGGGTATGAGCCATTGCTCACAGGGCTATGAGCCATTGATGACGACATTTTTCGTCATGCCGTTTTATATGTTGTATGCGTGATTAGAAAGATTTTCAGCTCAGCTCGTTTCACTTTGCTGAGTGCTTGTAGCCTCTGCCTTACGGGGTTATGAGGCATTGCATTTTTTGCTTGATCGGGATTTTTAATGTTGGTATACAATTTTCTCACTGACACTTTTCACCTAAATATAATATTTGAGAAGGTGAATAATTAATTATGCCTAATTATCTCATTAAGCCGAATGAAAAAAAATTAATCTGACTATCTCCAAGCGATGGCAAACAACATTACATTGAGTCTGTTCAGCTACGTTGTATTGGCATCTTTTTAATGTTTGGCTCAAGTTACGTGGGACACCCTGTATATACGCATAGGTATATACATTGTTTCACTATGCGTATGACTTGCTGTTGAATGGATACCATGTAATTATTCGTCCTTTCATTAAAGATCATAAGTCCCGATTTCTCTGTGCTAAACTTAAGGCCTAGGTTTGTCGCTGCGCTGCCACAAATATTCGCAATTGTCTAAATCACATGCATTGTCCGCTAGTGGAAGAATATCGTCATCATACATCAGTCCGGGGACCTTCTGTTGTGCGATTTGTCGATTACTCACACAAGATAAATCAGACCCTAATTCCCTGTTTTCCAGTCGCCCCCCGCCCCCCCCCCCCCCCCCCCCCCCCTACGACAGCTCCACTTTGAAGTGATCGCCCATGCGACAAGCTTGGAGAGGCCGGTTTTCATGCGCCCTAGTTCTAGCCACCCTAAAGCAGTGACTTGACCGTTGCGCCGCTAATCCCGAGGGTGTGGGTTGGAATGCCAGCCGAGGCGGCCGCATTTCCACGTCGACGAAATGCAAGAAGTGTAGCGTATCATGCATTGTGTGGAAGTTGAAAGAACGCCCAGGTGGTCAAAATTAATTGGGAGCCTGCCACTACGACGTGCCTCATAATTATATCGTCGTTTTTGCTCGTAAAACCGAAGGATTTATTATAATTCACCTTAGACAATCAATCTAGTTGCAGCAATGCACTCATCCTAAATTCCGATATTTTCCGTCCCAACGCAGATCTAATCAGCTTCGCACTGCCCGATCTGTTACGAATTGCGGAAAAAATTATCCAATGCTTTCCCCCAGACAGCTGTTATGTAAATAGCATTATTTGCCTGTACTTCAGCCCTTTCGAACTTTATCGATTTATCCGTCCGTTCGTCCGTCCGTCCGTCCGTCTGTCTGTCTGTCTGTCTGTCTGTCTGTCTGTCTGTCTGTCTGTCTGTCTGTCTGTCTGTCTGTCTGTCTTTGTCTGTCTGTCTGTCTGTCTGTCTGTCTGTCTGTCTGTCTGTCTGTCTGTCTGTCTGTCTGTCTGTCTGTCTGTCTGTCTGTCTGTCTGTCTGTCTGTCTGTCTGTAATCTCACGCTGACCCAGTGGCGGAAGTAGTCCACCTGCTTGGGCCCCTAGGTATGTGCTCCTTTCATTCCTGATGACGCCAGGAAACCAAGCCTGGTGCCATGAACGCTCAGAAATCTATTAAGGAGAGCAAATAATGATCCCGTACACCTTTTTGATGTACCACGGCGCTGAGGCGTTTCTTGTACAATGTAGGAGAATACATTCTAAAGATAGAGGTGCATGGTTGGGTGGATGTGTTCTAAGTTCATCAAATTGAATTGCATCAAGAAAACCTGTCCGAGTATTCGCACCTGCTTTATTAGGTGCCTACTGCACCATCAATGTACAGGCGGTCTTTTTTAACGGCACCAAATTTTAAGAAATAGATAAATGTAAATCTTCCTGACATTATTGTTATCATTCGAGTGTACAGGTGGTAACCTTCGGATACGGAGCAAGTTGGGCAGTTGTGTGCATAATATACGAAGGTATGTTAATTATATTTTAAATAATTGATTTTGGGTGGCTAAAGCAAATGAGTAGTTTGGAGCCTGTCTTCGACAGTGCGTAGTTGCGCGAATATATGCTTATTAATCATGCTTCTGTAAGAGCTAAGAACAAATATTTTGCAATTATGCGTTCTCTGAAAGCCTAACTGACGCGGAAAAAGATTTTGGGTAACATTGACTTGACCACTTCCAGCCTTTCGAGATATTGTCATGACTGGCACGGCTCCGTGAGTATGTTCCTTGCGTCCGGACTGCCGATGTTCACATCGTTTTTCCGAAGGCAAGCCGTTGAAAGTTGAAACATAGAGAAAGAAATTCAACAATTTCTTTCTTTATGGTTGAAATGTCAATGTAGCAACGAACGTGCGCTGCCGAAAGCTTGCTTGGTCACAGAAACGATACACGATTGAATCACAGTGCAGATTTAGCGCATCATTGCCCTCAGGACATTGCGCTGCCACTGACGGAAGCAAGATAACGAAGTTGAACTGCTTGGCAGCTTCTTACGGCAATATAGAGGTCACAGGCGCTTTTCTTTTGTCGGTTTCGCTTTCAGAAAGAGATAATTCTACAAATGCAGTGTCATTTGTTCTTGTCTCTAGGATTTGAACACGGGTTTTAATGGTCTCCACATCGCGTTTGTTTCCGAGAGCAGGTGTAAGCAGGAAAACGTTCGCTCACACCTGAAAACACACAAACACCCTCGCACTCTCTCTCCCTTGCACGAGCACACACTCTCTTCCTCACAAGCACTTACACGCTCTCTCCATCGCAAGCACAGATATCCATGCGCACACAAACACGCACACTTTTGTCCGCAGGCATGCATGCTGAAAGACGAACACGCACGGTCCCACACGTGCACACTCACCCGCCTCCATGCATGCGCCGCAATCACGCAAGCGCACACACACATGCACTAACATGCAGATGCAGGTATGCACACAGGCCGAGGAGCACTCACACTTGCATACACGCACTCGCGTGCAAGCATATGCAAATACGGAGGCACTAGACAGCGCACACACGCTCCCTTCGCACGCACACGCACGCACAGTCTCTCTCTCCCTCGCGCATACACATGCTCTCTCTACCTCGCACACACACACTCTCTCTCCATCCGTCATACACAGACACACACACACACTATACGCACGCACAGGCATCCATGCGCACACAAACACGCGCACATTTGTTTGCAACCGTGCATGCTGAAATTCGAAAACACGTTGGCACGCGCCCACGCATGCACCGCAAGCGCGCGCACACGTGCCCGCACACGCAGGCACACACACAGGCCGCGAACGCTCACACACGCATACAAGCACCAGCGCGCGTGCAAACGCAAATACGGAGGCACACGCCCGCACTCTCATACACAGAGTGCACACGCGCATACAACCATACCCAGGCCTCCTCAATACATGCTCACGCATAACCACTCTGTACCATCTTGGCTGATTCTCAAAAACCTGCGCGTGTTAACATGATGCATAACACTCCCTCTACCATTACCTTCTCAATGCCAGCTGTAATAAACCGCTATATGGTTTAAATTAGGCGCTTCTTCAAGTGAAGGTGCCCTCTGGCGGGAAGGTGCAAAACGATTCCCTCCTGTAGTGGGACTTACCTCCCCTGCCTGACCTGCTTTAACTGCTTTAACGCACCACCAATGTTCTGACTAAGTGCCAAAATACATATGTTCTTAGAAGGGGCTACCCTCTTGTTGTAGTCAGTTGAAACTTTTTGACCCTCAGCCGATATTCTAAAATAAAATTTCGAAAAAGAAATTTCCCATTGAGTTACACTTGTGCGTTGCTGTGAAGATCCGGAGGAGAATGTCCAGAATTTCTGGACATGAACGTCGACATACCTTAACAGTCGCGGACTGCAGCTCTCATCGGAAAAATAGTGTAACCATGGCATTCACACGAAAGTCAATGGCCTGCTACCCCATTATGATTGATGGGAAGAATATACCTTCAGTAACCCGCTACAAGTTTCTCGGAGTCATCATCGACCATGACTGATCTTGGTCGAAGCTCCTCTCTCGGTTAAGAAAAAAGCTGGACAGCTTTACTCAGATCATTCGAAATATATCTGGAAAATCATGGGGGCACCCAAATCATCTCTTCTGCAGCCCTACCAGGCACTTTTTGTTGGCTACTTCCGCTACAGTTGCGCCTGTACTTTCTCGGCTTAGTACAACTGCTGTACGCACACTTGAAAGTGCTTAGGCTCGCGCACTGAGAATTTGCCTAGGACTACCACGATGTGCGTCTACTTGGGGCACTATTGCAGAGGCACGTGCGTGCCCAGCTCGAGTTTATCTGCAACATGAGCCATCGCGAGCGCATCTCAGGCTACTGACTAGACACAGGTATCATCCACTCACGAACGTCACAAGATTACGCCCTGTGGCCGCCTACTCAGAAGCCGTGTTGTCGCAGCAAGACTTATTGCCGTCGGACTTTGAACCTTATGACATACCCGAAGTTCCACTCTGCACGATGGCAAAGCCAACGTTGAGACTCTCAATCCCTGGAATAACGAAGAAAAAAGCAGCGGCACAAATGCGTCGACATGAACTAATTTATGGAAGACAACCGCGACGCAATGAACCCGCACCAAACCTCGAGATTGTTCATCCAGTGCCAGATCACCCACCTCAGCGGGCACCGGAACCACCACAGCCAAGAGCACCAACAAGATATCCCTCCTCTAGAGAACAACCAACAGTGCAATCAAGAGACCAATCAAGAGGATCACAGTCAAGCGCCCGGTTTTATGCATCAGTGCTACGGAAACCCAGAGGACAACAGGCAGAAAGTAATACACAAGAAAGCTCCTGTACTCGCACACATTTCTCTCAGCGACCTTACGCATCTACTGCAGAAGTAACACCAGCTAATAGCGAACATACCACAGCATCGGTGACACAACTGATTTTGCCAATGCTTTTCGCAGCTCTTAAGGCAATCCTATCTGCTTTGCCGGAAGCAAACAACCTACCTGAAGTAAAAGCCTTGTTGCCTCTAGAAGCACTGTTGTGTCAACAATCCGGGCCGAAACTGCGGCAGGCACTACATGAATAACCGCTACAAAAATGTTTCCATATTTCAGTAGAATGCCAACAGTCTTCGAAGAAAGTGCGCTGGCTTTCGTAAACTGCTTGTGCAATACAACTTCCCAATACTTTGCATTCAAGAGGCGGGAATCACTGACGACTTTCGCCTCTCGAATTATGGGATATATAAGACTTCTCGTCAAGGTGCTGTTAGCAGAGTGCTCCTGTGCGTCAGAAAGGACCTACCATCTTATCAAATTCAGTCCAGTGATTCAGACTTCCCGGAATTCATCGCATGTAAAGTATCCTTTGGCAAGCTCTGTATAACAGTGATTAATCTATATCTACAACCTTCAAACCGGATTTCAGTAGAAGCGCTAGTGGATATCTTCGAAATAGCTCATTCTAATGTATTTATATGTGGCGACTTCAACGCACACAACATCATCTGGGGCAGTGATCATTGTGATGCACGGGGTAATGTTAATGAGTGCGCCATAGATAAATGCAACTTGACTGTTTTAAACGATGGGTCGCCAACATTCCTTCGTGGATATAATTACTCAAGCTGCATAGATGTTACCCTGTGTTCACATGATCTAGTGAATGGTGTGGGATGGACAACAGATATGGAAACGCGCGGAAGTGATCATTTTCCCATTCTTGTTAACCACCCTAGCATGCACTATGATATCAGGCGTTACAGCAGACTAACCAACTGGCAAGCTTTTCGGTACCGCCTAACGGATCAAATTAACCAACATGCAACAGTGGAAAAATTTACAGAATTTTTGCAGGATAATATGAACATATGCACAAAGAAGGTCCCAATACCAAAAGATTATGCTGCAGTTGACGGAGAATATGAACACCTAAGAGCCATCCGACGCCGATCCGAAAGAGCTTACCGACGGAGCGGAAGTTTAGAAGCATACAGAAACGCTCAGAAAATACACAATGTAATGCGCAGACGAATGGAAAGCTTAGGCAAACGGCGCTTGCGCGATTTCTGCGGCACGCTGTCTCCTCACACGGCTGTCCCACGAATTTTTCTAGTAATTCGTTCTTTAAGCGGACCTGTAACACAAAGCTTCCCATTTCGTGCTCTCGCTGTAGCCCGGGACACGTGTGAAATAATAGTTGCAGATGAATTTTGTGAGCTTATTTCAAGATCTGCTTTTTCATCACAATGTGCAGAATTTCATATTTCAGTACAGTTGGCTAAGCAAAAAATTACTGCTTGCTACTGGGCCCAACATCCTCAATTAGATCACACTTTCACATTAAGCGAGCTCCAATGTGCAATTGCATCATGTCGCCAAAAGTCCGCTGCTGGGCCGGACGGCATTACGTACAATATGCTAAGAAACCTCGGACCGACAGGTACAAATGCGCTCTTAGACATCTATAATAACTTATGGATAGAGGAAACTGTACCTGACTCCTGGAAAGTCGCTCGAATCATACCAATTTTAAAACCTGGTAAGACGCCCTTGTGCCTTGAATCCTTCCGCGCCGTTAGTTTGACAAGTTGTTTATGCAAAGTAATGGAGAAAATGATTGACGCGCGACTTCAATGGTGGTGTAATGAAACGAAGGTGTTGTCCAACTACTTAGTAGGTTTTAGAAAACATAGATGCACAATGGATGCAATATTATATATAGTAACCTGTGTGGAGCACGAGCGTGCACGTGGAAACATGACTATAGCAGTATTCCTAGACATCAAGAGGGCATTTGACACCGTTAGTCACGTTCATGTTCTGCTAAGCATGTTGGAACTTGGTCTGTCTGGCAGGTCCTTGCGATGGATTTCTGAATTTTTATCAGGTCGCAAAATAGTTTTTCAGACGGGTGAAGGAAAGAGTGCTGAACATATTGTCAAACAGGGAGTACCACAGGGAAGCGTACTCAGCCCCTTCCTTTTTAACTGCGTCATGGCTGATTTAACGCGAAGACTGCCATCACAGTTAAAGTTTTCACTGTATGCAGATGATGTGTGTATTTGGACATCTGGGTCTAAAGCTCAACTACTCCAGATGGCATTGCAAGACGGCATAAATATCAACAACCAATTTTTGAGAGAAAGAGGAATGGTACTATCACACGCAAAGACTGCTGTATTGCCCTTCACTCGGAGACAGTTAAAAAATTTTCACTGGAAGGACACCCTCTAATGATTGTCACACAGCATCGATTTCTTGGCATAATACTTGATAGGCAGCTATCCTGGGCACCCCACTTAAAAAAACTCGAAAACGAGGTCAATGCCATAGTGCCTGTACTTCGCAGACTTGCAGGCACATCATGGGGCGGATCAGTATCGTCCATGCTGACTGTTTACAATGCATTAATACGACAAAAAATTGCATATTCCGCGCCCATCTTACACGGACTTTCCCACACGTCAGAAGAGAGACTTCAAAGACTTTTAGCGAGAGGACTACGCCTATGTCTAGGAGTTCCACGAGCGTCTTCGAGTTCTCTTGTAATAGCTGAGGCTCGCCAATCACCATTTCCAGTTATGCGAACTACAGAAACATGCCGGCATTATTTCCGTCTTCAAACCCAGCATAAAAACCACCCATTGGCTCTAGACATAATGAAACGAGATAGAAGTTATGTTCATATAGAAATTCAAAAAAATCTTCACATATTGCGAGGAAATGAATTTTGGAACTCAGACATCGAATATCCTCCATGGCTGCTTACAGTTCCAAAAATCGAATTGTCAGTAGAAGGGATATTCAGCAAAAGAGACATGTTCATTCAAGCTGCTCAACAAGTAGCACTATACCAGATATATATGCGGTATTCAGGATACACACACGTCTATACAGACGGCTCCAGTACAGCAACCTCTTCAACTTCATCATTCATTATACCACACCTCAACAAACAAGAATCATTTAAGTTATCTCGCGCGACTTCCTCCACAACGGCTGAACTGTTCGCAATCCTATGTGCGGTAAAATTTATATTGTCAGTAACAGAAGCGCAAAAATGGGTAATTTTCAGCGATTCACAGGCGGCTCTAACATCACTCTGCAGCAAAAAGGGGAAAACATTCAGCGACAGTATAATATATGAAACACTTAAAAACCTCACAAAGGCAAGCGAAGCGAAACATGCAATAGCATTCCAGTGGATACCAGGGCATTGCAACATTCCTGGCAACACAGCAGCCGATGAAGCAGCACGACAAGCGCACCTGAAAGATGATACGGCTCCGCTCCCAATATCAAAGAATGAATTACGCTGCATTATAAGGACAACGTCTTTCAACATGTCTAGAAACACTTGGTTTGACCAGAATTCTAAGAGCTCTGACTTATATCATATTGATCCATTTATTGAATTCAAATTTTCATTGTCATTAGATAGAACTATGGAAACGCTTATTCATCGATTAAGGCTAGGCACTGCCTACACAAAGCATTTCTTACACAGAATTGGCCGAGCGAAAACCCCCGAATATGATTGTGGATTTGTAGATGAAGATATATATCACCTCCTTCTAGATTGCCCACATCACGACGCACCAAGATGCCGACCTAAATCAGCGCTAAGTAAATTAGACCGTAGACCTTTCAGTTTAAGGAAACGTTTGGGCCCTTGGCCAACAACGGCCTTGCAGAAGAGCGCTTTAAAAGCACTAAAGACTTTTTTGAAGACAGCGGCATCGCTGGACGTTATTAGTGCTTTCATTGTTCTGTTCATTTCAGCGTGACTCTATATATATATCTGTTTGGGAATTATGTTATGTTGACTGCTCTGTTGTGATTGTATGTGCTAATTTATTTACACGATGTATATACCCCCCGCTGACTAGACAATGTGTTATTAGGCGACAGTATCGTTTGTACTTTTGAGACTTTCGACTACATAAGTGTGGAGACATTTGCCATGTATATTGTATGTAACCGCTGACCCGCTGACTAGAAAATGTGTTATTAGGCGACAGTATCGTTTCTATTTTTGAGACTTTCGACTACATAGGTGTGGAGACATTTGCCATAGTCTTCCTGTGGAAACGTTGCTTTATAAGTCCTGGTGCTTGTGTGAAATGATTATTTGATATGTAACCGTGAACCCTGAATGATGTATGACGGAACCACCCAAGAGATAAGGAGTAGCCGGCGCCTTAAATTGCGCGCCAACATCTCCTTATATCATATCAATAAAAAAAAAGAAGTCGAAAATCCCGCTTGCTGGTCTCAAGCATTTCGCGCTATCATACATTGTTTACATGTATGGATATTCCGAACAGGTTTTTAAAGATGATTCTGTGACACAGACCTCTTCCGCGGCTGCCTACACGGTACCAGAAATGGGGATCGCACAACGGTTCAAGATAGGACACAGGACGTCGGCTATAGCAGCTGAGTTGACCGGAGTTCGAGAAGCAGTTCGCTGCATACTGCAACAAAGCCTCGAGAAGTGGACAGTGTTCTGTGACTCAAAACCAGCACTGCAACTCATAAGAAATTACATAAATGACAGAACCGCATACAGTACTCTCGTTTATGACATCATGTCTCTGCTTGCTGAGGCGTCTCATTCCGGGCATACCATCGTGCTGCAGTGGATTCCTGGCCATTGTGGAATAGCTGGAAATAAACGGGCTGACGCGGAAGCAAAAAAAAGGTGCACACTGACGCAACCATTATAAAATTCATTTTTCCCGGTATGACATTAACGCCTTGCTCCACAACTCGATCGAAACTTCTACGGCGCGACATTGAGACAACCCTGAACATCGACAAGATCGCCTCCATAGACTTGACGCTGGTTTACAATTCCGCCTTCCACTTCGGTTGCAGAGAGGCCAGGAAACATTAATCGATTACGGCTGGGTGTGGCATACAGCCACCGATACCTTCACAAGATTGGACAAGCACGGGACCCTGACTGTAGCGTCTGTCACACTCCCGAGACAATAGCTCACGTACTTTACGTGTGCCCTCAATATGCGGCCGAACGAAGAACACTCAAATCTACAGTTGACTGATTGGACTTTTGGGCGCGTGGAAGAGTGTTGACTGTGCCCAACGTGTCATAAAATCACTTCTGAACTTTTTAAGTTAGACTGGTTTAGACGATCGCCTCTAGAACCTGTGAGACGTGCAGTCAGTGCGAAATGTGTTTGCGCAAGAACGTTTTGTGACAAGACTACTTTTTGCGTGGACAATATTACTATTACGCGTGTTGCGTCTACATTGCCCATCCGCATATTGTACAACGCGTATATAGTATCTCATTGTACCATAACATAATCCCCCGCCACCTACCTTTCCCTCTATTTCCCACTTCCCCTTTCCCCAGCGAGGAGCAGCAGGCTAGAGACACGCTCTCCAGGCCGAGCTATCCTCTTTTCTCTTCATTAAAATCTCCTTCTCTCTCTCGCGGCGACGGCGATGGCAGTAATGCGCCTGGGGTGTCCATGTAACTGCTTTCGAAAGACAAACAAAACACTAGGTTGCTTATTTAGCCTAACGATTGAACAAAATGAGCGACAAATTAAAGTTATTTTGGCGTGCTGCTCCTGTGGCGCAGTGAACTCATTTCCATTGGCCGTGCCTGCTTTCATCCACCTCGAAGCAGGCCCCCTAATTTGATGAGAATCCTCGAAGGGTTCGTCGATGTACAGCACTGCACTAGCTATATCGACAACACACCTATCTTATACACCTTCTCTGAATGCGGCAATAAATTTCCACCGGTCCAGCAGAACCAGCTGTAGTTTATCGGCCTGTTTGCCGCCGACGTCCAGCATACCAGCGGGAACGATGACACAATCGCTGACACACTCTCGAGTGTCTCCGCCATAAATTCTTTGCCTGCGACTTATGACGTCTTCGCCGAGGCTCAGACACCCAATGCCGAACTGCAGCAACTCCTCCAGGGCTGTCCTTCACTCAAGCGCAAGGTACTTCCCGTCCCAGAGGCAGAGACCACAGTCTACTGTGGCATCTATTTAGACATTACGTGCTCTTATCGCATAGCTGTGGCCTCTTTAAACACCTGCACAACCGCATTTATTCTTGTATCTGCACCTGCACGATGTTCTTGGGTGACTACATCATTTTTCTTTCCACGCAGCATGGCTGTCACATCTGTTGACGCAACTGCATTGAGTGCCAACGAGCCAAAATTACCCCACGCATCCCTCGACCACTTGGAGCATCCTATCGGCCTTCAGAACGCTTCCGACACGACCATCTAAACACCAGCGAGCCCATTTCAGCAACCAGAGATTATCCTTACTGCCTCACCGTCATCGATAGCTTAAATCAGTAGCCTGAAATATGCCACTGGAAAGGATCACCAAAGGGACGTCGCGTCGACTTTCTTTGCAAGCTGAATATCCTTTTAGGATATCCTTCTTTATCCTTGTTCCGTCACAGCCAATCAAGGACGGCGGTTCCACTTCCAATTCTTCAGGATCCTTGGTCAAGTCACCGCCCTTGAGCATTTGAGGACCGTCAGTTACCACGCTTGCGTGTGCAAGGCGTTCTAACGCTTTCACCGGAAATCCAAAACAACGATCATGTGCCACTCTGACTTCACCTGGCTTGAGGCTCTCCCAGTTGTTGCGCTTGGTGTCCGCGCCACCTTCAAGCCAGAAATTAAGGCGACGCCTGCTGAGCTCGCTTATGGGGAACCACTTCGCCTTACGGTAGACTTCCTCTGGCATCGTCTGAAGTGGTCATCTCGGATCCGTCCGATTTCATTGCCCGGCTCTGATGCACCATGATGCGCCATTCCAAGGCACATCATTCCAAGACAACACTCATTCAATGCGATTAGCATTCTTTGCCTATTTCAGTCATTTTAAATCTATCTATCTATCTATCTATCTATCTATCTATCTATCTATCTATCTATCTATCTATCTATCTATCTATCTATCTATCTATCTATCTATCTATCTATCTATCTATCTCCCGCCGACCCAGTGACCCAAGTTGTCTACTACTTTGGGCCACTAGATACGTGCTCGTGGTCGCGATGCTGTCGTGGTTGCATCGTCGTCATAATACCTACCTCATCCGACTCTCGTCCTACCGTCGTCATCGCGCGATCATCCTCGAACAGTCGTCGTACATTTGCTGTCACACCACCGTCATATGTGTTCCTGATGACTCCATAATAATTGCGGCAGTTTTGTCATCCGACTCTCGTCATGCGACATCGTCGCACCATCACTGTCGCACAGGCTTCGTGATACAATCGTCGTCATGTCACTGTCGTGATGCATCCGTAATCAACCCATTGAGCGCATATAATGCTGTCAAGCCATCCTCGACAGTATGTAGGCGTCATACGGTTATCGCCATGCATTCATTGTTATACGGTCGTCGAGATGCCATCGCAGTTTCATTGATGTGATACCGTCATTGTCACACTGTCGAGTTACTGTCGTCATCACTTCAATAAAGTCTTGCCATCGCCATCATGTCTTCGACGTCTCTAGCACCTTCGTCATTCTATTGACGTCAATACTTCTTCGTTATTCTACCTTAGTTATACCGTCATCATTAGATCGTGATTATTCCGTCATTTGCGTGCTATATCGTCATTGTGTGCTCGTCAGACTCGCTACCATGTCGTACCTTGTCATACCTTTATCATCATGCCGTCGCGGTAATGTCAACGTCGTCACTCAAGCTTCCTCATCCTACTCTCGTGATGGCGTGACACCATCGCTTCTCTATATTTCTACTCTTAGCGCCGCTTTTGCGCTGTTTGCCTATTAGCTCGCGATAACACCATGCCCCACTAACAAATATGTTGCAGTAAATATTGAAGCCCAGATTTGAAACATCAATGTCGAAGTACTAAGTCAGTAATCCGACTATTCACACTAGAGGTCGTTTAAAGCGTTTAAAAGTGACGAAACGATCAAGGTTTTCCTTATCATATACAAGGTGTCACAGCTATAACGTTATCCAACAAAAAATCTGGTGAAACATACGACTATGATACCTACATGGTTCAGTGATCTCTCTGCAACTAGGATATTTGTGCTGCAGTAATCATCTAAATACTTAGAGGAGATTGAATAAAATGCCTGCTAATCTTTCAAAAAAGGTTAGAGGTAAGTTTAATTTCGTGAGCTCTGGTGACGCGCAAGCGTATGGGTGCTATAGCACACAAAACGCTATCGGCCGTCGGTGCGCCTTGAAGTCTACACAGTCCGCATCGCAGATGGTATTCAAGACAGGGCTCGCACGGCCGCACCATGCGTAGCAGCCGCGGGAGTAGAATGCTCCGCTGCAACACTCGCTATCTGAATTACCTAGCATGGTTTCAGCGCGCACAGGCAAGCATGAACACTTCTCACTCGATGACCGCGGACACTCGCTGTCTAACCGCTGGCGTGAGGAATCGCGGAAACAGCAGTCTGCGAAGCGACCTTTGTGTTCTTTATCGCTTCATCGCAAACTGAGCGGTGACAACACAGCACACGCACAACTACAAGCCGTTGTCCCACCTAGACTAGGCACCCAAAGCAGATCGCTTTCATGATAAAGATCGCGTGACCGCGCGCGGCCGAAGTACAACCGCCCCCCCCCTTCCGGTGCTATGGAGCCACGAGTCCCGCGAAATACGACGCGCATCCTCTCCTTGCGCACGTGAGAATCGTCAGCTCACCGCATGATTTCACTCGCCCACGAAGCGTACGGCGCGAGAGGACGACGTTACCTCGAAAGGAAGCCAATACGTAGGCATCGCAAAGAAGACCTCTAGCGACTGCCAGAGGAGGTCAACCTAGGTCAACCCAGCGCGCATGCGCCCACCTTCTTCATCCGCCACGCTTCGCGTCGTTGCTCCATTCTCACTTCGCTCTACGTTACCTACTATCGGCGTCAAATGAAAGTTGAACAGCGGAGCGCGTGGCCCAAGCATAAGTGAAGATATAGTGCGCGCCGTCCAGTCAACACCATTGACAGGCGCGCACATCGGGTTTGGCCGCACTGCGCGATCCCCCTCTATAGTGAGATAATGTCGCTTCTGTTCTGGTTCTTACATTTGAACGGGAGAAAATGAAAAATAAAAATGAAGCTAGAATATTGCAGTTTACGCCGAGTCTTATCGCACAGATCGCCGAAACAACAAGCGCTGTCGGCGCGAACAGCGGTGCGCGTTGTGCAGTTTGCACCGTCATCGCAAGGTAGATTCGCCCGCGCGGTTTGCAGCTTGCGCGCCACCTTCGTTCTTTCGATCGGCAAACTTGCGCTGCGCGGTATCGCTGGCAGCCGCGACGGCGGCCGGCGTGGCGAGCGCGTTTGGCCGTTTGACATGGTTTCACTCCCAAACCCGCAGCGCTTCGCTTTTACCACAGCGTCGCAGCGTTATCGGCATGGTGCATGAGACAAAGAATGAGTAAATATCACCGGGTTGTAGTTTATGTCCAACGATAGGTCTTTCTGATTAGCCTGTCTGTAGCGATCAGTACTTTTTCTCCACCCTTAAGACAATACGGAGATCTACCAGCGTCAAGTGAACTGGAAATGCCGGGTGTTTCGTCCAAAGAGAGAGCGCGAATTGTTTCTCTTTACCGGCACCAAGTGCATCAGCGTGAGATTGCCAGGATTACGAATCGCTGTTTGCCTACAGTTAACAGAATTTGCCAGGCATTCCGTGATGATGGACGCCTCTGGAACCTTCCCCGTGGACACAGGCAGCGGGTGACCGACAGCGATAAGGACTTGTCATAAAAGCTGCGGAAGACGCCCCGTTCCTTACATCTCGAGACGTCAAAGACAGCTTGAACCTGTCCGCCAGCACATCAACAATCAGACGTCGACTGCACGAGGCTGGCCTGCGAAGCCGGGTGCCGTCGCGAAAGCCTGCGCTCTCAGAAGCCAATAAGCACAGAAGACTTGTGTTTGCCGAACACCATGCAACATGGACTGCGGAGGACTGGCGCTGTGTGATATTCTCCGACGAATCGACATTTTCCACCCGCTGGGACCAGCGTCAACAAATTTGGAGAACTGACAACACCAGGTTTGACATTCACCCTATTTAATCATGTCGGCTTTCTCGTTTTTGAATGATTACTATAATTCACTGCGCATTACTTATTGCTATTGCGATTTGAACACTAGCCCATATTTTGATATATTCAATACGATTTGGTATATTTTATAGGGAATTGTTATTAAACTTGCCATTTTTCGCTATTTCTGGCGGTGACATAAGATTCCGCAACTCATTCAATTCCGGTTTACAATCCTTCTTCAGATATGAGCCCAGGAACCTAGAGCGTGTGGCAAGGAGCGGCCGCTGCTCCGTCAGCGTGTGGCGTGCGCTATCCAAGGACGGTCTTTCACCACTGGTTCGTCTACAGGGCAAATTCAATGCTGCCGCATATCCCGATGTAATCGAAAGCGTCGTTGTGCCCTATGCTTTGGACGGCCCGTTCCCTGACGGCATCTACTTCTTCCAACAGGACCGCAGCCCCATCCACATGGCCAAATCAATAGGATGCTTGTTTGAACAGCTGGGATTGATGCTTTTGGAGTGGCCTCCGCAAGGTGCCGACATGAACGTATGCGAGAATGTTTGGGAGGCAATGAAGAAGGCACTCTCGCGTTGGCCAATTGAGCGCGGCTCGCAGGACGCGCTGTCGGTCGCCATACAAGAGGAGTGGGAGCGCCTACGGGTAACGGACTTGGCGACCCATCTCTTCGACAGTCTTCCTCGAAGAATGGAAGCCGTTGTGGCCGCTGAAGGTGACTTTACTAAGTACTAAACATGAAATAGCGTTCAAATTTTCTCGCGGCAACCATCGTGCCTTCACCTCGGCAAGGTCTCGTCGAAGTTTAAGAAGCCCGATGCTTATCTTTTGCAGATTCCTGCAATCGCCTGCAATAAAGTATTTTTTTTCTCGTTGGTCTTTTCTTCATTTACCTTCTAATTATGATAATTTGGGCCCATACTCCCTTCGGCGCACCTTTGTTTCTAGGCACAGTTACAATGCGCATGGCATCGCTGTCTCGGCAACCTTACACGCGAGTTTATCTTAATGCTCGTGATCATAACCAGTCCAATTCAATATTTGAATAGCGTCTAGACGCCGATAACGCTGCGACGCTGTGGTAAAAGCGAAGCGCTGCGGGTTTGGGAGTGAAACCATGTCAAACGGCCAAACGCGCTCGCCACGCCGGCCGCCGTCGCGGCTGCCAGCGATACCGCGCAGCGCAAGTTTGCCGATAGAAAGAACGAATGTGGCGCGCAAGCTGCAAACCGCGCGGGCGAATCTACCTTGCGATGACGGTGCAAACTGCACAACGCGCACCGCTGTTCGCGCCGACAGCGCTTGTTGTTTCGGCGATCTGTGCGACAAGACTCGGCGTAAACTGCAATATTCTAGCTTCATTTTTATTTTTCATTTTCTCCCGTTCAAATGTAAGAACCAGAACAGAAGCGATATTATCTCACTATAGAGGGGGATCGCGCAGTGCGGCCAAACCGGATGCGCGCGCCTGTCAATGGTGATGACTGGACGGCGCGCACTATATCTTCACTTATGCTTGGGCTACGTGCTCCGCTGTTCAACTTTCATTTGACGCCGATAGTACATAGTCTTCTATGTGGCGGTACTTTGCAGCGCGCTGAGAGCGCTCCTTTGTACTTTCCCCAGCGCGCAATTCTCTTCACCTCCAGACGCCTTACTCATAGGATTGCTTGGAGGCCTCAAACAGACACCGCGAATTTGAAGAGCTGGCCAGTTATGCTCGCGCGTAAAAAATATCAGCGTAATTTTCGATGGGAAAGTTGCAGCGTGCGATGTCCTGCGTAAGTATTTTTAACACGTGGTACTTATAGCTGAAAAAGAAACGCAGAGTGCTGTCTGATTGCGTACATACCCGCCGAGAAACAAGTGGTTTTAACATTGATTTGAACGAACTAACGCGCTTATTGCTTAAGCCGGTAATTTGCTGGTGAGAGGTTGCGGTCATCCCGCCGAACGCGTAGCTCACGTTTAGTGGAAGCCAACACCAACACCAACACCAATAGGTTGTCACTTTCAGGCGATTGTCGAATCATGTAATGAGCGGGAGTTTGTTCCTTCAAATCATTTCTGAGGCCATAGCTGCTGCGGCACGCGAGCGTAGAATCACGGGGCCGTTTTGATATTTTGCGCACAGCGTACAAAGCGCGGAAACAAAAGCCTACGCAGTAATTAGCGCTTAGAAAATGACTGAATCTATGACGACTGGTTGCGCGACACAATGCCAGCGTTGCCTTCTAAGATCACGCCAAGGGTGGATACCGGGTAGCTTCAAAGGGGGGGAAAGGGAAGTGGCTTCACTACAATTGCATAGCAGAGCACGAGATGGCCTGGACGGCGGGACTAAAGTTGCGCCTGAAGAAAAGCACACAAATTCTCACTTCTTTTGTGCTCGCGTTCCAACCCTGTGTCCACCATGCATGCCTAGATGATGGTTTTGAAAAAGCGCGAAGCTATTTTTGTGCTGAAGTAACTAAGAAAAAAAAAACACGTAGTCTGCACGTGGCACTGCTTCCTGTGTGATATAATATGTTTGTAAGACAAACCTCCGCACTTCCGCCGTAATTTCAGGAGCCAAGTTGCAGTAAGAGCTGAAAGCATAATTTTACAACACACTTTGAATAAGATTTAGACTATATATGCTGTGTATTGGATGGGTGCGTCGATGCGTCGACCGAAAAGCAAGTCTTAACAATGTATCTTCGTGCGTAATGGACCGAATCCACGTCTTCAGCCTGCAAATAGATGAAAAGCACCTTTCTGCTGTCGCAACGCTGATTGGCAGCGTCGCCAGTGCTTTTAGCAGTGTGTGAACGGTCGGCAAAATGTCCTTGTCTCAAGCGCTGAATGCCTCAATGGCTGGTGACGGAATGCGCGCCACACATTGCTTTTCTCGGCGCTACTTCGCAAACCCCAAGTCATACTCAACGTGGAACGCATGTTCAGGATTTGTTGCCACCATGCCAGCAATTGAACCGTACTTAATGGCAAGGCTGCGGTCAATGACGCTAGCTCCGGAAGTGTCACTACCATGTAGTAGAAAAAGGCAACAAAGGAAAGAGCTGAAATATATCCAGCATCTGAGATAGAAATCTTTGGGCGATGTCCACGATCATATTGTTCAACAGAGGCACGAAGACAGCGTCGCTTTTCCTGCAGTACTGTTAGCGTGTCCTGTACAGGGTCTTGAGCCGTCTTAATGTAAACCGATGGCTTTAGAAAGGCTTTGCTGAGCGGATACGTGTGCGCCAAAATATATTTTATGGCCACCAAAGCAATAATGAAGTGGCTATCAGACATCGCAGCCAGAAGTGTCACAGATATGGAGGTATTCTGTCGTTCCCTCCATTGGGCCGTATTATCTAAGGTTTCCATAATTTTAGAGAGAGCTGCGGAGCTGCTGAAGACTTTCATGGCATTCGACAGATCGGGTTTCTCAGAGTCCTGTGAGTAGCACTACAAGCATTTGTTCATTTCTTTTATTCATTTCTTTTACTTCATTTATTTTAGACAAAGCTGTGAAGAAAGCAGCTACTTTCTTTATCACACCGACAGCCGTCCAGATTTCTTGCATTTCATTTGATGTCGAGATGGATGAATTAAGCCCGGGATTGTGGCGTGGGGTTCTTACTGCATGTGGCACACTTTGAGTATCTTGCAACCGCCTTTTTTGTTTCAGGCACTATAGTGCTAGAACCATCCGTCCAAACTCCAGCACAATTCTTTTGATTCCGTCCATGTCTTTGCAGGATAGCGAGAACAATGCGCCCCAGATCTTCACCTGTAGTGGTTGGCTCGTGGACATTTTCATAAATTGCTTCAGAGTGATCGGCAGATGATATTTACAAGGAGATGGACTGGAGGAAGTCGTCTCGGAGAACGCCGTTATACACGCTGCGCAGTACCAGCGCTAGTTGCGATTCGTGGGCGATATCCGTAGTCTCATCAAATATGATACTGCATAAAAGCACAGTTTCAGCTCTTTCTCACATGACAGAACTGATTTCAGGACCGCAACAGGATATAGGTTCGTTCTGAATGTTCTTACTGAGCCGTACTCCCATGAGGGACCACGGCTCAGCGCCAAGGAGATGTTGGCGCACTGTACCGGCAGAGTGCATCGCTGGGTTTATCTGCGCACTTTTATGTTATCTCTGTTCAATTAACGCCTGTACTTCGTAGGTGACCCCGAAGTGATCATGCACTTTAGTGGTTTGAGGTCGTCTAATCGAATCACATCAGTTCAATTCTATCACTATATATACTACCTCGTTATCGTAAATACATCGGCATGGGTCAGAAAAATGCCTGAACGAGCTAATTTAATTCCTACATCTGCCCAACTTTATAACAATCGTAGAAAGTACGTTAGTAACCATGCGTGAGACTCGATGACGGCTAGCAAATATAAAAATTCACTACTTCGTTCATTGACGGGCGCTTAATTATTCATAATCAAATAAGAAATTTGAGCCAGTGCGTCGTACAACAGCTAATGTGGGTTTCCCAGCACGAAGACATTGAAATCAACGCCACAATACGGGATAGACTACCGGCATAATAGTGAAAATTAGCAAATGCTACCAGGCTCTTTAGAGGTACTTAAGCTGCAGTGACTACTATCGAATGCAAAAAATGAAAGCGCCATGGATTTGGCTGTTACAAGCCGTTAAAAAAGGAAGACGTGTCCGCATAAACAATTGCACAAAGCACCCTTTGCTTCGTCTGGCAGCTGCACAAAATCACGCCAGAGGAGGCGAACATGTGGCATGTACAGGTTACACTGATGTGTGTAAGAATATGTCTTTCTGCAATTCCCAACACTGTCATGTGGCTGAGGGTCTAGCATTCACATTTGCCTGCTACAGATTTGTGTTTCCAAGTTCCTTTCACGGTCGTCCTTGTTACATCAGGAGGTAATTTACCGTGCTACAATCCACCACATGAAGCCGCGGCCTGGATACCTATTCGTTTTTTTGATCCACATTTATACGCGCCTAACAATTTTCTTGGTATAAACAGTCCGTAATTGGCACTCGAAAATAATCGGAATACACAAAAATAAGTTTCGGAACTCGTTCTATTTCTTATACTAGGGTTGGTTACCTAATGCGCATAGGATACCTCACTTTCCTCCTCGCCCGCGCCCCGTACGGAGCGGGCAAGAGGTCTGCATTGAAATATCCTGTATACGATGCACATAAGCGAAGCCGGCGGGACATCGCTGGATGGCCCCTTAATGGGATGGATGGATGATATTAGCGTCCCGTTCCCTTTGGAACGGTGCCGTTGGCTGCGCCACCAAGCTCTTGCTATTATATGGCCTAATGCTCGACCCAGGTTAAACAAGAAAAAGAAAACACTATGGACTCCCACAACCAAATTTTCTGATCCCCTATTGGACCAATCCTCCAACCGCCTTTTACTAATCCCCCTATTGCGAACATGTTTACTTTTCCACTGCTCTCGCTGAATTCAAGGGCTTCAAGGAGGCCAGTGGTGCCTAAATCGACCGCTGCGTAGACGTCTTCACATTCTAATAAAACCTTCTCCACAGTTTGCCTAGCTTTACCGCAGCAAGCGAATGCTTCTTCTTCCTTCTTATATCTCGCTTTATAGGTGTGTGTGCTAAGGCATCCCGATCTCGCTTCGAAAGGTAACGAGCTTCCCTTTGAGTTATCGTAAATTGTTTCTTTCCTGATTTCGTCTTTTCCTCTTAATTACTCATGGCAGGTTTCTTTTCCATTGCCGCCACCCATGAGAGCATTTCAGCGTCTCTTACTTTCCGCTTGACGTTAATTGTTGCTGTGTTGCCCACCTTACAGGCCACATACTTGCTGGTAAGCTTCCTAGTCCTTTTCCTCCACTGTGAATCAATGTTTTCCCTCTACAGATACCTCAACACTCTCCCAACCCATTTGCTTTCTTCCATATTCCTCAGTCCTGCTTCATACTCAATTTTACTGCGAGCTTCCCTCACTTGGTACACCGTCTTGGTAAGGTGAATCCGGCTAAGCATCGTCCAGTTATCCTTAGGATTGGTGATTTTAGGGAAAAAACGAAGATTCTGAATAATTGCTACAAGCTTAAAGGAGGGTAAATAAGCATTTCAGAGGACTATTCTAAAAGAGTGCATGATATTCGGAAAAAACTCTGGAATACCACTGTTGACGAAAGGAAAAACGGGGCCAAGGTAAAGATGGTATTCGATAAGATGAAGGTGAACAAAATCCTTTATGCCTGGGACGAAACTACGAAACAAAGGTATAAATGCCATACCCCTTTGGGGAGTGGAAATTGACGCAGGAACAAAGGGTCAAAACCGTTCAAAGTGATAAATGTGAATGCCAGAAGCATATTAAATAAACTTGTCGAATTAGAAAGCCTAATCATAGAAAATGAACCTCACCTAATAGTAGTCACCGAAAATTGGCTGCACAAGGATGTACTCGACACTGAAGTCACCCCTCCTAACTATAATATAGTAAGAAGGGATGGAGAAGACAGAGGGGGGGGGGGCGAGTTGCGTTAATTATCAAAGACAACATAGCATTTTCTGTACTTCCAGATGTGAATGGCGTAGAAGCGCTATGGGTCAAGTTAAAATTAGATACACAAACAGTCTTCATTGGCGGTGTTTACAGGGCTCCAAATGCTCCGTTGGACGTCCTGGTAAATCTACGAACATTTATGGACACTTACCTGCCTCAGGATAGTAGGACACTGTTACTTGGAGATTTCAACCTACCCGGCATTGACTGGTGTTCGCAATTACCTGGAACACGAGAAGTGCCTAGTTGTGAGCAGTTACTTGAAGTGGCTTTTTGTCATAATTTAGTTCAAGTTGTGTCTGATTACACAAGGATATGTCCTACAACATCATCCATACTTGATTTAATTTTTGTTTCCAAACGAATACAAAGTTCTGTCTGCGAATGTGACACACTGGAGGGCTTGTCAGATCACAGGATGGTTTTGTTGTCATTAAAGGCATCACCAGATGTCATAAGTACTTCGTCCAAAAAAAGGTTCTTTAATTTTCATGACGCTGATGACGCTGCTGTGATAGACTGTCTTGCTTATTCATATGCAGATTTTATGCAGCTGTATGACTTAGGTGCTAGCACGGACCAACTATGGGAATTCTTTTCGGCATTAGCAGAACGGTGCCTTAATCACTTTATTCCTAAGAAAACTAAGCGCACGAATAAAAAGAATCCTTGGATAACTAGAGATATACTTCATATCAAACGAAGACTTAAACGCAAACATAAGGCTTACTCACCCAACCCAAACCCCGAAAATAAACTATGTATTCGCCGTATGAGTCAGGATTTAGAGAGACTACTTAAGGAATCAAAATAGAGATTCTATAATGTGACGCTCACAAAATTTCTTCGCGAGTCACCTGGCAAATTCTGGCGCTATATAAATCCGTCTAAAGTTCTGCGCCCTGCTCAGACCGAGGAGAACGCCCATAAGCGTGCCGAAGACTTTAATCTCTTTTTTCATCTGTTTACATACGTGATAATTGTATACTGCCTCCATTTAATGTTGAAACTGAAAAACCTCCTATTACTGATTTACATATTGACGAGCAAGGTGTTCTAAATCTGCTATTACATATTGACAGTAAGAAAAGCCAAGGTCCAGATCGTATCCCTAATGAGTCTTTATATAGATACGCTGAATGGGTATCTAAATACTTGTCCACAATTTTTCAGTCTTCTTTTAGTAGCGGATGCTTTCCAACTGATTGGAAGCGAGCAACAGTTATACCGGTTCATAAAGGCGGAAATAATTCTGTTAGTAATTATCGCCCGATCTCGCTCACTAGTACAGTTTCGAAGTTACTTGAACACATCATATCCAAACACTTGCTCGGCTATCTCGACCAGCATGATATCCTGTATTATCATCAGCATGGCTTTCGAAAGGGACTGTCCACGATTACCCAACTGATAGAAATAGTTCATGACCTCGCAGAAACAATAAATTCACGTGGTCAAACAGACATTATCTACCTTGACTTTGCAAAAGCATTTGATAAAGTTTCGCACCAAAAATTGTTATATAAGAATAATGCGGTCTTTAAAAATCAAACACTGACACAATGGTTTTCTGCGTATATATCCTCCCGTGAACAGTGTGTAACTGTTAGAGGTTGTCAATCCAACATACTTCCCGTTGCTTCTGGTGTACCGCAAGGTAGCATCTTAGGCCCACTCCTATTTTTGGTCTTTATTAATGATTTACAAAGTAACATTGATGTTCCATTAAGACTTTTTGCAGACGACTGTGTGATGTACAGTGCCGTAAATACAGTTGATGATCAGATTAAATTAAATTTAAACCTGCAAAGAATAGTGAAATGGTGTAGCGACTTAAAAACTCTGTGTTCATGTCAGTAACTAGAAAGAAAAAATGTTCTTAATTACAATTATCAAATAAACGGTTATATGCTTGAAAGAGTCGATCAGTATAAATACCTAGGCATAACATTTACATCAGATCTACGATGGAATACCCACATTGAAATTGTCACTTCTAGAGCTTTTAAAGCCCTATGGTACCTGCGACGCACTATGCACAGTGCTACTCCGGATGTAAAGTGCCTCGCTTACAAAACCCTAGTCAGACCGATAATCGAATATGCTAAAGTAATATGGGCTCCTCACACAGCAACTAATCGTCACAAGCTTGATAGGATTCAGCGACTCGCTGTAAGGTTTATCTTTAATAAATACCGCCGGAACCATTCTTCAACAGAACTCTGCCAACAAGCCCAACTACCTATGCTAGAAACCAGAACCAGATATGAAAGACTAAAAACTCTTTACCTCATTATCAATAATTATCTTAAAATAAATAAATCAGATTACTTTGAGATCAAAACTAATGAAACATCAAGGCATCGTCATAGTAAGTTTATCCCATTACCGACAATAAAAAATAATTGTTTCAAGTTTAGTTATTTTCCCCGAACTTGTAGGGACTGGAACTCTCTTCCAGATTCTGCTGTTCGGTCGACATCTTTAGCTGAATTTCTACGCCACTTAGATAATTTCATCTATGGCACTAGCATAGGGCTATGAGGTCAGATTGCCGCTGTATAAGATTGCTGTTCTGATATTTGAGTGATGCATATTTGTTTTTGTTTATGTGTGCATTTCACGAGATGATCTTTTTTTTTCTTTAATGTATAACTATGGTTTTCAATATGTTCTGTACTACTTATTTTTGCTGTTTCGTTTTGTTTTTTCCACTCCTGCTACAGCCCCTGAATGAGGCTGACAGTATTAATAAATGAATAAATGAAATGACTTCAAAACTCGCCCCCACTTTTCCGGGTCATCTGTCCCAGAAAACGCTTGGGGGCCAGTCCATGGACCTCTCATATTCTTCCGCCGTGGTCGTCACGTTGCGGTTGCATGCGTTATCACACAAACATAACGCTCGTTCGTCATCCTTAGCATTCTTTTGATTCATTTCTTTCACTTTACAGTCCATGAAAAACCGTGCAACGGGAATGAGGTGCTGAAGGCCGCTGCAAGCAGCAACTGCGGCGAGTCCAGATGCAAGGACATTGGACACCGTAAGCGCTGCAAGAGGGATTCTAGGGCGGGCTGTTTCTGCAAAAGCGGGTATTACCGAAAGGGATCAGCAACCTCACCGTGTGTCACCAGTGAAAAGTGCAATAGTACAAATACAACGGTATGACGGCGTCTGGACGGCCACATAAAAAATAATAAAGTGCGCATCTTTTAAAATTTAGGCTTCCCATATGAAAAGTTCTATTATGACAAAATATTTTCCTTGTGACACTGCTTTGTAACGTCGCACGTGGTAGTTATGCCTTGTCAGGGCAATTAATATATTTCTTTCCAAACTTTCTTCATGTGCTTGTTTATAACGCCTGTTGTAGAGAGATGGTTGACACGAGGCCATGGGCGATTTGTACACACTAAACATTTTCACGCCATTAAGGGTGATAAAACTGGTGTTTTCCTGATTTACACCTACAGTTACACCCTTTGGAGACTCAGTTTGCTCAAGACATCTAATTATAAGCGTGTACACAACACATAAGGTGTAAATTTCCTCGAAGAAGGGTGTTAAATTGACGACTGAAGGGTGTTGAACACATCGATGCATAAATCTGACCACAACGGCACGCATACGTCCCCCCGCAGGGGCGTCTGCGTCAGCAGGCGTTTGGTGTGTTGCGACACCACGTACCCGAGCACATGAGGGTTGGCCCCTCCCGCCTGTAGCCGTGCGCGGCTTAGCCGTGTCCGGGGAAAGGGGGATCCTGGGGGTTGAGCCAATGCCCGGTGTTTGGACCTTTAAGGCCCCTCGGCGGCGGCAACACACCCCTTTGGCCTCTGCTTTCCGTAGACGGCACCCCCGGACTGACCCACCCGGGGGAAATCGGTAGTTGCCTTTTCCTGTCTCTCTCTCCCTTCAACCTTCGTCTTTTTCTCACTTTCCATCTTTCCTGTCTCCTTCTCATTTCCTTATTACTTCCGAGCTTCCTGGCAGCAATGGTTAACCTTGTGTGAGTAGCCAACCTTGGTTATGTCGTATTAGGTTATAGTCTCGATGTACAGCTGGCGTGTGCAAGACTTGTTCGCATGTTCCTGTCGCGTCCCCTCGTTGGGCTCCATGGTGAGCGGCTGGCACCGTGGCCGAACAATATAATTTTTTTCTATGGCTCCTCCTTTCCCCCAAAATGACCGCCCCTCTTATAAAAGAGGGCGGACCGAAGCAAGTGAATTTTTGCAGAAAAGAAAAGTTACCTTCCCAAAATACCATGTAATTCATAGCGAAGTACAAGAAAAGCCTGCAAGAATCTTGTCCCCATTCACAGTATCCAAGTCCTTGACAGAAGCCCTCGGCCCTGGCTACAAGCTTTCAAAAATGTCTAGTGGCGATTTGCTGCTCGAACTTCGAGACAATGTGCAACACACAAAACTGTGAAACCTCACGTCCATCGGGGACACCCGTATCTCCATTACATCCCACCGACCCCTCAACACTGTCCGCGGTGTAATATCAGAAATCGACTTCGTACACCTAACAGAACAAGAAATGCTTGAAGGGCTCACCGACCAAGATGTCATAGACGTTCACGGGATCAAAATCCGGAAGGGCAACAAAGAAATCAACACGAAACACCTGATCCTCACGTTCAACAGCAACACACTTCCTGAAGAAATAGAAGTCGGCTACTTGAAAATACGTGTAAGGCGCTACATTCCCAATCCCCGCAGATGCTTCAATTGTCAGACGTTCGGCCATGGCTCACAGAGCTGCCGAGGCCGCAAAACTTGCGCAAAATGTGCTTCTAAAGAACATACTTCTGAAAACTGTGACGGTGCAGCGCATTGCGTAAACTGTGAAGGAGAACATGCCGTGTACCCCAGGGCGTGTCCTTCCTGGAAAAAAGAAAAAGAAATCATCACGTTGAAAACCAAAGAAAACATTTCATTCAAGGAAGCAAGAAGGCGTATCGCGTTAACAAACACATTCTCCTTCAATGGAAGAAGCAACTTCGCCGATGTGGTGCGACGGGGCGTAGCGCCACACCTACCTTCGGCATCTGCTGAGGCCACGGTTACCGGGCCTCCGGCAGAGCCACCCACGCCCCAGGCAGAGACAGCACAAGCTGTCCGGCCACCTACTAAACAGAGCCCACCGGCCCCCAAGTCGGCCGCCCGCAAGGTTTCTCCCCAACGGGAGAGACCTGAAACACGCACACCCGCAGTTTCGCGGAGCTCCAGTGCCTCAGGAGAGGCCATGGAGACAATTTCCAATCCGCCCCCGCAACTGCGGAGGCGCAACTCACTTGAAAAAAAGAAAAAAGAAAGAACCCCATTAACGGGTCCTCAAACATGAGGAACCTAATTGTTTATAGCCACACCCCTACAAAATAATTAAACATGGCGTTCCTGGTACATGGGAATTGTCGTGGACTTATCAAGAACTACAGCGACATAAAAAATATCTTAAACTCATTTTCTCCTGTGGCTTTATGTTTACAAGAGACTAACTTAGGACCACAACATAAGAACATTTTTAAAAACTACGAAGTATTTCGTTGTGATTCAGAGCAAGCGAGTAGGCTCTCTGGAGGTGTCGCGATAATAGTGAAAAATGGTGCTGCTACTCATGAAATCAGGCTTCAAACGAAATATGAAGCTGCAGCAGTGACCGTCCTTGATTTTAAAACAATTACAATGTGTACTGTGCATCTGGAACCACATCTAAATGTTACACTTCGTGATTTAGAAGCACTTTTTAAACAACTGCCAGAGCCATATTTAGTAGTAGGGGATTTTAATGCACACTCATCTTTTTGGGGGAGTGATCAAACAGACACTAGAGGCCGTATCATAGAAGATTTTATTTTATCAAAGAACGTCTGCCTGCTCAATACAAGAAAGCACACATATTGCTCTCCGAGCTCAGGAAAAATCAGCTGCTTAGATTTATCTTTTAGTTCTCCATCAATTTTAACAGATTTTAAATGGAATGTTGTAGACAACCTTTACGGAAGTGATCACCTTTCTGTAAAAATTAACTTATCATCCCCACCACAAATCATCCCAAGCAAACCCCGTCGTTGGAAGCTACACTTAGCAAACTGGGCACTATTTCAAGAACAGGCCAGCCTGGAAAAAGTTCTCTCAAGTAATCTAAATGTCGATGATCAAAACAAATTGTTCACAACCTGTATTATTAATGTCGCGCGGCTAGCTATTCCTCAGTCCTCGGGAGTGGTTCGACATAATCAAAAAATCTGGTACACACAAGAATGTAAGGAAGCAAAAAAGAAACAAAACAAAGCCTGGGGCATCTTCCGTAGATACCCAACCCATGAAAATCTTGTAAATTTAAAAAAAGGGCGAAAGCCAACGCACGCCGCATCCGTCTAGATGCTGAGAAAACTTCCTGGAAGAACCATATATCATCTATGAACAGCTCAACCACATCCAAAAAAATGTGGGAACAAGTCCATAAATTAAATGGCAGCTTCTCCCCTTTCACAATCCCGTTTTTAACAGCTCCTGGCACACAAACAAGTATAGAGGAACAGGCAGACGTACTAGGGGAACATTTTTCTAATGTTTCAAGTTCCACACACTACACTCAATCGTTCCTGAAGCACAAACATACAACCGAAAAACAAAAACTTCCTACAAGTGGCTGTACAAATGAGCCCTCTATTGCATTATTCACATTTCACGAAATCCAAAAAGAAATGTCCGCAGGTAAACAGACGGCACCCGGCCCTGATGAAATACATTATGAAATGCTGACTCACCTCTCAGACGCTACTGTGAACGCACTTTTACAATTCTTCAACAAAATATGGGTATCGGGAAAAATACCGGAGGCTTGGAAAAAAGCCGTGATTGTACCGTTTCTGAAGCCTGCAAAGCCACCAACCAGCCCTGGCAGTTACAGGCCTATAGCTCTCACAAGTTGTCTCGCAAAATCATTTGAAAGTATCCTGAACATGAGGCTGATGTTCACTCTTGAATCAGGTGAACTCCTTGACATCCACCAGTTTGGATTTAAAAAAGCGTGTTCAACAACTGATCATCTTGTCCGCCTAGAAAGTACAGTCCGAGAAGCATTCGTACATAAGCAACATTGTTTAGCTGTCTTTTTCGATATCGATAAGGCTTACGATACCACCTGGAGGTTCGGTATTCTCCGCGACCTAGCAGAACTTGGTATTCGTGGCAGGATGCTGAACTGCCTGAAAGATTTCATGTCCGACCGTTCATTTCATGTGCGCCTGGGTGCAACCCTTTCGAAGAAATTCGTCCAGGAGAATGGAGCGTCGCAGGGTTGTATTTTAAGTACGACACTTTTCATAGTAAAAATGAACTCCATAGCAAAAATCATTCCTAGATCCATTATGTATTCTGTATATGTCGATGACCTTCAAATAGCATGCACATCCTCCAGCTTAACAACATGCGAGAGACAGATACAACTTACATTGAATAAACTCGTGATCTGAGCAGACAAAAATCGGTTTAAATTTTCACCCCAAAAAACAGTTGCTGTCCTCTTCTCACTCAAAAGAGGCCTACAGGTTGACCCCACCCTACACCTAAATGAAACCGTACTTTCAGTAAAGAATGAACAAAAATTTCTAGGTGTAACTTTCGATAAAAAGCTCACATTCCTACCACACATAATCACTCTCAAAAAGAAAGCTTCCCAGTCACTAAATATGCTCAAAGTACTGTCATATAAACATTGGGGGTCTGATAGAACATGCTTTCTACACATTTACCGTTACTTAGTACGTTCCTCCTTAGATTATGGCTGCATAGTGTATGGTTCAGCAAGACCGACATACCTAAAAAAATTAGACCCAGTACATAGCTCAGGCTTGCGTATTTCATGCGGTGCATACCGAACGTCCCCTATAACTAGCCTTTACGTAGAAACAAATGAACCACCACTAGAAACTAGAAGAGCCGCTCTAACCTGTGCATATATCCTTAAGGCACAATCTCTACCAAAACACATTTGCTATCCCCTTGTAACAAAATGCCCTTCACGAGAAATCTTCAACAACAAACCACAAACTACAAGACCACTGCTCCTGCGATTTGAAAAGATGTGTCGGAATCTTGGCATAATGGACACATTACCTGGCATTACCCACAGACAAAATCGACTGCCCCCATGGTTCATCTTCCCCACAGCTTGCGATCTCACTTTAACCCAGTTACGTAAAGCACAAACTCCGCCACAACACATAATTCAGGAATTCCTTGCACTAGAACAAAAATACAGCAGATTCACAAACTTTTCTACTGATGGTTCAAAAACGAATGAACATGTTGGAAGCGCAGTTGTACAAGGGAACTGGGAAGAAACAGTAAGGCTTCCGCAGTGCATATCCATTTTCACTGCTGAATGTTACGCCATTTCTATAGCCATAGACAAAATAATAAAGGAAAACCTCGCAAATAGTATCATATACACAGACTCCCTAAGCGCACTCAGAGCTCTTCATGCCAGAAATGCAGTCACACCATTATTAGGAGGCATTATACACGATTTAATAAAAGCCACCACACAAGGACTGAACATTAAATTATGCTGGGTTCCGAGCCACGTCGGAATTAGTGGCAATGAGAGAGCAGATGCATGCGCGGCACAAGGCCGGCACAAAGAAATCACAAAAGTAAAGATACCTCCTAACGACTGCATGAAGTTAATACATTATAAACTAATCAAAAATGGCAGTCTGCTTGGAACAATGAAGTAAACAACAAATTACACCTGTTAAAACCCGTGTTAGGTGAATAGAAATCTTGCACACACCAGGAACGTTTCAAAGAAGTGATTCTGTGTCGTCTTCGCATAGGACACACACACCTAACACACAACTTCATTCTAACAAAGCAAGACAAACCCCAATGTGAACTATGTGGAGATGAACTACCAATAAACCATATCCTATTTTCATGCAGAAAACTTGAACCACTGAGAAAGACGTTTTTTACCATATTTTACAAAGAACACATCCCTTTTCACCCAGCTTTGATTTTAGGAGAAGATGCGCTTGTTGATGTATCATGTGTTTTTAGCTTTTTAAAAGAAGCAGGAGTTCTCATAAAACTTTAAAACTTCGCACAGTGCTTAACTACATATTACAGAACACCTCATCCACCTTCTCATCCCTGAGAAGAAGGCCGAGGTCTTTAGTTAATTTGTTGGGACTCTCCGGGCTCTTGCCCAGACAAAAACTCACTGAGGTGTCCCAATTATTTAAAAAGAATCTATGCCTAGTGTTTGGCGCCTGATAGCCTAAGCTGCTTATGTGCCAATAAACTCAACTCAACTCAACGCATACGTCCACGCATACACAAATGTGTCTATGTATTACGTTGTTTTCCGTCTAAGATTCTGATGTTACTGGTATGATGGCCACTACAAAATGTATCATCCAGAAAAAGTACACTCATTCAATTTCATTATGATTAGCTCTTGTACTCACAGTAATATTACATTGCAATTAAACACTTCTGAGACAAACTGCAGTAGCAAAAATAAAAACATGCAAGCAACTTGCAGAGTTTTGCAGAAATCTTGAGGTGCCCTTAGCAGCCCAGTAAAATGTGGCGAACCTAAGCAAGCTCTCTAGATATATTGCTGAACAAACAGGGATATGTTGTAAACGAGCCTCTACTGTACAATGGCATCAACATACACTGCTTCGCAAAGCCACAAAGAAAATAATTATAGCGGTGAGGTTACAATGAAAATTCTCAAACTCCTCCGGAATATCTGCGTAGCCTGCTCAAGTACTGCAGAGCTTCGCTAAGCTACTCATGTGCTTTATAAGCATATCCTCAAACACCGTTGCTAAGTCTCAGCCTATATGTTAGGGGCTGGAATCGTCAAAACTGTAAGTGGTTATGCACAGCTTACACTCTTGCAAACGCAGTCTTCAGTTCTCTCGTCTGCTCCCCCCCCCCAATAAAAAAGTATATGGTATTTTAAATAACTAGGTGGTGTTTTGAAATTAGGAAATTTGAAAGCAAAACATGGTGTCAGCTTGTATAGGCAAGAATAACAGGAGATCGGTGGGCCAAACCATCGTCCTGCAGTGAACCTACACATGCTAGGTGACGTTTATTTCAGAAAATGCGTTCGAAAATTATAAAATTTGTAAATATACTATAATTAAGCGTCTTCTTCAGCATTCTGTAACCACTGAGGGATTTCTTTTTAAACGATTCGAAGTAGCAAACAGACACGCAAGCTGGAAAATGAGGCTAATTTACTTTTCCACCATTGAAGTCAGATGACTGACCCTGATGACTAACTTGAAGCCCGTCATCAAAATAGTGCATAAATGGTTCTATGAATGCAAACAACTTATGCCGCTTATTGCTTCAGCATAATGAGTGTTGGAGTATGCAATTAACGAAACCGATACATGTACTGCAGAAGAGCACAACTTTAATTCCCTTGGTAGACGCGCAGGAGTGACGTGAATGCTTACGCCTCACCGTCGCACGACCAAGATGTGAGCCTCCTTATCTGGTCACGATCTCACTGAACCTTCACCCTGTGACCTCGCATGGTCGCCTCGCTTAGACGCAGCGGGTAATCTGATCGTACCTGCAGAAGAGCGACGATGGTTTGAAGAGCTGTAGAAGAGAGCCGTGGTGCTTCACCCGCGGCGGAGGTGAAGCAAGCGGTAAGCACTCCCCATACGTGGGCCGATCCCGAAGATAGTGCAATGCCGGCCCGACCCGCGATGGATGTGCAGTTCGCCGTTAAGGGGCCTACATACACAGCTTCGCTGGTCATACTTCTTCACAGAGTGGAAGGGCACTGAGTTTCTTTTTTGCAGCCTTTACCCTCGTCATCCACATGAGTTTTTCCTTCTGCGCTATTAAATTATCAAGAAAGTAGACCGCAGACTTAGCTTCCCTCATATTTTGCTTCTTCGGCATTCATTGATCCTTCTTTACACGCGAAGCAAAAGGGGACAGAACCATAGAGAAATAAATCGAACAAGAGGGGGGACACGGCGAAAATTGGCAACTGGAAACACGTCATGGCTAGTGTTAATCTCATCCGGTAGATGACGTGAGCACCGGAAAAAAGAATGGGAAGTGAACTTACCGACAACGTCTTATTTTTTTATTCCTTCCTGCTAAAACTGAATAGTTGTGCGTATAAATGAGCTTATTCGTTGCGACTTATTTTTCTTGCGTCACCTAGCAAGAAGCTATCAGCACGCTAGGTACGACACATGCATGCCGCATTCGCCAGACAGGCCATCAAAACCAGCGAGGCCGGTTCGCCTCGTTCGCCTTTTCGGTGACCCGTTTCTTTTGGATGAAGCGTGTTGAGCTCCCAACGTATTCTTGCGTTTCTTCTACACTTCGACACGGCAGCACTGTACTATTGGACTACGGCAAGGTAAGAAATTTTGTTTGACAGTTTGCGACGCATTTCAAGCAATTTCGGCTTTTACGGCATGGAACCGAGATTTCTAACGCAGTTAGCGAAAAAAAAACTGGGCCATCCTGGAGTAGTTAATTTGCGTCAAAGACTGGTACTGGGAGATTGTTGCGACGCTTTATATGAGCCCCGACATCATCATGACTTATTTCGCTAGTTTTCGGGCACGCTCGCCGCACCCGGTTTTGTGACGCAGTTAGGGAGAAGCAGCTCAGCCGTGGGACGTAGTTTCGCATGTACTGAAACTTACCGGGACAAGTTTTCGCGCTTTTTCTGGCTGCGAACATTATTGGAAGTAATTTCGTCAGTTTCTGGGGTACTTTTCAAGCACAGTTGCCGTGGCCGGCGTTGTGACATACTTAGCGAAAAGCAGCTTGGCTGTGTGTCGCAGTTTCGCGTGTACTGAATCTTACTGGAACAAGTTCGTGACGCATTCTCAGACCCCAAAAATTATTGTAATTCGTAAGCTTTCGCGATACTTTTGAGGCATGCTTGCTGCACCTGTGGTTGTGAAGCAGTTAGCAAAAACCAAGTCTGCCGCGGTGACAGATTGGCTTGTACTGAATCTTCGAGAGACAAGTTTGTGAGGCTTTCTATGGCCCCGCGACATATACCTTCTTTCGGTATTTACGCTTGCATAGAGAAAGGAATATAACTAGAGCGCACACTCGGCGAAAAGTGGAAACAGGAAATACGTCACGCTATAGCATTAACGCCGACCGCTTGTTGCCGCGAGCATCGCAAAAAAAATATGAAATGAGATTAACAGAAATTGTTTTATTTTTTATACGTTACCGGCAAAATGTAAAAATATCTGCGTATCAATTAAATTAAACTTTGCGGCTTACTTCCGTTGTCTAGCGACAGGCGAATCGGCGAATGACGAGCCAGGTGCTTGCGTCATTCCTCAGACACACCGCCGAAGCGAGAGAGGCCGGCCGCGCATCTGAGCGTTGGCGCGTTCGGTCACCCGTCTGCCTGTTTTTCTATTTTGGTGGGCTCTTGGCGAATTCTTGCGTTCCTGTTGAACTTCGACATGGCACCACTGCACTATTGGACTACGGCAAGGTGAGAAACTCTGTTCGACAGTCTGCGAGGCATTTCAAGCAATTAGGCTTACTGCCTGGCACCTATAGGCTAGACTTGTGACGCAGTTAACGAAAAACAGCGTGGCCGTCGTGGCGCAGTTAACTTGAATTAATGAATCGTACTGGGAGATGTGTGCGACGCTTTCTATGAGCCCCAATATTATTTTAACTCATTCCGGCAGTTTTTGGGCACGTTGGTCGCACAGGGTGCTGTGACGCAATTTCGCGTGTACTGAATATTACTGCGACAAGTTTTGGTGCTTTCTCTGACCGCCAACAATATTGTAACTAATTTTATTACTTTTTGGGGCGCCTTTCATGCGCAGTGGGCACGCCTGGCGTTGTGAAGCGATTAGCGAAAAACAGCTCGGCCGTGGTGCGCAGTTTCGCGCTTTAATGCACCGACAAGACTAATTCATGGCGCTTTCTCTGACGGCCAGTATTGTTGAAAATTATTTTCGGTACTTGTTTTTGGCACTTATGAGGCACGCTCGCCGCGCCTGTCGTTACGCAGCGAAAAGCAGCTCGGCCGTGGTGACAAAGTTTGGCGCGTACTGAGTCTTACTGCGACAAGTTTGTGGCAATTTTTATGTCCCCGCAACAATTTAAACCTTTCGGTACTCACGGCTTGCCGAAAATGCGACGATCAATTGTCAAGAGTAATAACACGGGAGGGCGTTGCTTGCGCCGGCAGAACGCGCAAAAGATAACGCCAAAGAGCTAAAACGCCAGGAACTAGTAACTTGAAAATTCTTTCTGAAGGGCACCCAGCCATTGGTCTTGAGTGCGAGTAGGAGTTCTGCGAGCGTCCAGGATGGCCTGGTTGAGAGCCTGTGTTGTGGCCACCTCTGTGTATTCGTAGCGTACTATCGCGTCGGTTGTAGCCAAGTTCGCGAAACGCCCCGCAGCCCGTGCATTTGTGCTATTAAAGTGCAGGAAATGAGGCCCGGGAAGAGGGGAATGCTTACAATTAGAATGTTTTTGTGGTGTGCACGGTACTGTTTCGGATGAGTCGGGTATTTTCTAGGTCGTGTGTGTAAATACGAACTGATTTTGTTTGTAATTCCGCCCATTCACCACTTTTGCACGCTTCGCCTCTACGCACATTATTCTTACATGGTAATGCCCAAATAACGCTTGCTTCTAATTTTTTTTCAGCTGACATCGTCTGGTTAAGCTTCCCACGGAAACTACTGCTGCTTACCTGGTGCCACATCGTTGGATGAATGCACAAAAGCCCGAAACGAGCATTTATAAAGAATAAAATAAACATTTCCTCATTTCACAAGGCGTCTTGCGTCTTTATGAAATTGCACGTCGCACATATTCGATGGAGGCTTGTAAAGATCGTTCGCAATCAATTTTACTTATTAATAAAACGATTTCGCGCGAAGACCGCGCGCGGTTGAGCTGTAGAAGCAAAAAGAACGGAGCCGGCGTAACGCGTACCAGCTAGTATTCAAAACGCGCGCTCACAGAACCGGAACCGGAAGTGTGGTTAAGGTATCGCCGACGGCTAGGTGCGTTGCAGTCAAGTGGGCCGCTGGGCTCTATGGGAATGTCCTCTCTTGTTGTATTCCTTTCTCTGTGGCTTGTCGAAGACGCGACGAACGACTGCCAAGAGTGATAGGAGTGTGCTTCTTGCGCCACCAGAACGTGCAAAATATAATGTCGCGGAGCTCAAAAACCCAGAACTCGAAAATTCAGTTTTCTGAAACCAGGCTTTGCACCCGCGCAGTTCTCATGAGTGCGAGGAGAAGACATTCTGCGAGAGTCTAACATGGTCTGGCTGAGAGCCTGTGATGTGGCCAGTTCTGTGTATGTAGCGTACTATCGCTTGGGATGAGGCCAAGTTGTTTTGGAAACGTGCCGTTACCCGTGCATTTGCGCTCTTACAGAGAAGGAAATAATGCCGGGGAATGGGGAAATGCTTGAAAATCGGATATTTCCTTAATAATATATAGTACGGCTTGGAATGAGTCGGGTATTTTCGATGCCATGTATGTAAAAGCGAATAGCTTTTGTTTGTAATGTCGCCCATTTACCACTTTCCCACGTTTCCACTCTGCACGCAGTATTCCTATACGGGCTAAATACCAAAATGATACATGCTTATAATTTACTTTCTCAGCTGGTGCCGTCGGTGGAGCTTCGTACGGGAACTGCTCCTGCATAGCTGGTGCCACAACGTTGGGTGAGCGCGCAAAAAGCCAGCAACGAGCATTTATATACAGCGAGAGAAACATTTCCTCATTTACAAGGCGTTTTACATCTACTTTATGAAATTGCACGTGACGGAGATTCGATGGAGGCTTCTGAAGATCATTCGCAAGCATTTTAATTTAATAAACGGTTGCGCACTAAGACTACGCGCGATGCAGCAGCAGAAGTAGCGCATCCGGCGTAGCGCGTGCCAGTTAGCGTTCAAAACGCGCGCACCCAAGCCTTAAAGCGGAATGATTTAATCCTATCCCGTCGGTGCGCTGCAGCTAATTCGGCCGCTGGGCTCTATGGGAGTGTCCGCGTTTGTTCAATATCTTTCTTATGACAGCTGCCGGGGTTTTGCAACGTTTAGTTCGCAACCGATGAAAGCCTTCTACGTTTTGTTTAGTCAACTGACCCAGCTCCTAAGTACTGTTCAATAGCATTGAGTTGTTGAAACAAATTTTATTTTTCAACTTGCGTAAGTCCATGTACGCCTAAGTTATTCGTTCTGCTATATTGTTCATAACTGCTTATTTGTTGTCTAAGTTCCATGACTCCCCGATCAGTGTTCACTGATTCAATGTTTTCTATTCTTTAAAGCAACAATCTCAGTTCACTCAGTGAGTCAGCTGGACAGACTTTTCCATACTTTCCGCAGTTTCTTTGTGCTGGAGAAGGAGGTCTAGCTTGTGTTTTATATCTTTCTCTTCAAAATACTTGTTTATTTCTATTAGCATCTTTTCAGTGAACGACTGCTCATTCTGTACCTGCTTTGTTACTTTTTGGGCCTCGAGCAGCTGAAATTACACTTGACATCTCCAGTTTTTCTTAGCGGCGCCTGCAATTGCTTTGTACGTAGCCTTGTTCGTAGCCGAACAGTCGCCTAAATAACCACACCTGCATTCTGAATTGATAAAGCACGGGTCATTTCTTGAGAATGCGGCCTTCGCAGTTAACGCACCTTCGGTCGTTGCCTCACCTACCCGCTTTACCCGCTATCCCTTTTAGGAACACCCTACCCATATGCACTGTGCCGAGAAAGCCATATTGTCGCCTTAAGAAAAAGAGAAGTCATCTTTTCAAAACGTTGGTTTCCGCCTCTACCTTGTTCTCGTTTTTCTCATGACTACAAACCAGACATACAGGGCGCTTCCTTAGCCGCACTAAATGTTTAAAAATTGACTGTGGCATATAGCACAATTCTAAACCTTGATGTAAATTACTCGATCAGGCGACCATTAGTTCTACGAGAAATCAAAGTACCTAATTAAACAATTAGCATAACTACGTTAATAAACTGTCTCGTTATTCACATTACGGCTACAATTTCGATCTACAAATTATAGACTGCGAGTTCGCAAGGCGTATCCACTTGGAACGGATTGTCCGGACAGCACCAGTTTCGAGATAATAATTTTCAAAGTGTCTGGTCAAATGCATTGGTGTTCCAGTTACATTTTTTAGAAAGCGCTGTTTTACCCATTAAAGCAAAAAAGTAACTGGAACCAGTTACCTTATTTAAGAAAACACTGTTTTATTCATCGAAGCAAAGAAGTAACTGGAACACGAATGCATTTCTTCGGTCACTTTGAAAATTATAGTCTACAAACTGGTGCAGTCCTGAGAATTCGTTACAAGTGAATACGCCTTGAGAAATCACCGATAATTCGTAGATTGAAATCGTGGCCCTAATGATAATAATGAAAGAGCTAATGAATGTAGTTATGGTAATTATCTTATTAGGTATTTAGATTTCTCGTAGAAGTAATAGCCACCTCATCGAGTAATCTAGATCAATGTTTAGAATTTTGCAATATGTCACAGGCAATTTTTAAAATTTGGTGCAGCTAAACACGAGCACCCTGTACATCGGAAGCAGAATCACTCATTGCACCAGCGAAGGAAAAAACGTGCGGCATTGAAGCAGCAGTACAGGCTGAAGCGCAGGCACAAGCGCCTGTGCTTGTGGAGTAAAAGTAAAGCAGCCGCGGTACTACTCGAATCACGCAGCCGTAGTGGCATCTAACATAAAAATATAGTAAAAATTTGAAAAATATACCCTGCTGCGTAATAACAAATTTTCTTAGACGCTTGAAACAAGGCTCGTCAGTATCACAGCCGCTGAGTGTTTGTCGACTCTTCATCGCTAAAGCAGCCTTTTGTGTCTCCTTGTCTGTGACGTAGAGTCCGTGCTGGCTTGATTGCCGATGGCCGCCCTTGGCGCTGCAGTGTGATAGCGGCAGATTACAAATAGGTTTCAGAGATTCCTGCCTAATAATTGATTTTCTGAGGTGGTTGAAAAAGTAGGTCAGTGCCACTGCAGCTGATTGTTTGCCCATGGCGTACACTTTCAAAATAACTGATCAATATGATGCCATGGTGATATATAGCTCTAATTTCAGCTTGCTGCTACATTTGGCTTCCTTAAACATACATTTATTTACATCCTTGTCGTTGCACATCATTGCGCTTTCAAAACTGGGGAATGAAACATCAACATACAACAATTAACCAAAAATCTCGTTTTGAAACGATGGCAAAACGCTGTCACAGGCGCCTGAAATACTTCTCAAAGTGTAACACTGTAACACCATGTCACGCACATGAACGTCTGAGTGATACAAGAAGTTCGAAGACAGGCGCTAGGAAATGGATGACAGCTCCAGGAGCGGGAAGCCTTCAGCATGCAGTACTGATAGTATTATTGGATGGGTAAGGAAGGTAAATCTTCGTGTGATTGTCTGGTAATAGTATGAATAACTGCCAGAGAGCTGGACATTTAAAATAAAGTATTTTCAATAGTGTATTTCTTGCTTTATTTCCCAACAAAGCAAGATATAAAGTTCGTGTGAGGTTTGGAAATAAGAATCCTAAAATACTGCGCTATGCATGCATGCAATATCATCTTAGACGATGTCTGGTCATTTGAGGAGCTTGTAAGTGATAAATTGCTTCAAGTTATGTGGCGTACCATCTCTTTGACATCAATGAATAAAGAGGGCAGGACGTCACCAGATGGATGCAATGGTGTGTTTCTGCAAGGGGACGTCTATGATACTTCAGCAGTATGGAAGCAGTGTCACTGGCCAAATAACTGATTTGCCTAAATCACGACAGCCAATTGGTAATTTGGTTGTCTAAAAACAAGACATCTTTATTGGCTCAAATAAACGTACTGAGCACATTCTATCAGCGACATATGCTCACTTAGTAACTGTGGGCTCTACGCAACGACTGTGGTTCAATTACTATAGAATCATTGGTAAAAGTCTTCATTTGTGTCAGGTTGTCCCTCCCATGTTGTTCCGTACATTCGAACAGGAAGGAATGCACGATAATTTTGAGCTGTGAATTTTTTTATCAAATGACAAAAGCTTTCTGATTCGTATTCAAAATGGTAAATGTTAACAGACCTCCAATTATTTTCATCCTATGCAACGTTTGACCTCATACAATTCGTGTATTTGCCCTCCACACAGCTCACAACTTCTGTTTTAAGCACTGTTTGTGGCTTGCATTACAATGTTCACAAGCTATATGCACACTGAGAAGTTATGCAGATATGTCGCCGGGACTAAGGCGATGTGTAATAGCTGCCGAGGGTAGATAAGTAACTGCACCGAGTACAGTTTCGCTAGGTCATCGGAGTGAATGGCAAGCCGGTGTGCGACAGGAATAAGAACATTTTTATCAGGAAGGAAACACATATTTCCGCAACAGTTTCTTAGCTAGACTTCGCCGACAGATGTTTGCCCTGGTCTCACCTTGTCACCTACACTGTACATGATGGGTACCGTGACGAAGATTGTAGTTCCTGGTATTGTAATTCTCTTGGTGGCTGTGGCAGAACTGACTAAGCGAACTTGCAAAAAAAGTTGGGCTTAATAAATTTTGCAAAAGAAGCACATTCAGAAAGTTAAAATTATTCTTAAGATCAGCGAGCTAGAGATGTCCGCCACTGCAAAGACGACTACTGTAGTCGAACAAAAGCCTATATGTATGGGTAGCACAGGTGCGAACTTGAGTACTTCCGCCAATAGAAAGCGTAAGTCAAGTAACAAAACCCAAAGAGCCGTAGGAGGTGACAAGTTCAGAAGAAATTTCCACGATAGGGGTGCAGCAATCTTACGAACGTAATCATGTCTATCTGCGCCGCTCTAACTGATGCGGATAAGTGTTGGAATGGGCTGTTGCGGCCGATTGGTCAGAGGCCATAACTTATAGCAGGGGATGGCGCGTGCTTTGTGGCGCACTTCCATTTGTCATCTGAAAGTGCACTTAGTTGTTTTAGAGCATTATTATATTCAGCGTGAGCTGCTGTGGAAGAAAGTACCGTTAATCTTGTGCGCTGAACTTCTGCCTAAAATCTGATAGGCTGTGTTTCTGTGTGCGCACAGTAGCCGGAGCTTTCATACTTGTTATGGCACTCTATGGGGTGGTATCTAACAAAAGTGTGGTGTGCGTCCGCGACAACCGCAAAATTTGTCATCGGTGTTTTGAGTAGTTCTATCACACTCTTCTTCTAGTTTCAAAATCATCTTGCTCATAGAGCTGCAGATGATTTTTTCCAGCGCCTTTAGGCTACAATTCTTCATGCGAGATCAGACAATAAAAAAAAAAAAACGCGTAAACGTTTCTAATTAAAAACTTTAAAAAAATTAAATTATGGCGTTTTACGTGCCAAAACCACTTTCTGATTATGAGGCACGCCGTAGTGGAGCACTCTGGAAATTTCGACCACTGGGGGATCTTTAACGTGCACCTAAATCTAAGTACACGGGTGTTTTCGCATTTCGCCCCCATCGAAATGCGGCCGCCATGGCCGGGATTCGATCCCGCGACCTCGTGCTCAGCAGCCCAACACCATAGCCACTGAGCAACCACGGCGGGTTAATTAAAAAAAAAAAAAAAACTTGTTACTGTTGCACAATTCGTTGGTTTCCATGAGCATTCCATTTTCAATTCAGCACAAATTCAAAGCGAGGCAGTGTCTATGCCCACGGTGTTGCTCATTCTGTGGCCTGTGTCTGCCAACGTATGCGTACGACAGATGGAAATTCTGTCTATGATATGAAACGGGACGTCAATACTGTACCGTGCGTAATGCACACGGTGGTGGCCACCAGAAGATTCCTTTATTAATAACAAGGGAACGTATCTATAGACGCGCTTGCGCACCACGTTGCTCTCTTCGTTCGCACAGTGCTGCTGTCTTGGTTGGCCGTTGCATCCTCCTTTCTTTGAAGAATGGAAACATTGAAAACACGGAAAGCAGTCAGCATTGATGAGTATCAGTCGACACTCCTAGGCTGTTTCAGTCTGCTGGAATCCGTGCGTGTAGGCCAGGCGACCGGGGGGTCTTCGCGGTCTCGTAGATCGTCTCAGTGAATCTGGAATGTTGGACGGGCCTGGTGTGCCTGCTTGTGGTTGATGCTGTGTGGCCTGCGGAGGTTCTGGCCGCTGCTGCGAGACTGTGCTCGACGATGAATCGGGGGCGTCGTCACAGTCGTCCGCCTCGTAATGGATGGCTCGATGAAACGCTTTTGGTGTTTTGCGAAGGTGCTGCCTATTTCGACGGAAAACCCTGCCATCCTCTGTCAGAACAGTGTACGACCTTGCGGCAACGAGATCTTGGACTTGTGCCTTGATTTCGCATCTACCATTTCCGAGGATGCGGACGACGTCTCTCTTCTGCAGTGGAACTAGTGGTCTTCCTGCGGTCCTTCCTTGAACGTGTTTTTGGAGGGGACCTGACGATGGCGCAAAAAAAAATCTGGAAGTAGCGTTCTGAGATTTCGTCCCATTAGCAGTTCCGATGGTGATCGGCCATCCTGTAGGACATCCGGCTGATCGGCCAACACACCCTGTAGTTGAGAAGGCCCAAATAGAACGCCTTTTTCTTGCTCTCAGTCTTGCCCAGAAGCCGCTTGACCACTTGTACGTCCTTCTCGACGAGTCCATTGGACCTGGGAAAACGGGAACTTGAAATTGTATGCACAAAGTCATAACGAGCCGCCAAATTTTTAAACTCTTCTGACGCATACTGCGGGCTGCCATCACTGCAAACTTCTAGTGGTGAACCATGCCTTGTAAAGGTCTGACGTAGTTTATGAATGACGGTCGTTGCAGAGGTCTACTTCAGGTGCTCGACTTCTCGAAAATTAGAGTAGGCGTCATAGACAACCAAAAATGCTTTCCGGCGTGTTGAAAAAGATCTGTACCAACTCTGACCCATGGCATGTCTGGAACAGTGCGCTGGCACAAGGGCTTGTCAGGCTGCTGATAAACAAACTTCTTTCAAACGTCACACCTGTCGATGAAATGGGCAATATCTGTTGACATGCCTGGCCAATACATCAACTTGCAAGCCCTCGATTTTCTGTTCTCTCTGTTCATCTGTTCAACAGAGTACATCTCTGTTCGCATACTTGCAGGGTACGAATACTTCTGTTCCCTTGAGGAGTTATCCGTTGATTACAGAAAGTTCTTGTGCCAAGGATTTTAGCTCCCCTTCTACAGGTATTGACGACTGCAGGTTGGAGATGACGTCTTGCGCCGTTGCATCACGGACCGTTGCTGCCTGCAGATGGGATAGGATGGCTGGTACAACAACGCAGTCAGGGCGCCCACGGCATGAACTTCAACGTACGTTGTGCCTTTTTCTTGTTGTTCCTGTGATGCGATTCGGGTCAAGGTGTAAGCGAGAACCAATTTGTTGCGTCGAATATACTGCGACTCAAACTCGTACTTCAGCAGTCGAAGAAATAGTCGTTGCCGATGAGGTTGCATATCGCCTATTGCTTTCTTTGAAATTGCTAATAATGGGTTATGGTCGGTTTCGATAAAGACATGTCTTCCAATAACGTAATCGTTAAACTTTTCACAACCGAATGTTATGCCCAGGGCCTCTTTTTCTATTTGGGCGTAGCTTCGCTCAGTTTCTGTGAGTACCCGCGATGCGTACTCTACCACGCGCCAGTCTCGTCCATGTTGTTAGAAAAGCCCTGCTTTGAGTCCGCTGACGCGTCCGTCGACAGTTTCGTGGGAAGCTCGGGATTAAAGAAAACCAGGACGGGTGCTTCCGTCAGCATCATCTTGAGCTGCGCCTACTCACGCCCGCTAAAATGCGTCAATTCGAAAACTGTGTCGTTTCTACTCAGGCTGCGCAAGGCCTCAGCGTGGGCTGACAGCAGTGGCAAGTATTTCTAGAAATAGTTCACGGAGCAAAGCAAGCGTTGAACGTCTTTCTTGGTCTTTGGCGAAGGGTGGTTTAAAAGGCACATTAGCAGGTCGGGATTTGGCTCAGTACTTTGGAACTAATTTCATCACCCAAGAAGCAGATTTCAGTACGTCCAAAAATTCACTTTTCTACATTCAAATTTAGGCGCTTTGTACAGGCGTTCATCGTGTTCCTTTTGCGTAGAGCCCCACACTAGCACATCAGCATTGTACACACGTGTAACCGGGAGGTTGTCGAATATCTGGCTCATTGTACGCTGGAAAACTTCGGGTGCAGGTTGTGGGAGTTCCTTCGGTCTACCGGGGCGCAGTCGTTGCTGTGCCTAAGGCTCCGGACTTATTCGCTATTGCGAGGAAAACCCCTCCCAAATGCCTGCCCCTCGACGGCGCGCCGTTTTCCCCGGGCGCCGCGACCGCGTCCCGCGACGTCATGCTACGCGGCCCTGCGATTGGGTCGTGGGGGCGTGACGTAGGGAAGAAGCCCCGACTGGGGATGATCGCCGTGCGCGGGGGAGTCGTCCTGCGACAGGGACGAGCGCCGGTCACGAGAGGCAAGCTGCAAGGTACGTGAGCGACCAGCTATTTGTGTCCCCAACGCCCCGGCCTGGGGACGTTCACGTGCTTTGTCAGCTTGCGTAAGTGTGGCTTGCTGAGTGGCTCTGCGTTCCGCCCTTGCGGTAGTCGCAGGTGCTCAGTGCGTCACATTTTGCGTGTCCGAACCGTCGCAGACCATTGTCGGTGACGGGAAGCGCTAGGTAGCGTTTGCGAACGCATTTCGGCCCACGCGCGCAAAACCATTGTTCGACGCGGCGTGTAACCCGCCTTCCTCGCCATCGGGAACCGCGGGCGCCGAGTGTACTCCGTGTGTTTGGGTGCAGTCTGGTACATGTTGGCCATTTGTGATCAATAAACGCCTTAACTGTCCCGGACGCCTTGTGTTCCTGGGAGAGCGCCCATGCGTACGGCCAGAGCAGGCCAGGTCTTTCGGCTCGGTGCTCGAACCTGCGGTGGGTCTATCGCCGTACGCCGTCGTGCCGCGTCGTGAGGCTCCACTTCTCGGGGGCCACTTGGCGACGCCATGCGCGGAGACGTACAGTGAGCCCACATTTTGGCGCCCAACGTGGGGCAGTAACTGCCTTTGCATTGCTGCGGTGCGTAACGAGCCGGAGACCCGCTTGATCGGCTGGCCGTGCCATGTTTTCCAGCTTCAAGGAGTCGTCATTGTTGACGACTCTCGCGAATGTCGCCCTGTTCGATTACTCAGCCGATGCTGGTGTCGAGCGAGGAGGCACAGCTCAACTCTCAGAGCACGAAACACGGAGTGCAAGCTTAGTTGGCGCAAACCTACTAGATGCGTGTGATATGTCCACGCCGCTCCACGACGGGCGTGGATCTCTCAATGCAGCGATAAGCAACGATGAGCTTGCCGCCATGGAAGAGGGGAGACTGCCGCGAACCCCAGCCGCATTGAGGAGCTACGCGGCTGTGGCCTCCACCGCCGACGGCGAGCGCGGGGGGAGTACGGGGTTACCGCCTGCCGCGAGCACCGTTGTGCGAGGTGGCGAGGTAGCCTCGAGTCGCGTAGGGTTGAGCGAGGTACCGCTAACCGAAATGAGGGGAGGGTTGCAGGTGCCCCAGCCAGCCCAAATCCCGCCTGCAGACGCTCCTGGTGAGACGAGCGCACCAGACGCGGGGGCCTTGCTTAGCGAAGCCACGCGACTAATTCAGTCCCTTTCGAGTGCCCTCCGGACTTCCTTGGAGTCGCCAAGGCACTCGCGGCCGGTGGTTAAGCTGGCAGTGCCTACATATCGCGGTTACGCGGATGCGGTTAGTGTCACAGACTTCCTCGACAGTTTGGCGCACTATCAGGCAGCTGTGGGGCTTGATGACCGCGAAATGCTGGCTCGTGTTGTGCCTGTTGCTCTTACAGAGCGAGCAGCACAGTGGTACAGGCTTTCCGGCAACCGCGCAACGACGCTCGAAGATTTCAAGGCGGCTCTCCGCCAGGAATTTTTGCCTGTCGATTACCATCGTAGAATGCGGCGCGAGCTCGAGTTGCGGACACAGGCCCCGGACGAATCGCTCCTCGAGTATGTGCGAGCGATGGAGGAGCTGTTTCAGATGGCGGAGCCGACGGCCTCCAGCGACGAGAGAGTCGAGAGGGTGATAAGGCAGGCTCACCCCACTTTTGCGGCCTACCTGCGCGGAAGTCGGTTCCGTGATCTGGAGGACATGACCGCCGAGGCCAAGCGTATACAAGGCGACCTGCTGGCCATGCGTGCCTACCGCCCTCCACCACCTGCAAGCGAGGCACTAGAGCCGCGCTGTGCGTGGACGGGAACTCTTTTTCGTTCACGCCAACAGCAATCGCCCGCGCAGTCCATCTTTGCGGTAGGCTTTGAAAACCGGCAAGCTTGGGGAATCAGCGAACGCGCCTTGGATCCTCATGCGTACGCGCGGCCAGTGCGGGGCAAAGGCCCAATCCGCCCCCTCAAGTACGCCAAGCAATCCGCAGAAGCGCGCGCCCAGCGGAAGACGCATGTCCCGAACGGCCTGAGGGCAGCGCAGCGGGCGGAGGAGGACGACCGGGGCAGAGTGCTTTCAACCGCAGGAATGCGCGCGGCGGAGTCCGCTGTTTCGAGTGCACTGAGCTGGGCCACATTGCTCGTTACTGCCCCAGACGCACCCTCCGGCAGGGAAACGGGGATGGGGGTCGGGCGTGAACGCACGTCCGACCGAAGTGATTGTCGCTCCCTCCGTGTGTCGTGCGGGCTTACCCGCGGATGCATACGCGCCGTTCGTCACTGTCACTATTGCCGGTCGCGAATTTGCCGCGCTCCTCGACACAGGGGCTAGTGCCTCTTTGTTTGGCGACGACGTTTTGACCCTCTTGCAGCAGCGCTTTGTTCGCTTGCGCGAATGCCGAGCAACTTTTAACCTAGCCAGCGGCTCCGTTCCTGCAGGCGGGGCAGCGAGGCTGTCTGTTCGTTGGGATGGTCGAACGAGGCGCCATCGCTTCATTCATTTGCCTGGCTTGAGCGTTCCCGTGATTCTGGGTCGTGACTTTCTTCGTAAGACCCATATAGCGGTAGACATTGGAACGGAGGCAGGAGGTTAGCCGTCCTTGCAATATCTAATGCTGGCTGATACAGGGGACTTTTCCTTTGTGTTACATGCCGCCGGCTTACTTCTCAGCTGGTAGGGACATTTAAGGGGAGAGGGATGTGGGAGTTCCTTCGGTCTACCGGGGCGCAGTCGTTGCTGTGCCTAAGGCTCCGGACTTATTCGCCATTGCGAGGAAAACCCCTCCCAAATGCCTGCCCCTCGACGGCGCGCCGTTTTCCCCGGGCGCCGCGACCACGTCCCGCGACGTCATGCTACGCGGCCTTGCGATTGGGTCGTGGGGGCGTGACGTAGGGAAGAAGCCCCGACTGGGGATGATCGCCGTGCGCGGGGGAGTCGTGCTGCGACAGGGACGAGCGCCGGTCACGAGAGGCAAGCTGCAAGGTACGTGAGCGACCAGCTATTTGTGTCCCCAACGCCCCGGCCTGGGGACGTGCACGTGCTTTGTCAGCTTGCGTAAGTGTGGCTTGCTGAGTGGCTCTGCGTTCCGCCCTTGCGGTAGTCGCAGGTGCTCAGTGCGTCACATTTTGCGTGTCCGAACCGTCGCAGACCATTGTCGGTGACGGGAAGCGCTAGGTAGCGTTTGCGAACGCATTTCGGCCCACGCGCGCAAAACCATTGTTCGACGCGGCGTGTAACCCGCCTTCCTCGCCATCGGGAACCGCGGGCGCCGAGTGTACTCCGTGTATTTGGGTGCAGTCTGGTACATGTTGGCCATTTGTGATCAATAAACGCCTTAACTGTCCCGGACGCCTTGTGTTCCTGGGAGAGCGCCCATGCGTACGGCCAGAGCCGGCCAGGTCTTTCGGCTCGGTGCTCGAACCTGCGGTGGGTCTATCGCCGTACGCCGTCGTGCCGCGTCGCGAGGCTCCACTTCTCGGGGGCCACTTGGCGACGCCGTGTGCGGAGACGTACAGTGAGCCCACAAGGTGCAATACCGAACGGCAGTCTCAGATACCGACAACGACCAAACCGCGAACTGAATGTGCACATTTCTGATGTTTTTTCGTCGAGAGGAATTTGATCGAAACCACTGTTTGCATCGAGTCTGCTGAAATATTTTATATGCGCTGGATCACCTTCGATTTCTTCCCGGCATGGCAACTGGAAGTGCTCTCTCTTCACCACCCTATTAATTACCCGCGGGTCCATACATACTCTTAAGTCTCCATTTTTCTTCCTCACGATAACCAAGGGACTTACCCAGTGTGACGGTCCTTCCACCTTCTCGATGATTTTCGCAGCATTCATCCGGTGGAGTTCTTTCTTAAGCGGCTTCTTGAGGGCGTAAGGCACACGCCGGGTTGGCTGTACTACAGGGAAAGCGTCATTTTGAAGCACCATTTTGTACTCGCGCCGCGTCCTGCCAATGCCCGTGAATCGCCTTGGGAATTGAATGCCTGCTCTAAGCTTCCGTATGCCTCGCTGCTGTCCACCCAGTTCACTCTGTTGACCAGACCTAGTTGCTCACTTGCCCCGAAGCCCAGGATGGCTTGCTTCTTTACTGTGAAGAACTCAAGCAGCAAACGCCGTTTGTCTAACTGCACGGCGTGGCGAACCTTTCCACTGTGTGGTATTTCGCCGCCTCCGTAATGGCGCAGGATGCTCCTCGTGGGGTACGGCTGCTTCCTAGTTCCGAGCCTTGTGAACAGCGAACACGGCCACAAGTTAGCCTGCGCTACGGTATCGACCTTCAACTGTACATCAGTTCCTTTAATGCTCGTTGTTACAATCCAGTCGCGACTTTAGGGGCCACGCTTACTTTCCGTCATCCTGATCTCCAGAACATCGAAGTCACTGTCACTCTCCGATCCTTCGACCATATCATCAACAGCTGCTCGCTTGCTCGTACAGCAGGAGGCGAAGGGATTAGGCTTCGTGTACTTCTTGGATGTTTTGCCACACGCCGGACGCTTCCTTGGCGCGTTAGAGAAGTTGCACTACCGGCATTTTTGGCGTCCGTGTTTAGCTTGCGTTCGTAAAACAGGTTCAAACTTGTTTTGCTCCGTCCACGCCCTATTTTGCGATTCGGCAAGTTCCTCAGCTTTCCAGCATTCCACTGCTGTGGCCGGGGTCAGGTCTTTCTGTCGAAGAAGTTTTTCTCGCAGGGAAGTGCTGAAAATTCCATACACGATTTGATCCCGCAGCATGAAATTTCGTAAATCGCAGAAGTTGCCGTTGCTGCTTTTAGTTACAGATCCCAAAAGAACTGTTCGAATGGCACTCCTTGTGCGTGACGACGCGAGCGAAACACATATCGTTCGTAAGTTTCATTACACTTACGCAAGAAGTAGTTTTCAAATGCTTTAAACAAAAAGTCGTAGTCGTTAGTTTACTCCGGTGATGGGTTGAGGGTATTAAACACGTCAATTGCTTCTTGACCCGCAACGTGCTAAAAATTGCAGCTTTCTGCTCCTTACTGCATGGCTTCGTGGGCTCAGGTGCTATGAGGTACAGCTCGATGCGTTGCTTGAATGTCTGCCAGGACGCCGCTGCGTTGTCGCCCACTTGCAGTGGCTCAGGCGGGCGTAGGTCGCTCATGGTCCCGTGAGCGACCCCACTTCTGACACCATGTATCGAGCTTAATGCACACGGTGGTGGCCACAATAATATTCCTATATTGATAAAAAGGGAACGTATTTATCGCTGCGCTTGCGCACTGCATTGCTCTCTTCGTTGGCACAGTGTTGCTGTCTTGGTTCGCCGTTGCAAATACGATGACATAATAAAAGCAAAAACAAATCGTGAATGAAAGAAAGTACCACCATCGATAAGAAAATCATGTGGACTGCTTGAAGAGGAGTTATGCTGTGAAATGAAATGCGTCTTAGAAACGAAGCGAAGAACGGTTGCATGATACCGCGCACGCACGCACGCACGCACGAACGCACGCACGCACGCACGCACGCACAGATTTATCTTTATATAACGACAATTACCATTATCACTGGAGACACTTCATTTCCGCGAAAGAGCGCGCAGCAAAACGCTCATAAATACACCTCTAAGTTTTTATTTTGCATGCACAAAGGCAGTAACAGACATCAGGCCATGGGGAGACCAAACGACAAAGAAAAGTGACAGCAGATGAGAGCCATTGTCGTCTTATAATTAGCTAAATTTGATCCTTCTAAAGCCCGGACTGTCAGTCCTGGACAAAGTGATCTCACTCACCTCTTTCAGTCGCTTCGTGTGATGCTCTTTCTATAGTTTCCTCCTCTCACTTGAGAAAGCCTTCACAGGCGTTTGTGAATTTAGCGCAAGAATTTTGTTCCAGCCGGCAAGTGCTCCGCGCCTGATGCGTTGTAGTCAGGTCAACACGGCGGCATGAAAGAGCCGGTCACCCTGGCCTAGTATCGCGAAATAAACAATGTAAAGCGTGTACGTGGCTAAGGGCAGTCACTAAAACGCGTTGTATCAGCAAGATCAACATTTATGTCGCCCCAGGTTATGCTGCTTTGTTCGCTATCCCGGCGACGAACAGTTAGATCACTTAATTCTGCCCATTTGGACGAAGCTACGAGATTTGTGTGTAATTAGCCGCCCAAGTGCATATCTTATGAAAATTACTGAAAGACTGAAGGAACAGGACATCAAGGCCGCGGTGCTTGCAGCCTACAGCTGATAGCACAATAAGTATTTCATTTATGTGTAACTTCCACATTTACGTTAAGCCACTGAGCATGTATCCGCAACTTCTTGGGCTTTGAATCTGGCTCAGATATAGTTCCGGCTTCACACGTTTTAATTAAGTGCAGTGAAAGTGGAAAAGTAGTTATCCAGAAGACGGTCAGGCAAGGAGACACATTCTCTTCAACTATCTTCATTGCATGCTTAGAAGTATTCAACCTAATATACGGGGAAGGATTAAGGGCGTTGATCAACGGCGAATACCTCAATACTCCTCTGCTTTCCGAGGACATTGTCTTGTATAGCAATGCGGGGGACACATTCAACAAATGATTGAGGACTTTAACCCGGAAACTGTGTAAGTAGATTAAAGAATAATATGCACAAGACAAAGCTACTGTTTAATAACCTGTCGACTGTACAAGATCGGCAGTCAGCCTGTAGAGTATATACATGAGCAATATTCTCAGGCCAATTGCAGGGAATCCTGATAATTTGCCGGAAATTTAGACAGAAATGAAAATAGGTCGCAGTGTACACGGCCGGCATTGCCTAATCGTGACTGGGAGCTCACCGCTGTTGTTGAAAAGTGAACAATCATTCCATTCTTCCAGAAATATTATATGGAGCAGGAACGTGGAGGTTAATAATGAAACTTATCCACCGCGGTGACTTGACGGCTATGCTGTCGCGCTGCTAAGCAAGGGGGCGCTGAATCAAATTCCAACCGCGGCGGCAGTATTTCGAGTGGAGCGAAATCTAAAAGCTCCCGTGTCCCATGCTTTGGGGGTACGGTAAAGATCCCCTGGTGGTCAAAATAAATCCGGAGTCCCTCACTACGGCGCGCCTCATAGTCAAATCATGGCTTTGGCACGTAAGAACTTAGAATTAAATTCAGCAGTGAAGCTTGAGAATGAGATAAGGACCACATCAAAAAGCGATGGATGGAAAAGTGTTAGGCCTAACGCTAAGAGAGAGGAAGACAGTGGGGGGAGGGGAGGGGGAATCCAAGAGCAAACTTGGGTATATCGTAATAGCTTAAATTAAGAGAAAAAAAAAGGTGCTGGGAGGGCCGCGTAATTCATATGGCAGATAATCGGTCGTCTATTAAACGTACACAGAGATACGGGAAAGAAAGTGCTGTCCAAGACGGCGAAGAATTAGTTGGGATAATTGAAATCAGAAATTTTGCAGGCATACCTTGGAATCAGCTAGCGCAGGTCAAGGGTAATTAGACAGCGCTGGGAGAAGCCTCCGTCCTGCAGCGAACATGACAGTACGCTGGTGGCGTTTTACAAGATCCAAATATTGTGCCTAATTTTAACAAGCTGTTTCTCTTGAGCCACAGTTCACCTCTTACTGCGACTTCACATTCGCGTGTTTACAGAATGGCGCCGGACGCAGGCGTGGAGTACCGTGGGGATGTAGACATGTTAGCCTTGACTTCTATAAGGTGCCACTTTAGCTATGACGAATAGCGTAGTTACGGGCTACCGGCCCCGAGATCACCAACCTATGATTTATTTCCGGTCAGCAAAATTACTGCGTACGCGCCTTTGTTCATTTCGTCTCGGTCGGAATGCCGCCGCCTGAATCTGCAGAACGAACTCTTCACAAGGTGCGAGGTACCACGTCTTATCAGGTGAAGAGGAGCCAAGAATAAGCGATGATACGATGTCAAAGTTTGAAAGGCAGCGAAACTTGTGGGTGTCGATGTTTCGTAGTGAAGTTTTCTGTCATAAACTAGAACTCGATAGCCATGGCTTCTTTTGGCGTTCCATTTTTAGGTCTGTTTTAATAGCTTTCCGCACACCAGACAGTGATCCTACCCCTTTTAAAAATATTTTTTTAAATGTTCTTGTCCTATTGCTGTTGAATTGTTGATTCAATCTGCTTTCAGTGTTACCTCAGCAGCTATTCAAAGCGCTTAACAATTATCTACAATAAAGTTCGTGGGTAGTACACAACAGCGAAATCATTGACCTATTTACGTTGAGTTATTTTTAAACAATATTGAGATTAAAGGCAAATATGTAAAGAACACATATGTATATGTGTGCGTTTTGCACATACATATTGTTTGATTAATCACTTACTCACGATTACATATATATAGGGTATTTAACGTTACTTGAACCATAGACGTATCTACGTGGTGGGCAGGGGCACTTGTCCACCCTCTAGATTTTGATGCGAAGAAATGGTTTTATTTACAGGAGATGGACGATGAACGTAGCGTGATCGTAGCGCAGTCCGGCCTCTCTAACTCCTCGTTCTATTCTTCTTCTGTTCTTTCTCCTTGCACTTGCCTTTCGTAACCTTCACATTTCTCCACAAGCAGACGAATCCCGTGGGGCGAGTCAGGTTGGACAAGCAGGGTGGAAAGGCTTCAGGCGAGCAATATGAGTCAGCTGAGTTCTGCTTGATAGCCAACCATTGCACAGGAGGCAAGCTATGACGTGAGTTCGCTCAGGTGGTTCACAACTGCAAATGGGCCTGAATATTGTGACAAGAACTTTTGCCACAATCCACGCATGCGTTGCGGTGTCCAAAGAAGGACCAAGTCACCTTTTTCGAACGATACTTGTACGTGACGGTCGTCGTATCGCTCTTTCGAACGACTTCGCGAGGCCAGTTTACGAAGACGAGCTATTGGACGGGCTTCTTCGGCGAGACACAGTCTTCGATGCAGAATCGTCACTGTGGAGAACGAAGGGTAAGAAAGTGTCCAGAGGGCTTCGCGGTAACCTTGCATACAAAAGATAAATTGGGCTATAGTTCGTGGTTTCGTGTTTCGCCGTGTTGTATGCGTAAGTGATGAAGGGCAGCACGTCGTCCCAGTTCTTATGATTGGAGGAGACGTACATGGCAAGCATGTTGGTCAGCGTTCTGTTCGTCTTTTCAACGAAGCCGTTGGTCTGTAGATGGTACGGCGTGGAATGGCGGAACTGTGAAGTGCATAAACGAAGTAACTTTACAATGGCATCAGCAGTGAACTGGCGACCACGGTCGCGGATGATGACACGTGGTGGGCCATGACGAAGGACCACGGAACGCAATAGGAAGACCACCGCGCAAGCGGCGGCGGAAGACGGTATGGCTGCAGTTTCTGCATACCGCGCAAGATGGTCTACGCAGGCAATTATGCAGTGGTTCTTGTTAGATAACGGGAATGGACCCAAAATGTCAATGCCTACTTGCTCGAACGGCGTACTGGGCGGTGTCAATGGCCAAAGGGGACCCGGGGCTGCGGTAGTCGGTCGCTTGTGACGTTTGAACGTTTCACAACTAGCGACATAGCGTTTGGTTGTTTCGTACATCTTGGCCAAGTAAAAGCGCTCCTGCGTGCGGTGTAGCGTTCGCACAGAGCCGAAATGACCGCATGTCTCATCGTCATGCATGGCGCGTAGAACGTCGGAGCGGAGACTCTCGGGGACAACAAGCAGAAAACGCGCTCAATGCCCGGAGTAATTAGTTTTTTAGAGCAACCTATCACGGACAGTAAAGCGACCGTTGCCTTGAGAAGTATGGGCGGCAACAAAAAGCGGATAGAAGGTAAGACCATTGCGTTCTCTCTGAAAGTCTGCCGCGCCAGGCAACGTAGAAGTAACAGCAGCGAGACGGTCGTCAAAATTCTCAGCATCGCAGTCGGTAGCCGCAAGAGGAATCCGAGCGAGGCAGTTTGCGTCAGCGTAACGACGGCCACTCTTGTACGATACCACAAAGTCGCATTAATGAAGGCGCAGCGCCCAGCGTGCGAGGTGACCAGAGGGATCACGCAAACCGACCAGCCACCATAAAGAATGATGGTCGGTGATAATCTTGAATGGTCTACCGTAAAGATAACACCGAAACTTCTGTATGGTGAAAACATCTGCCAGGCATTCTTCTTCCGTAACCGTATAATTGCGTTCACATTTGCTCAGGCAACGGCTGGCATATGTGACATCTTCTGCGCCACTGTGACGTTGTACAAGCAGTGCTGCTATTCCGATTGCACTAGCATCATTGTGAACTTCAGTTGGGAAAGATGGATCGAAGTGACACAAGAACGGTGCTAACGTTAGTATAAAATTCAGTTGAGAGAATGATGCGTCACACTCTGGTGTCCAACTGAAGGACGCATTTTGTCGCAAAATACTTGTCAACGGGTAAACGATGTTGGCAAACCGGGGAAGAAAACGACGATAATACGAACATAGGCCAATGAATGAGCGAAGTTCTCGTGCTGACTGCTGTGGCTTGAAGGAGCTCACCGATTCAATCTGACGAGGATCGGGTCTGAGGCCATCCTTGTCGACTAAGAGTCCTAGGACCTGTGTTTGGCGTTCGCCAAACCGACATTTTTTTTTAGTTTAGAACCAGTCTAGCTTTCACGACGCAGTCGAGAACAAGGCTGAGGCGTTCCTTATGTTCTTCAAACGTGCAGCCAAAGATTACAACATCATCGAGATAACACATGCATATCTCCCACATTAGACCACGTAGTACTGTGTCCATGAATCTTTCAAAGGTGGCAGGAGCATTGCAAAGGCCAAAAGGCATAACGTTAAATTAGAATAGGCCATCTGGAGGCACGAAATCAGTCTTTTCCTTGTCGGCAGAGACCATAGGTATTTGCCAATACTCCGATCGCAAATCAAGTGTTGAGAAGTAAAGAGCAGCGTGTAAGCAACCAATGACGTCATTGATTCGCGGTATTCGATAGACATGCTTTTTCGTCACTGTGGTTAGATGTCTGTAATCCACTCAGAATCTCCAGGAGCCAACTCTTTTTCGGATCAGGACTACTGGGGCTGCCCATGGACTAGAGGACTCTTGAACGACACCTTTGTTGATCATCTCCTTGACTTGCTCTGCAATAACATTGCGCTCGGAGGATGACACCCGGTAGGGTTTCTGGCGGATGGGGTGCGCTTAGCCGGTGTCTATTCTGTGACGAGCGCGGGACGACGGTAAATGAAAGGGTGCATCTCCATGCGTGAAGTCGAATGCAGCCTCATGCCTGGCAAGTGCCTGTACCATTGCTTCCCGCTCCGATGTACAGTAACCCTTGCTGATCATGCCAAGCATTATCTCTTCTGAATGGCGATTATCGCAAGAAGAGCAAGCTGTAGAGACGTCCGTAGTTAGTGCCGCTATTGAACTACATGTGGCTTCATCGAAAAGAGCGATTTTCATACCGCGAGGAAGGACAACCGACGTGGCGGAACAGTTCAGCGCCCACAATGTGGCCACTCCTTTCGTCATGCACTAGACAGAGCAGGTCACAAGTATATTTTTTAGCACCGTTTATGCGGAGAGGCCTAACTACAAGGTCAACACAATCAGCGTCAACAGTAGTTGCAAAAACACGAACGGGCGTGAGGCACCACGATGGTACAATCACTTCATCAAGAATACTGAGTATGTCGGTGTCCCTGTTTTCGCCGTGCGAGCTTTGTTCGGGATGTGCTGATATATATAACTTGTTCAATGATATTTCGCCACCACCACAGTCCACGGAAGCGCCGCACTGTTCAAGACAATCGATACCAAGAATAACATCGCGCGAACACGAGAATGATCAAGGAATTCCGACACAAACACTTTCCCAGCCAACAATACACTCACAGCACAAACACCAAGGGGTGAAGCCACTCGCCGCCTACTCCAGGAAAGGTAATATCGTCGTTACAAGAAAACATAACTTTGTGGCCTAGACGGTTTTTGAAAGCGAGGCTCATCACAGACACAGTGGCCCCAGCATCAACTAACGCCATGGTCGGTATTCCGTCAATCGACACATCCACTATGTTTTTGAGCATCGCAACAGGCTGAGGTATTTCTTGCAAAGACCGTCCGGCGACCTCACCTCCATTGGCCACGGATGCTAGTTTCCCGGCGGCGGTGAGGAATAACGGAGCCGAGGGGACGTGGAGCGACGGGGACGGTTATTTGGTGGCGTCAAACTCCGCTCAGATGCTGGCGAATCGCTGCGTCTCTGGTCTCGTGTGAGAAGTGGTCCATTGGAAGCAAACCAGTCGTCCGCAAGTCATATGAAGTACGGGTTCCGGGTGGCGAAAACATCGGTGGTGTCCTTCGTGATTAACCTCCTTGGCGACAATACCGAGCTATATGGCCTGTGGAAACGCAGTTGTAGCAGACGTGATGGTCGCGGTTCCCAGCATCTTCCTCGAAACGAATGCTACGCTGCTGCGGGCGGCGGAGAAAGTTCGTTGTCATGTGGATAACGTGTGTTGTCATGTGGATAACTCTGCTTCTCGCTGAAATCTGTTATATCGTTCATAAGTCACGTCGTGGTAGTAGGGTCGGTGCTGTTCTTGTCGTGGCCTGACGAAAGGCACAGAGCTTCGGGGGCAAAAACATGGCTGTTCTCGTTTGTAGCCATGTGTCATAAGTAGGGCCTCTGTCGTAGAGGCGTGGCTGCTGTCGGCGCGAGTTCATAACCCTGAGTGCCCCTCACCGCAGGATACGGGGAGAAGGATGCCACGTATGGCTCGATATCTGGTGGTAGGCGGAAGCTATGAGTGCCTGGATGTGTCACTTGCGTGTGCAGGCTGAGCTCTTCCCCAACTATTTGTCGGATGGTTGATGCAAGATCGAGGGGCGGGTTACTGTCTACGCTTGCAATTGTCGTCACATTGGCTTGCCTGCCAAGCTTCGGCGTGATGCGCCTCGTCTTCAGTTGTTCGAAAGTGCTACGGTGCCAAGACGGAAGCCAGGCTGTCTTTTGCGAGGAGAAAGTTGTAAACATCTTCTGCCATTCCTTCTAGGATGCGCCCGACTTTGTCTTCCTCAGACATTCCAGAGTCCACCATCCTACACAGTTTTATTACTGCCTCAATGTAGGTCGTGCAGGTTTCGCCTGGCACTTGCGCGCGTTGCAGTAGCCTCTGTTCTGCCCTTTTCTTTTTCGTCATAGAGTCACCGAACCGTTTGATTTCCGAAACAAATCTTCCCCATGCTGTGAACGTTTCTTTGTTATTATCGAACAAAACCAACGCAGTATCCGTTAGAAAGAACACGACGTCCGAAAGCTGAGAAGCGCTGTTCCACTTGTTGGCGGCACTCACCCGGTGATAATGGATGAGCCGTTCCTCGACGTCTGCGTCCGATCTTCCGGCGAAGGGACGCGCATCTCTCAGTTGTAGAACGGAACTTGTCGGCGCAGCAGTTGGAATGGACCATTGTTCGACTGCGTCGTGGGACATATTCAACTCCGGTGGATTCGGTGGGAGTCCAGCAAGGCGATGGCTCCGCCGAAGAACTTGTGGTTCAGCCTCCGTCTTCGGGTGTCTATTACCCCGCACGTTCCACCACAACTGTTACGAAGAGTTGCGAAGAAATGTTTTTATTTACAGGAGATGCACGATGATCGTAGCATAATCGTAGCGCAGTCCGGCCTCTCCAACTCCTCGTTCTCTTCGTCTTCTCTTTCTTCTTGTACTTGCCTTTAGTATTCGTTACAATATATATATATATATATATATATATATATATATATATATATATATATATATATATATATATATATATATATGTAGTTATATATATGACTTCGACAAAGAGGCGCCTATCGAAGCCGCACGGTTTTATTTGTAAAGTTGATGCACTTGACAAACAATTGTCTATCTTTCACACGCGTGAAGCTACCCCACACGCGGCATGGTGTGTGTTCGCTTCATGCGTTTTCTGCGCTCTCTGTGTGCCTCGGTGTGATTTCTTTGCAATATTCCTTTTTGTTGCTCGCTTTTCATGGGCTTTTTGTTGAATCGAAGATCACCATGATCGCCTCCGACTCAGCGACATCAAAGGCGAGTGATTGTTTCGAATCCTCCTTGTTCGTTCATAGTGACACAGTGAACAAAAGCGCGAAAGTTGGTAGAACGCCTGTGCGTGTCATCTACGCGCCAGTATGGTAGTTTCCATTCCTAGTACTAGCCTTCCATGGCGAGAAGTGCTTGTGCAGCACTAGATTTGTGACATTGAACATTGACTTCTTTTTGTTTAACTTTACAGTTCACTTGTGGCGACGTAAAGCAGTTATGTGGCACCAGCGAAAATAGGGCATGTTGTACTCCACGATTTTTGGTACGCCATTCGAGCACCGATTCAGTTAGCCTTATTAATGAGCGCTCGTTCTCTGCCGTTTTGATGGAAAACAATGCGACGTGAAATCAATCGAAATGTACTGTAATCGAAGATATTTCGTTCGCGCCACGCCATTCAGTACATGGTGTGTGAACGGGCTTGTATCAGCACGGGGCACTGGGAGCGGCGAAAATGTTTTATGATGCGCTTTTCGCTTCATGATCGAGTTCCTCGCGTTGCTGAAAGACCGCTAACACGTCGACGCTCATGCGATCAAAAGAGATACAGGAAGATATGGCGCGATATAATAAATAATTTCAGCGGTGTGCACGCGCTTCTATATGATAGGCCAGATATAAATAGTGGTGGTGTCACTGAATGCCGCGAAAACATCGGGTTATGCGCCTCGTCAGCTACGAGTGTTTTGTTTTGCAACAGTTCGTGCGCGTTCAACTTTTTTTTTTCCGTCTTTTCCGTTCGACGCAATCGAATGCTTCGCACAAAGGGCTTCGCGCAGGCTCTCTTTGCATTCGTGGAAAAGGCTGATTGCGTAGCATTCTAGGTTCTCGTTTACTGGGGCAGAACATTCAAAATAATGTATTCGTCTGAAATGTCAGCTATTGGCATTTCAGTAACGGATTTATTTACCAAGAACTAGAATCAGTAGGGAACGAGATGCCTATGTATATCTGCCGCTTCGTCCCACTGTGATTCCAGATGTCATGTATACATTATGGACAACATAAACGTCAAAAGTTAGCAAAAATTCTTGTGACCATAGTAGATAGTTCTGGCTAAAAAGCATTTCTGCTTGGAATTTGCACACTAGGAAGAGAACAGAGTGAAAGGGGAACCTATCCTTGTGTACTAAGTGAGTCTTTGCCACAAGCAAGGAGCAATGCTTTGCCGGTGGAGCAGTTGTATAAAATACTTTCTTTGAGAATTAGCAAAAGTTCAGTAGCAGCTGGTAGACGGGGAGTAAAAAAATACAGCACAGTGGTTTTATATGAAGGAGCTGCCTTTAAGATGTGCCCACAACAGTTAAGTAGATGAGCAGAAATAATTTTTAATGTAAGCCGAGAAATTCAAAAACAAAAAATTATTTGCCCACCTGACACTACCAGTAGAAAGAGCAGCCACAATTTAATTTTTTAAATGTCATTTAGAGCCGTCCATTTTTGTCACTGTAACGGTCCATGTAGCTCTTACGCTTCCTGCCTTTTAGCGCATCATGGCTTCAGATTTTAGTACTGACATTTGTTTCCTATTTAAAATAAGCTGGGAGACACCACAGCCGGAGCGCAAAAGGTGAATTCTTTTGCCATTCATTGTCTAGCGTCACCACGAGCAAATGCTGTGATGCCATGAGAATGTGTTGAAGGGGGTAGAAGAAAAACATTGCTGATGCAACCGCAAGCGTTTCCTCCATTGATCAACAGCGCAGTGCCTTCAGTAGCAGATATGATGACTTTATTCCCTCAGCTGACTTTGCAACTGCCTCGTTACTTTGCATCATGACTTTGACTTTGCAACTGCATCGTGAGTAAATTTCTGTGTTGCTTGTGAACAGATTAAACCTAGAGTGCGCCTTTTCCGAATTTATGCCTCATAGGCGAGGGGTGTTCAGAAACTTGCTAATTACGGTACAAGAACTTTGGAGCAGGTGTACAAATTAGAGGTCAATATGAGGGCACGTATTTCTAGTTTTAGCAAAAAAAAATGTAATTTGTCCTATGTCGTACTGCCGCGGACCGCTAGGGATGTCAAACCAAACATAGAAGCGTTGGTTGAGCATTGATCCGGACTACTGCATTTCAACGGCCAAATTCCAAAAAGATTGATGGCGAGTTTGACGGTGTGCAGTGCCAGTCACTTTGTACTGTAGCCTGCTTGGCGTGAATCTCCGTGACATTATTTCTCTTAAAATGCAGAAACCGTTTCACGGCTGACAAAACAATTGGAAATTTGGAGGTTGAGGGGAGATGGCAGGGCTACCCTCTGGATCAACCAGTGCATGCCCTCTGCTATACTGACCATCCTACCTGACTGAGAACCAGTGATGCATGTTATCCTATTACGCAGCCAAGTGCATTCATTGTTTTGTGTTAAGGGGACAGTAATGGCACCCAAAAGCTATTTAAAATAAAAAAAAACAATGTTTAAAATATCTACTTCTGTTAACTTCTTGGTAGTTGGTTGATTATTAGAGAAAATAAAATTCAATTTTCTGAGCATCGTCCCCAATTTTCCATGCGGTGGCCTAATTGTCACATCGTGGATTTCAAGTATTTTTAAAACTTGGGTCGTTTTGGTTCAGTAAAAGTACCTAGCGCTTTTTAATTTAGGTTTTTGGCTTTATTTGAATACAATAAAGAACACGTTTATTTGTAAAAAATAAGAACTACATCTGAGCAGACACCATCAAAATTCATGACGTCACAGCAAGCTGGTGTGGTGACCAAGGCAGCACTGCCACCCATCTTTCCTCTTTGTGCCTTTTACAGTTCACTGAGCCTCTCGTCACGGTACGAGTGAATCTCTTGAATTGTAGAAAGGTCATTTACAGATACGTCTGAAAATATTTTTCTCTTTCCTGCTTTCATGCCGTGGTTGCTTAGTGGCGTTAGCACATCGCCGCTAAGCACGAGGTCGCAAGATCAAACAACCGCATTTTGGTGGAGGTGAAATGCAAAGCTACCCCTGTACCGTGCAACCCTAGGTAGTCGAAATTAGTCCGGAGTTCACCACTATGGCGTGCCTCAAAATCATATTATTGTTTTGACGCGTAAAACCCCAGAATTTTATTGACATTTATGTACTGCTCCTTTAAGCTGCAGCGCTCATTATCACTGCAAAAAGTCATGCTCAAAGTATTCTCCATTAATATTTAATGAACCGTAGATATAAGTATCTACTTATATTTTAAAGAGTGGGTATACATGATGACCATTCTTAGGATGGTGAACTAATGAGACAGACAGAATTGTGATACAGTGTGTGAGGGCACTGTGACGCACGTTGAGCAAATGACTAAGTCTCCTTCGAGGTCCGTGACGTGGACATCAACTGACTGTTCGCAAACTTCCGAGTTCACTTCGTGATCTTGTGCAGCCTCTGCTTTGCGAGTCGCTTAAGTTAATTTAGGAGGTGGTTGTTGGCGCGCAATGTGTTTGTGGCTTATGCATACATTTCATACAGCAGAGTAGAATCTCACATATTACTACTGGAGCCCAGCAAGCGAATCTGATGTGTAGTGGTAATCTTATTAACATCGACAGTCATATTCATCTTCGAGCTCCTACTGCTGCCTGCCAGCAGAAGCAGCAGCAGTTGCGCAAGATGGCGTGAAAGAGGTTCAATGAAGAGTGGCACATACCCAGGGTCACGTACGCAGTGACACAAGCTGGTCGGGCGGTTGATTATGAACTCGCTTTCCTCAACATAGCAACCCGATACTGTATCCATTAGACCATGGGCTTCCCAGGGACGCAAATTGGTGGGAAAATGGTCAGAGACAGAGACACTAAAGTATGAGAAGTATCCTAAGAATGATAATCACCTTAACTAATCCTGAATGTTCTGATTACTTTGGCTTACTTATTATTTTTCTTGTTTGTGCTGGACAAATACTTGTTCTTCTGAAGCACGTGCCATGCAAACAGCATAAGAAGCTAGGAAGCTAGTGAGCCATTCTGGGTCAGCAACTTGCACTACTTAGATTTTTTTGCAGTACGGGTGTTGTGTAAATGTGCTTACGAGGGTCAAAATTTCCGTGCCAACACTCCCTTAAATGTGCATGTTCGCATAGGTTGCAGAAGAGTGCATTGAGTAGGTTGTCCTGCCATAGTTTAAATGGCCTGCCATGGTTGAGCAGGGAAGTTTGCTAGGGCCTTGCTTCAGCGTATGTTCACAGAGCAGCAGCTCATAGGGAATTTACTCTTTGTAAATGACAACACGGGAAAAAAAGAGGCTCTTGACCCTGTCAGGATCAAAGCTGTTATAGGTAAGTGCCGTACAGACTCTCCTCTTGCATTTTTACATTCGTATTTTGTATATTAAATAGCAGCTTGCTGTCAGCATAACAGAGCACTTCCAAGTGGGTTGTGTCTGCAACTATGTGCTACAATAGCCGACCATTTCGAATGATTGTTAAGATGATCGTAACTTCCTAACGCCTCTGCACTCAAATGATTCTAAATTTTAAAAGCTACCTTAACTGCAAGTTTTTTGCATGCTCCAACTAACATCTAACGTCACGCTGTCTGGCTACAGGCCCGTAGCAAAGCACGAAGGACGGGGGATCGCCGTACTGGTTAGCAACAAGCTGACCCACATCACTCACGACCTTAGGATGACCGCAACTAAAGTTGAATACATGATGATAGAGATCATCCCTAGCCCAACGAACCGCCAAAGTATATTCATCCTGAATGTCTACAGTAGTCCCAAAGCTCAAAGACAGCGCTTCAAAGCCCTAATCACCAAGGCCACGCAACTAGCGTGCGACTCCCCATTGATCATAGGTGGTGACTTCAACGCGCCGTACCACACCTGGGGCTACCTATATAACACTAAAAAGGGGGAGGACCTCTGGCGTGAGGCTCTAAACCTAAACTTGATGCTAGTCACGGACCCAGCGTTCCCCACCAGATGCGGAACATCGTCGAGCCGTGACACGACACCGGATCTCACCTTTGTCAGGAGCATTGCAGCGGTCAAGTGGACGAACCTCGGGGTAGACTTTGGTAGCGACCATTATATCTTGGCCACGCACCTCCAAGTCGACCAGAAGAGACAGCACATGTTCCATTACACAGACTGGGACAAATTTCGCAAAATTAGGGAAGAGCGAATGGAGAGTGACGACAAGCCTAGCCTCGAACAATGGGTTGCACAGGTTAGACACGACATCAAAGCTACCACCAAAGAGGTTTGTACAGACCTCCCGGTGGAAAAGATGGACAGCCGTCTCGCTCACCTATTCGAGGCCAAGCAATCCCTCCTCGCCAGGTGGAAAGGACAACGGCTCAACCGCAGGCTCAGAAAAAGGATATCGGAAATCAACAGAACTATAGAGGAACACTGCAGAGCCCTCTGTAAACAGCAATGGGATGAGGTGTGCAACTCGATCGACGGGCAGATGCGCAACGGTGGCACCTGGAACCTCCTAAAGCATCTCCTCGACGAGACGAACACTAAAACCAACCAACGCAACACACTGGCGCGCACCCTACACACAGCCAAGCGAGAATATTCGAGCAAAGAAATTTTATCGAAACTCGTACAGAAGTACCTATCAGTCGCATCGTGCCCTACACCACCTTCCCCTGACTACGAAGGCTCCGAGAACCCTGAGCTCGACGCAGAATTCGGGATTGAGGAGATCAGGCAGGCGCTCCACGCCCTCAACGGCAGATCGGCTGCGGGTCCGCACAAGATCACAACCAAAGCTCTACGGAATCTGGACGAGAAGTCCATCGAATACCTAACGGACATCATTAACCAAGCATGGAGCAGTGGTAAAGTCCCGGAAATGTGGAAATCTGCCAACACCATTCTCATTCCCAAGCCAGGCAAGCCGCCCAGCCTCGATAACCTCCGCCCAATTTCGCTGACATCGTGCGTGGGGAAAGTTGCTGAGCACGCAATCCTAAACAGGCTTTCACGCTACCTGGAGGACCACGACATTTACCCACACAACATGATCGGCTTCAGGGTCGGACTCTCGACGCAGGACGCGATGAAGCTCATCAAGCATCACATTATTGACTGTAATACGCGGGACACGAGAGCCATACTAGGTCTAGATCTGGAAAAGGCATTTGATAACATTCTTCACTCGTGCATTTTAAACACAATCTCAAGCCTAAACCTGGGGAAGCACTTTCATTCCTACACGAGATCTTTCCTGTCAGACAGAGAAGCCACCCTTAAGATCGGGGACCTGAATTCAGACATGATCAAGCTGGGTTCTAAGGGGACGCCACAAGGGTCAGTCATATCCCCAACTCTCTTTAACCTAGTCATGATCGGTCTATCCCGGACACTGTCTGCTATTGACGGTATCAATCATACTATATACGCAGACGACGTTACCATCTGGTGTACGGGAGGTAGTGAAGGACAGGTAGAGACGGCCCTGCAAGAGGCGATTGATGCTACCGAGAGATACCTTGAGTCCACGGGCCTTCGGTGCTCACCGAACAAGTCGGAACTGCTACTTTATCGACCCAAGCGCAGAGGCCCGAAACCAAAGGGATGGAAGCCACTCACCGAATGCGACATAAAACTGCGCACAAAAGACGGAGGATATATTCCGAGGGTGGATGCTATCCGGATTCTCGGCATGATGGTAGAGTCGAGTGGTTCAAACAACCAGACAGTGCTGCGACTCACTAAGAAGACGGACAATGCCATCAGACTAATCAGAAGAGTGGCCAACCGGCAGCAAGGCCTCGGAGAAGATAACCTCGTGAGATTGGTACATGCGTTCGTAATGTGTCATTTCACTTACGTCGCGGCCATGCACAACTGGCAAAGATCGGAGAGGGATAAGCTCAATGCATTAATCAGGAAGGCAATCAAGAGAGCTCTCGGCCTCCCCATATACACTCCCACGGAACGCTTACTTCAGCTTGGCATGCATAACACGCTAGAGGAAATAGCGGAAGCACAGGAGAGGGCCCAGTTCATCAGGCTATCTACCACACAAGCTGGAAGACACATCTTACAGGAGCTGGGCGTTCCTTCCAGAGTAATCAAAACACAGTTCTGCAGCATCCCTCGAGAGCAGCGGGACCACATCACTGTCGCGCCGATCCCACGAAACGTCCATCCAGAACACAACGTGGGAAGACGTCGGGCGCGCGCGAAGGCTCTCCTGGAAAAGGCTCGTGAACGGGCTTCGCAGAACAGTTTCGTAGACGCAGCGCACTACGCCGACGGACAGGCCTTCGCTGTAGTTAGCGTAAATCATGAAAGCCAAATAACGAACGCAATCTCGATTCGGACGACGTCCTCTGAAATCGCAGAGCAGGCTGCAATAGCGATGGCCTTATTGGACAAGAGGACATCAATCTACAGTGACTCGATAGCAGCTGTTAGGGCATTTGCCAAGGGAACCATATCCGAGCTGGCCCTAGGGATATTAGGAAGCAAAGAGATCACGCCACACACATTAATCTGGTTTCCAGCCCACATGGGACAGATCGAGGGTGCCCCGCCCAACCTCAATGAGTCTGCACATGGAGCTGCGCGAGAGATCATCAACCACGTAGCTACCGGGCAGCGTGACGCCGGGGGTACTGACAATCGGGACTCTCCTTCCTCGTACACCGAAATTACTAAGCACTTTTACTTGGCTCGGAGGATCTACCCCCTCCCACATTGCAAACTCAATAGACCTCAGGCTTTGACACTAAGGCTTCTACAGACGGGGGCATACCCAAACCCCCTACTTCTTCACAAGATGTACCCCGAAATTCAGACGACAAATGCATGTGCACTATGCAATGACTTAGCGAACTTACCTCACATGCTCTGGCGATGTCCCGCGTTACGCGGCGATGAAAGTAACACTTCTTCACGCTGGGATGCTGTCCTACACAGCCCCAACCTCGAAGAACAGTTATGGGCTGTCCAACGGGCCCGCGACGCAGCGGAGAGGCTCGGCCTCTCTGTCCCGACGTGGGAGCGGCCCGCTGCGCGCTAGGGCGCGCCCTAAAGGACCCTAATAAAGTTTTTCATCCATCCATCCATCCATCCAACGGACAAGATGAGGTGCATTTGTGCATTATTAGTGCTAAATGGCTGTCATTGCAATGAATAGTTGTCTCTGAAGCACGCTACCAATCTAGTGGCATGGAGGACACCTTTAAGAGCTTGAATGCGTTATAATACCAAGATCTTGAAGAAGCTGTGCTCAAGTCTAGTTACTGCTGAATTCGAGTGACATGGTTTCCACCAAATTTCAGCGATGAAAATGGCCCCCATGGTTCTGGGTTCTGTAGCGCACAGAAAACACAGTTGCTTCAGCAATATTGTAGCGACCGTCCATCCCTACACGTTTTTCCCGCTTCTGGGAAATCCAGTTACCTCACCTTGCGTCCACGTGTGGGTCATTGGCCCCTGCTCTTTCTTGGAACTGAGGTGGCTGCCCGACGGGGGGCCACCACAGCCGCGCAGCAAACCTGCTTTTACTGTGGAATAAACACAGTCAACTCTCCATTCTCAACCAGACAACACGTGCATTACTTGCCTTCGCTAAACCGAGCGCTGAGCAATCTTAACAAACGACATTTTATTAAAGTTGCTTCGGTCTTAAAGGAGGTCTATGTGATGCCAAACGGCAGCCACTCAGCAGAGGAAACATGAGTTGTGTGGCATTTTCGTTTGGTTGTTTCAATCAAAGCAACAATAGGGACAATTACCAGCATCTCTGTCATCGATATTATTGTCACGCGTTAGTGAAATATAAAGAATGCAGTGGCAATACTGTGAAATACTTCTTGTGTGAAGCTGTGCCCACAAAACAGGCTACACTTAAAGAACGGCGACAGCTGCGAACACAGTCGGCGATCGTCAAAATCTGATCAGCGGGTTAAGCGCGTCGGCTTTTATACATCAGTCGTCGAATGTTTCAGAGTAATCGCTGGGACCCGCGTGTCTTTCACATAGCTCTACTTTATTCGCGTCGCGCATACATACAATACGATTACACAACGTTCGCTCACAGACGGTGCATGGAACGATCGATAACATTCCAGAAATTTCCTATACATGCAGGCGCGTCTCGCGTTGTGCGATAACATTTGTTAGGTGGTGAGACCTGGTCGCCCGATAAAGATACACAAATACACGTGCCAATACCCCCCTCTTAAAGAAGCATCAACCCGATGCTGCAAACAAACGAAACAAATAAAGAAAAACACCCGTAGCAAAGAAACAACAAAATAAAGAAATTCGTCAGCGTGCGTAAAAGGCCTTAAGACGCACCACGTGGACCACTTCAGATCGTGCGCGGCGTCGCTGTGAATACGAAATGCCGTCTGGCACGACCTCATACTCCAGTTCGCCAATACGTCGGATGATCCTGTGGGGTCCGAAATCGCGTCGCAATAGTTTCTCACTGAGTCCTCGCCGGCGTACCGGGGTCCAAAGCCAAACACGGTGGCCGGGCTGGTACTCGACGTAGCGTCGTCGGAGGGTGTAGTGTCGGCTGTCGGTACGCTGCTGGTTCATGATCCGTAGTTGGGCGAGCTGTCGGGCTTCTTCGGCGCGCTGGAGATAGCTAGCGACGTCAAGGTTCCCTTCGCCAGTGACGTGCGGCAGCATGGAGTCGACAGTCGTCGTCGGGTTCCTGCCGCAAACCAACTTGAACCGGGTGATCTGTGTTCTTTCTTTCACCGCCGTGTTTTAAGCAAAGGTTACGTAGGGTAGGACGGCATCCCAGGTCTTTGTTTATTCAGCATTGATTTAGACACAGTGAACGTGTTGGATGGCAAGACTAAAGGCAGCACATTGTCTGTCTGACTAAAGCCCTGTCACCCGTACATTGCTTAACAGGGAGGTAGCACATCATAATACATAGATAGTATACACACATATCAATAGCGTGGATTACACATACATAGAATACATTATAAACATACGTGCAAAAAATACAAGAATCACTGTACAACTTTCTAAATAGAAACAGTTTAGGACCAACAGAGTAATATGAATACGAAAAAAGCTATATACACAAGCGCAATCTGAAACCGACTTAGAATAATTATACATAAAACACACAAGAAACCAATTAGCACAATGTCAATCAGAAAGAGAAAGCAAATATTTTTTCATAGCACTCTTAAAGCAGTTTAATGATCTGAAGTTTTGCGCGATAGTGATCGTGTTAGGATGTGCATTTACGAAGGATGTGACTAAGCATGCTAGTTGTTTTCTACCGTAAAAACAACTGTCGACCTCAACCCAACAACAGCGACGTCGACGTACATTGTTAGCATGCCGGCGAGGGTCTTATTCAGGCGTTCCGTAAGACCATTTGTCTGTGGATGGTAGGTAGTTGTCCTCCTCTGCCTTGTCCCACTGTACTGTAGAATAGTTAGGGTGATCTCCGCTGTGAAGGCCGTTCCTCTGCGGCGATGAGGACTTCTTGGGCGCCATGTCGCAGCAGAATGTTCTCGACGAATTTCGCCACTTCGGCAGGGCTTTCGTTTCAGCGAAGCGGGTGAGGCAGTCCGTCGCCACGACAATCTACTTATTTCCGCTTGTTGATGTCGGAAAGGGTCCCAACAAATCCATCCCGATCTGCTAAAATGGTCGAGAAGGAGGCTTGATCGGCTGCAGTAATCCAGCTGGCCTTGTCGGTGGTGTCTTGCGTCGCTGACACTCTCGGCATGTCTTGAGGTTACGGGCAACGTCGGGGATCAGGCGCGACCAGTAATACCTTTCCTGTATCCTCCATAGCATCAGGGAGAAACCGAGGTGCCCAGTGGTTGGATCGTCAGGCAGGGCATGCAGTACTCCTGGACGCAGCGCTGAAGGAACAACAAGGAGGTAGTTGGCGCCTACTGGTGAGAAGTTCTTCTTTACTTGTAGGTTGTTTTGAAGTGAGAACAAAGGCAATCCTCGCTTAAATGCCCTAGGGACAACGTCGTTATGCTCTTTGAAATACTCGACGAGATTTTTAGCTGCGGGCCTGCTCGTTGCTGTTCAGCGAAATCTTCCGCGCTTATTATTCCAAGGAAGGCGTCGTCATCCTCGTCGTCTTGCTGCTGGGGATCGATGGGGGCCCGCATGATAGGCATTGGGCGTCAGAGTGTTTTCGTCTGGACTTGTAGGTTACAGTGATGTCGTATTGCTCTTTATATCGCTGGAACATTCACCTCGAGGGGAAGGAACTACTATTAGTCGCTCCCTCTCATCTCCCGGCGACCGCACTCGAGTAACTGCATGATGTCTCTGTAGACGGCCACCTTGGTGTTTCGAGAACGTACGATCATGTACGGTAGCGATTTTGTTGTGCCCGTCTCCGCCTTTCAGGTCATTTCCAACACGGGAAAAGGACGGCTCTTCCTCCAGCTGGGCTGCTCCAGTTTATTGACATACTAACCCAGACATTTTTCCGTGTTTTCCTCTACCTTATCGCTCCGTTCCTTCTCTCCACCGCTGGTAATAAACGAATTGCCGTTGCTATAGATTATGCGATCCGTTACGCCATCACAGAACCTCTCCCGACCAGTTGCGCTACGGACGTCACCGACTTCTTGATACAAGGCATCATTTTAAATCCAGGCGCTCCTCATCAGGTACCCACCGACTAGGGTTGCTACTTCGTTTCTGAAGTCACGGAAGACTTACTTCGTTTTTGTGTCATGAATCAGAAGCGTACGATTGCGTATCATCCTCAAGCGAACGATCTTACTGAATGCCGGAATGGCCCGATCACTGATATGCTCTCTGTGTAATTTCATCTGATTATCAAGACTGGGACACTTGCGCTACCTTTTGTCACCTTTGTGTATATCTATTCACGCCATGACACCACCGAATATTCTTCCACTTATCTTATATATGGCCGAGAACCAACGCTTCCTTTAAAGCGAAGCTGTTAGCTTTTGGTAGGTCGGCGTTTTCGGGCCTATTTCCGTGGGAAAAAAATATGGGCCAATCTCAAAGGTTGCGCAATGCTGGGCCGATCCGCGGTGGATGTGAAGCGCAGGCTTTGAACACTCAGCAAAGTGAAGGGAAAAGTGCATACATTCTCTGGAATCACGCATACATCAGAGCAGCATTCGTTTCAAAAAAGAACAAGCACAAAACAAGCATTCGAACGACATGATCGGTGATAAGGCGTTCCTGATAACAATACGAAGCGCGTAGCACTCTCCACATACGTTTCCGGGTATGCTGCTGCGCAAGACACCGCGGCGACCGCAGCTTGCGATATTAGAGTGACGTCACTAGGCTTTCCTATATATGAAAGAACCAGCTTAACAGCAGATTTCATCGTTCTTGGAGCACCGCCGTTGGTCGGCAACGCATAGTTACGACTCGCGAGGAGCAGTGGGAATACGAGGAGCGGCAAAGGGAAAAAGAAATGGCAATACGACCAGCGGCGGCCGGCTGTCAAAATTACCATTACTCTCGTTACTCTAAAGCTACCGTTACTATACATCAATAAATCATTGCAGTGGTGGTTTTCGACAGCTTTGGTGGATATCCACTTTGGCAGGGCCGGGATGGCGAGTAAATTTTAGAGCGCAGAGCGAGGTGGGGTATTCTGTAAGAGTCCACCTCGTGGACATGTTCATTTCGTCTGCTGCTAAAGTGCTGATTGGCCGGGCTGAGGTATGCGTCAGGAGGAGGCAGGCACTACAGCCAATCAGCACTTCAGCAGCAGCAGGAATGGACATGTCCACTAGGTGGATTCACACATAACCCCCTGTCCCCCCCCCCCCCCCCCCCCCATTCTGCTCTTAGGCGCCCGTTCATGCCTTTAGCATCGGCGTGCCTTGTCAATGTAACCAAGCGAACATGGAGCACTGCTGGAAATCAAAGAAGGTGATCGAGAAGAGAACGCGAGGAGCAAAGCGCAGGAAGCCACCATGAAGCACCGCCAAGTGGCGCTCATGTCCTCGCATGCGTGGTAGCGTTGGCGTCGGCCGTTCCCCGTGCGGACTTCAAGCACCGTCAGATGGCGCTCGTGTCTGCGCACGCGCGCCGGCGTCGGTAGTCCAGGGGAAAGAAAAAAAGTTCAGAGTCATTCCACTTTGGGAAGGTGGGTGACCAGTGCAGCTATATATATGTTGATAAATAGGTCGCTAATAAATATGTTGATTGAAAAAAAAACACTTAACACAATGAATTTTGTTTTATCAGAACTTTTTAGCTGGTTGAATAAACTAGACACTCAATGATTTTTTTCATTTTTAAACTTTTTTTGTGTGCTTTTCTGGAGTTACTTTTTGGTCACCAAGGTGACTTTCCCTTTATAATCGCTATATATATACGGCCAGTCGCCCTCTCGCAACATTGGAAATGCTCTTGGACAATGTGAGGTCTATACACGACCAACGACGCGTCGTGGGCACAATGATGTTTGTGTGAAACCGAATGCCCAACATTTCCAGGAGAAAAGCCACGAACCACATTCCGTCTGGCCGAGGCACCTCCATGTTGAAATCACCCACAATAAGAATGAGAGTGGAGTCGGTAAGGGCGATCTAACCAAAGATACATACGCTTGTCGTTTTCGGCATGATCTTCGTTCGTACTACGTACCGCCCGCCGTCAACGTGCACATTCCCGCTTCTGCACATTCCGCAGTCCTCACCGCACGCTGCGTACGCACTGTACGGGTGAAAGAGAACTGAAATAAGGCTACGCGATTTGCCTGTAGAGCTCGTCACGTCAAACCCCAATCCATACTAAACAGTGTGTATTTCGGGATTACTAAATTAAAAAAAAATTAAATTATGGGGTTTTACGTGCCAAAACCACTTTCTGATTATGAGGCACGCCGTAGTGGAAGACTCCGAAAATTTCGACCACCTGGGGTTCTTTAACGTGCACCTAAATCTAAGTACACGGGTGTTTTCGCATTTCGCCCCCATCGAAATGCGGCCGCCGAGGCCGGGATTCGATCCCGCGACCTCGTGCTCAGCAGCCTAACACCATAGCCACTGAGTAACCACGGCGGGTATTTCGGGATTACTGTTTAATTACGATGGTTTTTGTTGCAAGACGTTTTGACACTTTGTGCGATTAAATGCACCTGGCGCATACCCGAGGATACGTTTTGCTTTATGCTTTAGCTCTGCGGTGGCGGCCATCCTTTCTGCCTACGCACACAAACCGCCAGAACCTAGCGTATAGAGAACCAGAAAGTAAGAACGTAAAAAAAAACCACAAAGCTCGCCTTCGCGCACAGCGTTCACGGTAAGTGTTTCCCGGTAAAGGTTAGGTTGCATAAGGTGCAGTGGCTGGGAAGCGGCAACTATGTGGCCGGTCTATCGGAGAAGTGATCAGTGCGGTGCCTCAATATATCGCGAAATGAAAACACGTATAGAGCTGCGCTCAAATTTAGCATTAGGGAATATTGTAATTGTCGGTGAATTTTTTTAACGCAATTCTTTGCCAAATTGCCTGCTGAATACACTGGCGACGCCAATCCTACAGCAGAAAAGACACGTCGAATTGCCCGTCTTCGCCTCTATGCGTTGCAGACACAGCTGAAGTTGTATGACACCCAACACCTGGACGCCCAATTCAGTGCGGGTGACCGTTTCCTTCCCTGGTCCCCGCCTCAGCGTGTTGGCATGTCTGAAAAACTACTTGCGATATACACTGGCGCTTATCGTGCCTTGCGACAACTGACAGACATTACATACAAAATAGCCAGCCTCGATCCAACCGCATCTTCGGCTTCCTCAGACGTCATGCACGTTGCCCGGCTCAAGCTACAGCTTTCGCCCTCCTAGCTGTCTTAGGCGCCGGGTCGGCGCTTTTACTGTCATAGCTCAATGACACGAGACTGCGAGCAATGTGACAAAGACGACGTTGGTATTGGCGGGAAGAAAAGAAGAATTCCAAACATTACTTTTCCGCCATTTTGTCAGTGCTGCAGCTCGCTGTAGAGAGCTTGTAAATACGTTTTCATTTATATCTTTTCCGCTGGTCATATTGTCTGTAATATTCTCCATATTTCTTCAAAATAAGAACTTCGTCATTAATTTAGGATTTTTAGAAAACCGCGTAAACTGGTATATAACGCTTTTGACCGCTTCTAGCTGCATTCACAGGTTCGCTGTTCGAAAATCTTTAGCAATTGAGAAACTATATGTCCGATGGGATCCCGTGACAACCTTTTGCGATTGTTATAACAAACTAAACTGATTATATCCGAGGAGTTGAAAAGAATCTCTAAGAGCCTTCAAATGACTACAATTTATTAGTTCAAACATCTCTGCAATGTTTACAGAAAACATGAGTTCAGCGAAGCTGGGTTCCGTTCTCTTGTTCCGCTCCGCCTTGGTATCTGGCCTTTATATCTGTTACCAAGGATTGATAAAATAGTAATACATGCTGTGAAAGTGTTTCTAGTATTGGAGAAATCGCAAAACATTTGTCCTGTCCTGTATCCGTTTACTCATAAAATCACGCCTACATCTCTGTCGTTAATTAAGGACACTAATCGCTTGTTAAATGACGGTATTGGCTATAGAACTTTTAGTCATACCTTGCTTGGCGCAACGGATGTCATAGCTTTCGAAGCGAGTACTCCTAATGCTCTTGGTATTTGCTTCATTTTACCGTCTATGACCACAACTGCGCTGAAAAGCCTGTAAGTTGAGCCAGAATCCATTTCATTGTGATGATTAGAAAGGTTACGGGATTATAATATACAGAAGGAGGTCCTGAAGTCAAAGACTACAATGTGACCTCCTCTCCGAACTAAACTTTATAAAGCACATAGAACAGCACTTGCAAGACATTGCGAACAAGCAATAATATAGGTTTTTACTACAAATATCATAATTAAAGAATTAAGTGTGCAGAAATAGGAAGCATATAAAGAAGCACTATATGATAGTCCCGTTAAAAGCTAATCAATTAACAGTATAAATGACATGACGTACATATCATAATTGGCGAACTTGAAACACATATTCTTGATAAGGACATAAAACAGCAATCTAGTGGTATCACAATGAAAATGAGACGGAGGCGCACTGCAAGTTCGTTATGAATATGAACTAAGCTTCTGTATTGGACAGAATATATTCTTTTAGTTGTTTTTTGAATGCATGAATTATAAATATTTGTATGTCTAAAAGTTGTGTGTGCAAGAAAGCGACGGATGAAAAATAGACGCTCGGCTTACCATATTCATTATGTTTTTGGGATAAAATGAAGGTCCTATTATTACTAACCTGGTAACAATGGTCTTTTTCAGAGCAGATTGGGGTATGAAGATACTGTATCGTGCGTAATTCATTGGTCAGATGAAAAGGGTACTGAGGTTATATTTAACGCATTTTGCGGCTGAAAGAATGTAATTATTTTGTAAAAAATAACAGCGTTGCGGTTCTATGTGCCAAATGTCATTATCTTAATAGCCTGATTCTATAGGATCTGCAATGAATTTAAGTGGGTTACGTAAGTGTTTCCTCCAAAAGTAACGCAGTAGTTAATGTGTGAATCAGCAGATGAAAAGTATAAGGGTAGTAATATTTGATGATAAAATATGATTCTTAATCTTCTATATTACTTCAGATATTTGTTAAATAAGTTTCAGCGTTTTGTTAAGTTCTAAACCAATATAATTACAGGAAAGACTTGCATGGATTGGACTCGTGCCAAGAAAACTAGGAGGAATGGAGCGAAGTGCTCGTTGGTTGGAAGTGAATGCAATAAATTTGGTTTTCGACGGGCTTATGTGTACTCCTCTAGAATGGCACCACTCCAGCAGGCCGTACAAATTGTCATCAAGGTTAGATATTCGAGTTGTAGGACATTTATCACAGCTGATTATAGTAGTATTGTGAACTTTAACGTTGGACGGAAGCTCGTATGATCGGGATGGAATAAGGTGAAAAGGTGGACAAAATCCGTAGCACACACCAACCAAAGTAAACTTAAAAGAAAAAAAATATGTTTCGGCTTTCATACGGGAGCGTCTTTCACAGGTAAACGTAGCAGTTGTGTTCCAGCATTTCGTTTAAATAGGCTTTACCACGTGACGCAGGTAGCGCGCGTGCATTGATGGCAGATTGCCCTTGCTCCTGTTAGATTGTGCGGAGTAGTCTGACTCAGGAGCGAGTTAAGAGAAAGGCATCGAGATAGCCCCTCTTTTTGCTGGCAAGGACACTGGCCTTCCCCCAGCCGATTGCGTGGCCCCTTGAAGCAGCATGCTCAGCCTAAGCACTGTGTTTCACATTTTCTTTTCTAGCGTCATAATTGTGCTGTTTAAGAAATCTTTCAAAGGCACCAGTTTCTCCATTACACAGGCAGACAAATTCCGCGCATGGAACAACGTAGACGACACCTGGGAATTTCTCTTTTGGTAATTTGTCCTAAACATTGACGAGCGATTGTCGTAGTTACTGGTTTCGAATGTCTGCCACTTGAACATTATAAGAAAGCAGAACACGGCTTAGAGCTTCACTTGTGGACGGGACATATGGTATTCCGTCGCGCTTTTGACCAGAGGCAGCAAAGGGTAAGAGTGGACGGGCCATTTTTCCTTTAAGAGCATTCAAGAAACAACACGGATAACCACAGGCTGATAGTTGCTGCCGTACCACGCTTACGTCGGCTGCGTTGTCTTCCCGCCTTCTGCAGATTTTCTTCGCGAGCCATAGAAGCGTGGCAACCACTGCCCTTTTAGGCGAAGACGATTGCATAGAGGTGAAATGCAAGTAGCGTCCTGTGTGAGTTGGCTTTCTGAAAATGCCGAACAACAAAGTATAACCCTTCCTATCAATTAGCAAATCGAGGAACGGGAATAGTATCTTCTGCATAACATATGGATTTCGAAGAATGGCAGTTAGGTAGATCGTTGGTATATATTAAACAGAAAGGCGAACAGAGTATAGCACCATGGGGCACGCCAGTATAACTGAACAAGGTTTTGGCTTAAACGCCTGAAATAGTTGATTCCAAGAAAGAGCAGGGGGCAATGACCCCTGCTCTTTCTTGGAATCAACTATTTCAGGCGTTTAAGCCAAAACCTTGTTCAGTTATACTGGCGTGCCCCATGCAATGACCCCTATGGCGAGGCACGGCGAAGTGACGGACCGTCGCTACACCCTCATAGATAGCGAGTTCTAGTTTATCGGTTAGCGCAACAAGAGCAAGCTCAGTCAAGTAACCCGGACGAAAGCCCTGTGGTGAGAAAATTTGAAATTTTCTAATGTAATTTGTTAGGCGTTTTTAAGCAGCTTTTCAAATACTTTGCTAAAATACGTAGCGCACAGATGGGGCTTTAACTGGAGATTAAGGAGCGGTCACCTTCCTTAAAAGTTGGATTGATCATATATCTTGTTTATGCTCCTGTGGAAAACTACCCGATTTAAACACGATGTTGATTATGTCCGCAACAATATCGGTTAATGAGGGGTCAAATTATTCTATTTGAGAAGGATGTAATTTATGAATGCCGGCGCCGCTTGTATTCATGTCGTTTATAGCTTTTAGAGCTTCCTGGGATTTAGTTGGAAATAAAAATAAAGTCTTTGGCAGGCGGTGGGGCAAGGGGTTGTCATGCGCAGGTGTCTGTAGTTTTCTACTGAAGAAGTCAGTGAACGCATCGGCTATTCTTTTGACAGTTTTGAACACCATGACCTGATGAGCGTTGTATAGTATTGTTTCGCAATTGCTTCTCCTTATTTAGGAGGGTTTCACAATTTCCCATTTCTTTTTTACGATTTGCCGCCTTCCGAAGTTTTCCGTTCGTAGCATGTTTTTTTCTGTTTTCTTTCAATATGGCAGAAAGCTGGTTAGAAACATTCTTGTGGCGAATGGACAAATTCTCGTTAAATCGTTGTCGCTTAGTATCGTGTAAAGATTATCCATCTTGCGCATTAAAGCTAGGAGGTTATTCGTTATCCATGCATTCTGGGGCAACGCCCATTTATTTTTTTGCATTTGACTTGATGAGAAAGACGATGAAAACAGGATATAAGCATCGAGCGAAAGAGTGGAAACGTTCTCTGTGGATATTTTGTAGATAAGATGGGAGACCAGTCAAGATTAGACACGGCTTCAAGAAATGATTTCTTGTCTAGTACAAATTTCAGGTACGTGATATTCTCGGAGCCATGAGTAAATGAAAACTTAAAAATGTAGGATACAGATCAGTTATCTCGGTCACCATAATCTTTGCATTTGGTGGATATGCCTAATTTGATAGTACATGGAGAAGAAGAAGAGCCGAGCGGCGTAGACATGCTTCGCATGGGCTCTGTCGACTTTCATTATTCTTGTAAGAAATCCACATCGGAGGACCAAAGTCTTTGTCGGACGACCTTCGTGAAGTCATCCGGAACCCCCTTATGAAGTTTGAAGACCGTGAGTGCATATTATTTTGCGCTTGTGGACTTTGAAGTTCTCCGGGGTGGCGCTGCCGTGTTAAGCCTGACGCCGCCGTACGTATAGCAGCGCGGAGGAAGGCGAGGCGCTCCGCCGCCTTTGCCACCGCTCGCTTGCTACGATTACTCGACACTCACTATGGCGCACATTGCTGGATCCCAGCCGGCCGCTTCTACTTCTACCGGAGGGAGTGGAGGTGGAGTTGTTGCTACAGCCCCACCCGCCCCCGGTGCTATTGTTCGAGCTGCCGCCGGGCCTTCGTCGCAAGAAACTACAGCCATAGACTTCCAAGACATCTCGGAAGATCGCCATAACGACCCTGCCATTATGGAAGAGTACCTTTCGCAAGGGACGCCATCGGAATGTCCTTATTCCAATTGGTCTCTACACCTCAAGCGAAGAAGAAGCTGGCCAGAGGCGAGCAAGTGTGCGTGGCAGGCAGGGTGATCTCTTCGCTATCACTCTCCTCCGCCACCGCGTTATCATCATCATCCTACGCAGCTGCAGGCACTGGGGCATCAAAGAAGCCTTCTTTTAAGAAGAGGCGACGACTCCCCCCACTGCCACGTAGCGACTTCAAAATCATCATTCTACCCAAGAAAAGCCTTCAGGTGAAGAGTTTCAGCAACCACCAAATATCTAAAGCCGTCTCGGCCGCCTGCGGAGGGAAAGTTGACGATTCGCATTTCATCATGCGCTTGAGACCCGGTTTCAACATAATTATTGTTAGTACCCCAGATCAGGAGGTCGCGGATATTGCGCGCAAGATCGCGCGGATTGTGCTGGGCGGCAACCTTTACGAAGTCAACTCTTACGTTGCGGCACCGGACGGAGTGGCCCGGGGCGTCATTCATGGAATCGACCCGGATACCCCGCCCGAGGAGCTTATGACTTACCTAAAGGTGAGGAACCAAGGCATGGAAATCGTGTAGGCACGCATGCTGGGAAAGACCAAGACGGCCGTGATCACATTCAGCTCTCACGTAGTTCCACGATACGTCTACTACTACGGAGGGGAGACCGAGTGCCACCCCTACAAGCCCACAAAACAAATCTGCTACGTGTGCCAGCGCATGGGACACCGATCGGACGTTTGTCCTACCCCGAACATCAAAATCTGCCTCGCATGCGGGACGCACGACCCGACGGACGGCCACTAGTGCTCGCTCAAGTGCGCCGTCTGCGGCGAAGCCCACGCCACGGGGTCGCGCGAGTGCAAGCAAAAGCTAAAAAACAACAGCACTACCACCAAAAAGCATCCTCCACCCGGAAGGAGGAAGGAAGACGACGACAATGATGGAGGAAGGCCAAGGCAAAGCCGCCTGCGGTGATTCAGCTCGGAATCCTCGGCGAGCCGCCCAATGTCCCGGACCCAGTCCCGGTCAAGGTCCCGGTTCCGGTCCCGGTCCCGATCCCAGTCCAGATCCAGGTCCCGATTCCGCTCGGAGTGGCCAAAGCTAGGAGAGAAGCAAGGGCAGCGGCAGCCTTCTACCTCGACATCCACGTCGAAGCGGAAGAACCAATCGGGCAAGAAGAACCAAGCCAACAACAAGGTGTGCTGGGATCAGTCTAGTACCTTTTCCGCTCAAAATGCCAGTGAAAATAGTAAATGCTCCCCAGAATGTACGCGCATCAGGGAAGAAAATAAAAAAACTCAAGGCTCAGGTTAACGACCTAAACCAACGCATGCAACGCTTAGAAGCGTTGCTAAGCAAAACAAGCAACACACAGGCAGGGCCGCAAAGCGGCACGATAGGCCACCAGCCCGCCATCTCCATTCCTCCCCCGTCAAGAACCACCACGGCCTTATCGCTCCCCGGTGCGGCCTCGGCAGCGGCAGGCCAGTCAAGTGTAGGCGCCCTCGAAGGTACTTATGCTACGATACAACGTATGCTTTACCAGACGGGCGAATTAAACAATAAAGTCAAGGAGAACACACTAAGCCATGAAGACCTTGAAAGAAGAATACGCAAGGTTGAGTTTGGCTCGCACAAGCGGGTCGACGACGAGAGCAGCAACCCACGCATCAAGGCGTACAGGCGCATAAACAACACGGGTGAGGTCAGGGAAGCCGACAACTGCGACGGCGGTGGCATGAACGTCAGCAATGGCTAACACCACACGCAGCGCGCCCGAAGACCTCGAGATCTGGCTGTGGAATAGTCGCTCTTTCAATAAGAAGGCAAGTTCACTCGAACTCTTCATCCAAAATCACCTATACCCCCCCGACGTCATCTGCCTTCAGGAGTTCGGGAACCAGCCGATCAGGCTACGGGGTTACTAGGTAATTAAACACGCGGGATCACCGAAGGTCGCGGTTTTAGTTCACAAAACGGTGACGACCGTGGGACAACATTATCAACATCATGACATTAATCACGTTCTAGTGGAAGTCCTCCCGCAGAAGAGGGGTAGACGTAGCACTTTCATCCTGAATTTGTACAGTACACCGAGGGCACAGAAAGACGATTTCGGCAACATCATTTACGACAGCGTGAGAGCCGCTGGCTGCAACTAGCTGGTAGTGGTGGGAGAGATGAACGCTAGACACACGACTTGGGGCTACCAACAAGACACGCAAAAGGGGAGGTCGCTCCTCGATGCGGTTGACCAAATGGGCCTCGAATTGATAACCAACCTCCTCCAACCAACCGGATTAGGCAACAGTGTAAGTCGAGACACGTTGCCGGACCTGTCATTTGTCAAAAACGTAAGGAAATACTCATGGGCACACCTGGGCGAAACATTGGGCAGCGATCACTACATCCTCAGCATCTCGGTATCCACGCCGAAACTCAAGAGAACAATTGGCGAAAATTGGCGAAGAGGCAGTACCCCCCGCCCGAAAACGGTATAACGGACATAGCGGAATGAATGCAGCACCTCCGGGACGCCCACATCCAAGCCCCTAAAACCATCCAGCGCACGGTCGAGACGCCCGCAGTCGACCGCCGGCTCATACACCTGTGGGAAGCCCGTGAGGGCCTCCTCAAACGGTGGAAGTGCCAGCGGGTAATCCGGAAACTACGTCTACTAATCGAGAAAGTAACAGCCGAAGCCGGAAATTATTCAAACGAGCTGACGCAGCAAAATTGGGTACAGTCTTGCACCTCACTCAAGGGTACCCTGAGTACGGCGCAGACGTGGGCCATCCTACTTTGACTGATCGAGCCCGACAAGGCGAAATCGACAACCAGTCGGACGCTTCTAGAAATCGCTCACATGTTCCCCGGAAACGACCAGGATCTGATTGACACCCTAAAAACCAGATACCTGGGTAGCGGCCCCATACAAACCTGCCTACTAAAATATGAAGGAGAACCAAGACCAGAACTGGACGCTCCCATCACGGAGGAAGAGGTGTATGCCGCGGCACGAGCCTCGCAGCGGAACACTGCACCAGGAGTCGACAAAATCACCAACGCCATGATTAGAAACCTGAGCCCGATGCACATCCAGGACTTGACCGAATACCTAAACGAGGAACTCTGGAGCAAGGGCCACGTACCGAACGAGTGGAAACACGCGGTAATCGTGACCATTTCCAAACCCGGCAAGAAGCCCGCGATCGACGCCCTGCGTCCCATCTCACTGACTTCGTGCCTCGGCAAGCTGTACGAGAGGGTCATCGAAACCCGCCTCCAACATTACATAGAGGACGGTGACCTCTTCCCGCACACCATGCTTGGCTTCATGTCAGGGCTTTCTGTGGAAGATGCGTTCCTAATCCTAAGCGAAGCAGTTCTCAAGGGCATCCCGAAGAGAGAACACCTCCTGCTCACACTCTGCCTAAAAGGGGCCTTCGATAACATCTCTCACGAGGCCATTCTCAAGGGGCTGAACGACATCAGCTGCGGGAAGCGCATCTTTAATTACGTTAAATCGTTCCTGACGGGCCGGACGGCAACCATCGGAATAGGCCAAACTCGATCGGATACGATCGACGTGCCGAACAAAGGAACACCGCAAGTGGCGATAATCTCCGCGATTCTCTTCAACGTCGCTATGCTAGCGCTGACCAAAGAGCTGCGGAAGATCCCCGACCTAGGTTACGCCCTGTACGCAGACTACATCATGCTCTGGGCCACCAAGGGCTCCCTAGCGCGAAAAGAGGCAACCCTTCAAGAGGCCGCGACGGCCATGGAGAGATTTGCGGCAGCAAGCGGGATGCGTTGTGCGCTGGAAAAGCCCGAGGTGATCCGGGTGCACGGAGGAGGAACCTACAAGTCCTCCAGCCCTATCGACCTCTATCTTGAGGGCCAGAAGATCACGGAAGGCAATAAGACTAGGATTCTGGGTTTTTGGATCCAGAGCAACCTGAAAGCCTCCCACACCATCCAAACCCTAAGATCTGCCACCAACCAGATCTCGCGGATTACAAAACGAATTACAAGAAGCCGCGAGGGCATGCGAGAAGAGGACACGCTTCGCCTCGTCCAGGCTCTGGTGATCAGCATAATAACGTATTGCATGCCGTATCACTATCACTCGCTAAACAAACGTGACCAAGAACAAGTCGATGACATCATCAGAGGCGCGTACGAAACGGCCCTGGGTCTCCCTGTCACCACCTCAAACGAGAAGTTAGCGGCCCTCGGGATCCACAACACCTTCGCTGAGCTGTCGGACGCGGTTATAGCTTCGCAAAAAGCCAGACTACAGAACACGGCGGCGGGCAGAGCCATCCTCCACCGGCCCGGAACGGCAACGGAGCTCCGTGCCCTCGATAGGCAACGATCACTCCCGCCTGAGGTCAGAGGCAAGATCAAGGCGAACCCGATACCGAAGCACATGAGTCATGAACTCCATGAAGGACGACGCAAGGCTCGCGTCGACAGACAGCGCCGGCAATTCAAGGGTGACCCGTACGTAACGTACGTAGACGTGGCGGCGTGCCATGTAGGGGGTCTCTTCGCGGTAGCCGCCGTGAACGGGAGAGACAACTCCTTGACCCTCGCGGCCTCCGTAAGGGCAGAGACCCCAGCTGCGGCTGAGACCATAGCCGCGGCGCTGGTAATAAAACAAGAAGACAGGGTAGGCAGGGAAGTCCATGTCGTTACCGACTCGCAACATGCCTGCCGTAACTTTACCAACGGACGAACACCGCTGCTGGCGGCTGAGATTCTAGACCCGAGGCTGCAATTATACCATCAAATCACGTGGACGCCGGGCCACGCGGGTCTGGAGGGGAACGAAAGGGCGAACGCCCTAGCTCGAGCGCTAATCAACCGAGCGGGGCAAGACCAATCGTCTCATCAATCCCCACCCTTTACCTTCATGCTCCTGCCGTCCAATTACTGCGACCGACTCGAGATCCAGCGACTCAACCGCAGGATTTATCCTCCGCCTCACAGAAAACTCAGCACTGAAGATGCCGTAGCTCTCCGACTTATTCAGGCCAACACATTTCCAAACCTACACAGATACAGTAAAATGTTCCCACATACATATCGCGGCATCTGCCCCTGGTGCGGCGACACACGCCCTACACTCTATCACATCTCGTGGGGTGTACGGGCAAACCTCAACACTTAAAGACGCCTAGCACGTCATTTGAGCGGTGGGAGGTACAGCGGACCGGCGATACCCTGGCGGGACAAGAAGCTCTCGTGCAGCAAGTACGTCAAGCAGCCATGGCCAGTGGAGTCCTGGAATGAGGACATCACCCACTCGACCTCAAGAGTAACCACCTCGATGGTCCGAATAAATGTTTTTTCTCTCTCTGTCTCTGATAGTACATGGTTAATTACTGCACCTATGGGGTCCTCATCACATCGTTTCGCTATCCTAATTAAACATTCATAACCAGAGCTCCTAAAACAATCAGCATAATATAAAGCGTTAGAAAATGAGCTTTCAGCGAGGTTAATGTTGAATTCGCATATAATTATTACGTTTTGTTTTCATTTGCTAGGATTCCCATAATATTATGGAGAGCAGCACAGAAATATATTGCAGATGAAGAAGGTGAACGATATATCCAACCAATTATTACGTTTTTGTTGTCTATGTTAAGGAAGTCGCTATTTTTAGCTCCATCCAAATATCTTCACGAATTAGTAGGTTAGGCACAAGATCGCTCCTTCTTTTGCATGTGATATGAGAATAGACATGCAGCGCTGCGCCATCACGGTTGCTTCACGGACGGTCGAGTATTCAAACAACGCAATTTGAAAAGCAGAAAAGGTGTTAATCTCGGTCCATCAACAAAGTTTCAGTTATTCCAATAAGTGCAAATGGGAAGTTGAATCTAGAAATGAGATTAGAAAATTCCTTGATGTCTTTTTCGCACACTGCGCCTGTTTAAATGCAAGATGCCATTGATGATCTGAAAGAATATATTTTAATTGTTTAGCTGTCAGATGATGAAATTGTGAGATTTGCCTAGGTGACAGCCATTGCGCAAGGGTGAATAATAGTTATCACTGAAAGGTCGGATTTAGTTACGATGGGAACGACGCGGCTTTCAGTTGTTTACAGAGCCTTGATTTGACGGTCGTCCGCCCATAGAAATCTGCAGTTAGTCGTTTTTTTTTAAATACACAAAGCTTTAGAAAAGAGGGCCTTATTTTCAAGTGTTAAATGCTTCTTCGCGAAGACAAGATTCGCTTTTGTTGCTGCAAGAAGAGCAGCACGTACCTAGCGCATTGGCGCAGCTCCCTACGTCGCATGAAACGCGTTCTTTGATACGCGGCACATATCCATTGCATTTGTGCTGCAGCCTGTTAATACGTCGGGTTGCTATTCTTGAGGAACCCCTCTGAAGTGAGTTTGATTTCCCTCACCGACGGAGTAATTCCAAGAACTTTTCTCGTAGTTGTAAAGTGGCGCATTGCCAGTGGTGCATATATACCTAGTTACCCAAGTTGGCGTTAAAGACTTTCACTAAATAGCTGCACAGAGTTTCTGGCACATACCCAGTGACCCAAAAGGCATCAAAGCATCAAAGAAATTGGCATCAAAGAAATTCGTTGAAGGCCAGAACAGACCGAGTGGCACATATGCAGTGCTCCAAGTCGGTGTCAAATAGTCTTTTGGAACAGTGGTACCTACCCAGTCCCGTATCTACAGTGACCCATGCCGGCGTGATAAAGTCTGGTTGAAGAGGGGCACGTATATAGACATTGCTATGGCAGGCGCCGTGAAGAGTTATTTAGAATGGCCAGCCATGGTGCTGCGGGATACCAATAGCGGCCTTTACTGCGGCCCCTCAAGTAGAGTGCACAAGTGTGTTCTACGAGGGTTGTCGGTGAAACACAGTTTCCAAGGAGCTGTAGTCACGAGCGACGCTGTTACGCGGGATCCGGTGACACTGGCGGGTATCTTGGTTCTCCCTCTCCCAGTTCCCGCCCCGGCAAGCTGTCTGCGACGCTCAGTCTTGGCTTGGCAGCTGTTAGAGATGGAGCTCCCACTTGTTTCTCCCGAAAGGTGCGAATTACGCCCTGTGATTCGTTCTATTTTTTTTTGTGTGTGTGCAGAAAACATTGAACCGGCGGACATTCATGCCACAAAGGGTGAAGTCTACGGAGAAAAGTGTATGAGCGTACATCACTTGTGCAAATGGTGCAGAGAACTGAGAGACGGACGTACAGACGTCCATAACGAACAGCGTTCTGCACGGCCATCGGTTTTGGACGAACCGATTGCGGAAGTGGAAGAAACAATGCTGAAAGGTCGAAAGGTGTCGGTTCGGCAGCTCTTCGAGAGGATCCCTGGTGTCAGCAAGACCTGCATTGACAAAATTTTGACAGACCATTCAGGGTATGCATAGGTTTCTGCAAGGTGGGTCCCGAGAATGCTTACAGAAGACCACAAGCGGCAACGTGTTGAAGCGGACCGCAAATTTCTTCAGGCCTACGAAACCGATGGCGAGGAATTCTTGACTCCGTTGTCACTGGGGACGAGATCTTGGTCCACTACACGACACCGGAAACGAAACAACAATCCCGTCAGTGAAAACAGCCAGGGTCATCGAAGCCGCGCAAGTTCAAACACTGTCTGCCGCCAAAGTGATGGCGAGCGTCTTTTGTAACAGAAAGGAGTTATTTTTGTGCGAATTCAGGCCTGACGGTACAACAATCAATGTGGACCGCTACTGTGAGACGTTGCAGAACATTCACGGCGGAATTGAAAATAAGAGGAGTGGCATGCTCATGAAGGGAGTGCATTTCCATTAGGACAACGCTCGCCCACACATCGCCCGTGTAACAAACGTTCCCATCAACAAATTTGGATGGGATACTGTCACAAGCCCGCCCTACAGCCCAGACGTAGCCCCAAGTGGCTGCCATTTCTTCCCTGGATTGAAAGAGCACCTGGATGGGAAGCATTTCAGAACCGGAGAGGAGCTGAAAGAAGTGGTTTTGAGCTACCTTCATGCCGCGGCTGGAGCGTTAAACTGTTCAGGCATAAAGAAGACAGCACACCCCATGAAAAATGCATTGATTTCAACGGCGATTATGTAGAAAAAAAAAGGGAAAGCTTAAGCTTTGCAAAAGTGTCTTATTTATTTCCAATAAACATCTTTTTAAACGTGAAAATCATTGAGAACCTCATTTTACGGACAACCCTCGTATTCTCGAGTTACATACACGCGAGCGGTCTTCTTCGCCGGCTCTGGAGGCTACAGCGTGCCTATCCTAGTTCGAAGCGCGACTGAAATAAAGGCGAATGGTAAAGTACAGGCAAATGAGTCCAGGTAAAGTGTGCAGATGGTGTCGTCGTTACTAGAGTAGGTGCACGCCATCCTGAAGAGTTTTACCAGACAGTTCCGGCAGCGTAGGTTCTGAGCCAGGCGCAGCCACAGTGATGCCGTAGTGCGAAATCGTTTCCTGCCGAGTGTTCTCGGATATCTGAGCTCCAAAAGTAGACCGTCTGGCAGCTCGGGATTTGCGTGGAGATAGCGCAAGTGTTGGTCACCACGATGCAGACGTACAAGTGATGCTCTAGCTGAAGAAACCAGATTTTAAAGCTGCTTCTAAAAAGTTTGGTAGGCCATGCATATACGGAATGTGTGTGCACTGAACATCGGAAGGCTCGCCTGCTGCTACTTGCGGTGGAATCTCGAATACCGATAGCATCACCGTTGCGGTGTTGGCTGAATGCATTTCGAATGTTGTGCTTGTGACGTCGCCGTGCCTGCGAGACTGAAATTTGTGCCTAGTGAAGCCGGTGGGAGAGCCTCTGAATCGGTGATAAGTGAGTTTCCCCCGAACGGAAAGCGGACAGCTTGCGAGAACGTACAAGGAAAGATAGCGGCGGGCCGTAGAGTAGCTGAAAACGGTTGCCCTTGGCCCAGTGAATTCCTTGGAGATAATCATCGCGCAGCTTCTTTTGAGCTGGGGAAGAGGCTGACGGAGCGAGCAGAGGTTTGATGCAGAGGCCGGCGCGTGCTAACGATCTGCACGGGTGGACGCTGGCGATGCGGTTCGGCAAGACCCGAAATGACGCGATGGTTGAGATGGCGATAGCTGTTGTAACAATGCACCAGCTGGAGCTGGCTGAGAGCTAGATGTGACGTAGTGAGCAAGCATGGCCGACCGCAAGTCCTTGTGGAAGCCGGGGCCGAGAGCTGGCAACCGGAGTCTGGATGCAGCGGGAGCCTGGAGCCATGATGAGAAGAAGCTGTCTGGCAGAATGAACGACATGTCAGGCGCATCGATGTAGAATTCCTGAGCACCCTATTACCTCGGGACGTCTGCAGGACCGCGTGAAGCCACGTCCCTTGCCTTGGTAGAGTCGGTGCGCTGATGCTGGCATGGCTACGCTCGGTCGTCCGGATTACCAGTTTGTGATAGGCGGCGCGCAGAGGTAGCCGCCAGGGCTACGGTTGGTTTAGAACGGATAGCCACGCTGCCGCGGGATCTCGGGATTGGCCGAACCGCAGCTGCTCAGATTGAGGGAAGCCGAGGCGAGCGGACGAGTGTCACAGAGACTCCGCAGTTTTTGGACTTTTTGACCCGTCAAACCCTATTGGACCACCAAAATTTTGGCTGGGATCGACGCCGGAACTAAAGAGTACCACGAGGACCCCAAATTCAAACCGGTGGGTCCAATATTTTGGATTTTATCGGACTTTGAATTTCCCCCGTGGTCGGCCGGACGGTAGGCCTAACGAGACCTAGCACGAGAGCGGGGCTCCGCGGGCTCCCCGACCTCGGCCCGAGGTAGAGACGACCCGGAGCAAAGTCCCGAATACCCAACACCAACTTTGAGCAATCATCGACGAGAGGACCGACAGGTTTCATGGCGGAAACCCAGGAAACCATGGAGGAAGATTTTCACGACGCCACCGAGCCCGTCCTCGTGCAAGATCGAAGCGGGCCCGCGGCAGGCACCCAAGCCCCCAGAGGCAGCACCCCAACGACAGGAAGACCACAGGCAGAAAGCAATAACGACGCGGACCCGGAATGGGAGATCGCCATGTCCAGGAGACAGAAGAGGTGCCAGCGAGACGGCAAAGGATCGAGCAGCCAAGTTTTGGCGGGAACGGCGCTAGGGAACAGAAATTCCCTAGGCGACGCAAAGATCACAGACGGCGCTCCAGCTGAGCCGAAGCGAGGAGGAGGAGAGGGGGTACCGCGGAAGAGACTGCCTCCGCTCCCCAAGGACGATTCAAAGATAGTGCTCAGGCCGAGGGGACTCGCAGTCAAGAGCTTGCAGACACACCAGGTTGCGCGAGCGGTGGTCGCGGCCAGCGGATCCGGATGCAAGGCGGAAGACTTGATCATCAGGCTGCGCATTGGCTCCAACATCATAATAGTAAGCACCGACAACGAAGAGGCGGCCTAACGTATACGGCGCATCACGCAGCTTACGTTCGGGAACAGCAGCTACGCCATCAACGCACACGTGGCGGCGCCGGAGGGCACGTTGCGGGGGGTCATCCACGGGGTGGACGCGGGGACCTCGCCGGAAGAGCTCAAGGCGAACCTACGAACCCGAACGCAGGGAGTGAAGATACTGGCAGCCAGAATGCTAGGCCGATTGAGCACGGCTGTCATAACTTTCGAAGGCCCCATTCCCCCCAAGCAAGTTTTATACTACGGGGGAGAAATGTGGTGCTACCCCTACAGGCCGACCAGACAGATATGCTACAAATGTTGCCAGCAAGGACACCGATCGGACGTTTGGCCAAACCCGAACATCAAGGCCTGCAAGCAATGCGGAGAGCAAGACCCAATTACAGAGCATCAATGCACACCCAAGTGCCTAGTCTGCGGGGGCGACCACAAGGCGGGCACTAGGGACTGCAAACAACGACTAAAGACAGCGGAGGAGCTGCGCGGCAGATCCGCCCAAAAGCTCCAGCAATGGCGGAGCCGGAGCAGGAGCCGTAGCCGAGGAAAAAGACCAAGGTGGTTCGGAGAAGAAAACGACTCCCGGGACCAAAGCAGAAGGAAGTCAAGGAGCCGGAGCCGAGGAAGAAGCACGAGCCAGGACGGACGCCGGGACGAGTCCTACCCGCCACTGGGGAAGCAGAACGGGCGCGGACCAAAACAACAGCAGACGAAAGGTAGCGTTAAGGTGAGCTGGAGAGCAGGCCCTCCCAAATCACTATTTCTGCACTCGGATACCAACACTACACAGACAAACAATGAAAAAAAACTAGAGGAGGAAAACAAGGCATTAAGAAAGGAGTTAGAGCAATGTCGCGAAGAGACTAGGCAACTTAAAAGAAAACTAGACGAGCTCATCAAAGAGTTGCAGTGGCAGAGACAGGGGAGGAACGTGACAAACACGTCGGCTCCATCAGTTGAGGACACGCAACAGACAGAAGAGCAAAACTTCAGAGACGGGATCAAAAGTTTCATGATAACAGTACAGAAGCAGATGCACGAATTGCAGCAAAAGCAAGCTTTGCAGGAACAGAGCTTCCGCACCTACGTTGAAAACCAAAATACCCAAAGAACCACTAACGACGCCAGAGATATACTCTACAATGAGAGGCGTTTTGGACCTGAAAGCCAAAGTGCAAACAATAACAACACAACATGGCAGGACAAAACCAATTAAACGTATGGCAATGGAACTGTAGAGGGTATCGGAGGAAGCAGCGCCTCCTAGAGCAGTTTATTAACACTAAAGGAGCACAACCAGACATAATCATGCTACAGGAAACCAACATAACACCCACGCTAAGGGGATACACGTGCCAAGGGAGCGGAAGGACCGCAACCCTCATTAGCAATAAGATAGTAACCATAGCACACAAGGAGATTGAGGGGACAAAAATCGAACACGTGATCACAGAAATCATACCCAAAAAGAAATATAAAGGGAGAAGCACGGTCATAATAAACCTATATAGCCCCCCTAGACAAAAAGATGGAGATTTCGAGAAGCTGTTTGCCGAGCTAGACAAACTAGCCAGATCGAACACACTCATCATAGCAGGGGACTTTAATGCCAAAAGTCCGAACTGGGGCTACCAGAAGGCAGAACGAAAAGGACAAAAGATAAGTGACGCGGCGGAAAGGATACGATGTGAGCTACTATACCTGCCCAGATCTAACCTTTGTGAAAGGAGCAAGCCAGGTCGAATGGGAGAACACGCTAGAAAACCTAGGCAGCGATCACTACACCATAAGAACGTCAATAGAGGCAGGAACAATCAAGAGAAAGATAGGATTGGCCCATTTAACAGATTGGGACGCGTTCAGACAAGGAAGTCAACAACTAAAGGGAGAGATCACATCCATCAAGGAATGGTGTCGGCAGCTCAAACAAATACAGGAAACATATACGCATGAAATAGATAGGACGGAGCAAGTACCGGAGGTGGACAAACGTCTGCTTGGGCTATGGGAAGCGAGACGTGGGCTCACTAAAAGATGGAAAAGACAAAAGCTTAACAAGAAACTCAAAAAGAAAATAGCAGAAATCACAGCAAATGCAGAGGAATATGCAACGCAACTGGCCAGGCAAAGCTGGCAACAATTTAGCAGTTCGCTACAAGGTACGCTCAACACGGCCAAAACGTGGCGCATTCTGAAAGCATTAATGGACCCAGGGAAAACAAAGGCAGAGAGCAACAAGGCAATCCAGAGGCTGATTCACCAGTACGATGGTACCGAAGAGCAGCTAATGGAGACCTTGAAAAACAAATGCTACGGACTGGAAAGACCCGAAGAATATAAAGGGGAATACCACGGGGCAGAAAACGCAGATATGGACAGGCCAATCACACGAGAAGAAGTGAACGCAGCTCTGGGGTCCCTAACCAAAAACACAGCAGTGGGAGCAGACAAAATTAACAACTCCCTCATTCGCAACCTAAGCGAGGAGGCGATAGATCAATTAACAATCTACTTAAACAAATTGTGGAACGAGGGAACGATCCCGGAGGAATGGAAACACGCCGAGGTCGTAATGATCCCGAAGCCAGGAAAGAAACTACAGATAGAAAACCTAAGACCAGTCTCCCTCACCTCATGCTTGGGAAAGTTATACGAAAGAATAATCACAAAGAGAATACAGCAACTCATGGAAGGCAAGGAACTGTATCCGCACAGTATGTTTGGCTTCCGAGCAAAGCTATCAACACAGGATGTCCTCCTACAGATTAAGGAAGAGGTCCTAAGCAAAGCACCCAAGACAGGAGAAAACATCGTAATGGCACTAGACATCAAGGGAGCCTTCTGTCAGCCACGCGGCAATAATGGAAGGGCTTCAAAGCTTAAATTCTGGGAAGAGGACTCATGACTACGTGAGAGCCTTCCTAGCAAAAAGAACGGCCACAATAGGACTAGGGGATATAAGAAGCGAAACCTTTGTCACCCCAAGCAAAGGTACGCCACAGGGCTCAGTCATTTCACCCATACTGTTTAACATTGCGATGCTTGGCCTGGCCAGGGTACTAGGCGAAATCGAGGGCATACGACATGCAATGTATGCGGACGATATCACAATATGGGCCAACCAAGGAACGCTAGGACAAAAGCAAGAGAAACTGCAAGAGGCAGCAAACCGCGTAGAAAACTATGTTAAGGCAAGAGGCCTGGCTTGCTCCACAGAGAAATCGGAAATACTCAGAGTTGGAAAGAACCCCACCAAGGCCGAAATCGAAATAAACTTAGAGGGCCAGCTTATAGCGGAAAAGAACATGATAAGAATTCTAGGAATGTGGCTGCAAAGCCGCGGAAAATGCAGTCACACAATTAGCTTACTCCAAAAAACCACAGATCAAGTAAGCAGGATGATTACGAGAGTTTCAAATAGAAGACATGGCATGAAAGAGGCAGACACGATCAAGTTGGTTAAAAGTTTAGTGGTCAGCAGAGTCACATACTCGCTACCTTACCACTTGATGAACAAGCTAGAAAGAGAACAAGCAGAAACCATACTAAGGAAGGCGTACAAAACGGCATTACACCTACCAAGGAATACTTCAAACGACAAGCTACTGCAGCTAGGAATACGCAACACGTTCAGCGAGCTGGCAGAAGCGCAACTAAACACACAAATAGCGAGACTTTGGCAGTCGGCTACAGTAAGAATGCTCCTAAAGAGACTAGAATACGATACGAAAGGGGCAATAGATCGAGAGGCAGACATCCCAGACAACGTCAGACAAACCCTCAGAATAAGTCCAATTCCACGCAACATGGATGCGAACCTACCCGCAGCCAGAAGACAGGCAAGGGCAGATTACGTGGAAGGCCACCTGGCAACACAGGAAAACATGGTGTACACGGATGCAGGGCTATACCCGCGGGACAAGCACACTAGAACACACAGAGTAGCTACGGCTGTAGTAGACTACATGGGAGAGACAATCAGCTGCGCAACCATAAGGAATTGCACGGTAGCGGAGGGGGAAGAGGTCGCCATAGCGCTTGCAGCGACCGAAGGCTACCGAAGTAACAGATCACTAACCATATTAACAGACTCCAAAGCTGCATGCAGGCATTACATGCAGGGGAGAGTCTGTAAAGAGGCCCTGCGAATCCTCCTCGGAGCAGGAACCCTCGGAAATAAAGTGAAACACAAACTTTCTGGATACCGGCCCATACCGGGATAGAAGGGAACGTGAGAGCAGACAGTCTAGTTCGCGAGATCACATACCGAGCTGGACAGATAGAGCCTCTCGAGAACCCTACAACGGTGGAGCCGACGTGTGCGGAAATATTAAACTACTATAGAGGGCAGAGAATCAAATATCCTCCGCCACACACACTACTTACACAACAGGAAGCAGCCGACTGGAGAAGGCTACAAACCGGAACTTTCTATAATCTACACATACTGAGTAAAATGTACCCGACACAATACAGAAACTCCTGCCCATGGTGTGGAGAAATACCAACTCTTTACCACATAACATGGGAATGTAAGCATAACTACACATTCCATAAACATAAAAACCCGAGTGCGGAGCAATGGGAGGGCCTGCTCACCAGCAGCGAGCTCACCGCCCAAAGGGCAATGGTGCAGCACGCGTGCGAAGTGGCCAGGCTCAGTGGAGCCCTGGAATAGGGGCACACCCGTGCTGAAGAGCCAGGCAGCAAGCGCAAGACGGCTCACCGCTAAACCCCTTGATAGCATCAATAAAGTTTTTCTCTCTCTCTCTCTCTCAGGTTGAGCGTGCTAGCGTGTTCTATTCTCGCGCTACATGCACGCGAGTCGTCTTCTTCTCCAGCTCGGCAGGTGATAGTCACGCCGGTGCAGTTACCACATACTCACCCATGTTACTCCGATGGCTGGTTTTGAGCCCTGTTGCCTCAGCACAGCAGCCCGATGCTCTAAGGATTCCTGGTTGGCAGTTAATCAGGTTGGCGGTGAAGTGGTTTATACAAACATAGACACAAACACACAAAACACGCACAAACATACACATACATACATACATACATGCATGCATACATACATACATACATACATACATACATACATACATACATACATACATACATACATTACATGCACGCATCCATACATACATACATACATACATACATGCATACATACATGCCTACTTACATACATACATACATACATACATACATACATACATACATACATACATACATACATACATCAGTTGAAACATTGCAACAATTCTGACCACCTCGGGCGCAGAGAAATATCTGACAATGGAATTTGACAAGGAAAGCATTAAAATTTAATTTATTTCACTTCGAGTTGGCCGTCGCAAGTGCCGCAACTTTATTTGTAAGAAGTCGGCGAACAAGAACACTTCAATGCCTCTCACCAACGAAAAGATCTTAGTACTTAATGGTGAGCGTGTTGGCCATGTGACACTCACCCTATATACTGATAAATGCGTTATTTTTTAGAATGTAGGCTCAGCTGGGCTGCCGCCGCTTTGCTAATTTCAGGATGAGTAATTCTGTCGAAAATGAACTGATGAAGTTGCGGCCGGTCTCTCTGAATGCCGCTTCTTACGCTGTGTAGAATGTGTCGAATGCGTAACTGTCGTTGTGATGTTCCGTTCCGTTCCGAGCAAACGAGTGCTAGGGGAGAGGAAAGAAATATTCGCTTGATGCACAGCGCCTACCTGTGTGCCCTATGCTGGTGAACCTCTGTTGGAATAGATAATCCTAAACGATAGATTTCACTCTATATCCTATGAGGAGACTGTTAAATCATTGTTGTGCTTCTTGTGTTCCACCGGACCGCTGAGCTATGAGAACGCCCTTGTGCAGTTATAATTTTTTCTTTTCTCCTCTGTCTTTTGAAACCCGCTTTTTCCCAACCCACGTGCAGAGCAGCAAACTGATGTCTCGCTTCTGATTCACCTTCTTGTGTTTCCTTTTCCTGTCTACATTGTGTCATGTCTGTGTGCCTATGAACATCAATAATACAGTGGACTCGAAATTGTGTACTCTCATGTGCACTTCGTGATAAAATTTCGACTTTCGGCACTGTAATAAGTGTAATATTAGCAGGAATTGTTTGCTCTCTCTTATAAAAAATGAAAGTAGTACGCATCTCACGATTATTGTCTAAACTAATGCATGTGCATTCATACAAAACGCACACACACATACAGATGAATCTGCCCCCTCCCCCCCATACTCACACATCTTTATTCAACTTCCATTCTAGCCTTTGTCGTGCCCTTGACGGCAACCAGGGCACTCTGAATGCTTTAGCTGTTTGGCATACGGCTCTTCGGCAACTGCCTTCTCGCACGTGCTGTAACCTGAATTCACGTTCTTGAGGTGTTTCTTGTGTGAGTCGGTGCCGGTATCCTGCTGGCTGCCGTAATAGGCAGCATTCTTTTGCTGCCCCAGTTCTACGTCATATCAGAGATGTTCTGTTTCTCTATGCAGTCGCTTCCGATCTCCAAACGCTTATGCAGTTGGAGGTCTCTTCGTTGGACCCATTCTATGTGGAGCTACACGTATTGTCTGGTTTTATTTGTAGGTGTACGCGCTAAGGCCTTCCTATTCGAAGAAGCCTAAGTTACACACTCACGACCAGCGCTCGCTCTTCTAATATTTCGTTTGCCTTTTCTTTCTAGCGAACGAACACTTTGGTCGAAATACGTCGCCTCTTTAGTCGCGCGTATTACGGGCACCCTCCCCAATTGGCCCGGCAATATAGTTGCCTTGGCGCGCTGCCAAGGAAAAGCACTCGCGTACTACGCTGGGGGCTCTGGCTCGGTTAGTAGTGGGGGACTGAACTCTTTGAACTTTCGTTTTCATTCTGGACGACGGCGACCAAGTCGTCCTAACGAGATACATTGCCAGGCCAAAATGGGCAGATGTCGCCAAATAAATGCTCTCGCACTTATGGAATGGTTCTTTGAGTTTTGGAAAAGCGAACTGTTTATTATCGACAGGGTCAGATTATCGTGTTAATGGCGATACGAGCAGATAAGAACCTGGATAAAAAGTAAAAAGGAATCAGTGATTTTTTAGGGTGCATGAACTGCCAAACTATTTTTGATTTTTTTCACATTACAATAAGGACAACCCATAGGCCCTTGTGCAGAACAGGTTTCTCTCTGCGGATGAAATGCGCCGTCATCTGGTGGAGCGAGATGATCGGCTGCTGCGCCAATAAGGAAGGCGATAAGCGAGGTGGATAACCAGAAATACTACTTTTCCGGTAGTGTATGAAGGACAGTTCTAATTATTCTCATTTCCTGAAGGCGTTTTAAAGAAGTTTACAGGCAGTCTCTAAAGAGTAGCTTACCGGCACTGCGCGAACTCCATTATGGGCAATACGGTAGCTACCACGGCTTTCAAAGGCTGTATATATCCGTCTATAAAAGTTCTCATAAATGCGGCAGTACTTCTTCATTCAGAGTGTTGCCACGAGCATATCTTTTTATTTTTGCTACTGTTCCCCGGTAAGCCAGTTAAACAGGTTATGAGTGCATCAAGTTGTCGCTCTGTGATATACGCGCTGGCTGAAATTTCTTCCACGTTGTTAATTTCATAGCGACGGAATTATGTCTAACAGGATTGGTCATGCGACAACAGCAGTGTTGTAATATTTCGATTATACGCGAGCAACAGTTTTTCTTTGAAATATACGCTGACACGCTTATGGATAGTAATAGGAATTCTTGCCGTGACTATGATCGCAAGGATGGCGATCCTGGTTACTGCTACTGTTGCCATTGTACTGTTGCTTTGCTATTGGGTATATGTGTTCCCACTTAAGTTAGCTTTTTTCTTCGTTTTATTTCTCAACATTGGTGGCTTTCAGCGCCACAGCAGAGACATTGTAACTGCTCCCACGGAACGCACTGCTGCGAGAAACCTTCTGTGATATAGCCATTTCATCTTTTTTCGCATGTCCTGCTTGCATTTACGAAATATATATTCAGTAAAGTTGTGCCATATTTTCTCGGTAAGCGTGTTGTTTCCTTCAAAAACTGGGAAGAGCTGGAATGGTGGAGTTGAATTTGTTGCCAACATGAACTCTGTTACATACACTCCTGTCAGTGCCATGAACGTATTCCCTGAAAGGAAAGAAGTTGGTCAGACAGTATCGAACAGTCAATTTCAAATATGAAAAGTAGAAAAAGAAGCTAGATAAAACACGCTAACTCATGCACGAAAAAATAAGCATTCGTCGAAATTTTGCTGACATGCAGGAATAAGTTACAACATACTATGTAAAACATGCTCATTACATTAGCTCTTTGGGATGTCGAACATCAACACGTTGTCGAGGCCATGTCTAAAGGAAGAGTGAAGTGCCCTGCATGGTCAGCAGAACAGCCCATGATATGTAATGTCACAATACACGCAATTGAAAACACAAAAGCTCTAAGTATAACATCTGAAACATACTCAAATCAAAAGTAATTTATCTAGAACCTTGATCCCGGCAAACGCTAATGAATGAAATGACTACGATGACGCAATTATTCCTCGTATGGGAGGCTAGACCACATAGTATTTTCAGGGTGTGTATTATCAATAACAACTTGATACAATTTCATTGCAACTGTGATCCTAACGGCACTCGTACTAATTGAAACGATCGTTATTGCTGCAGACTGGTGCGCAGCCATCGAAAGCATGTTAAGTGAGCTACATTGGCAAGAAATAGCTTTAACTGACCTTCCATGCACTCGAGTGTCACCATCGGAGCCTAGATATCGCTGCATTGAAAATGAAAGGACGTAAATGGGCGCTTTGAGTAAGTAGGGAAAACAAAAACTACTGCGTCTGCATAAATTACGGATTTATAGTAAATAACAAAAATCCGCTTAAGTCGAAGGACTAAGAAAGTAGTGTACCCCACGAGCGCTCTGTCATTAGACATATTAGTGAGAGCTGCACAGAATAATGTACGCACACAGAATAAAAAAAGCACTCACATTCTAGTATGACTATTATGGAAAAAACAAATGATGATCTGCGCAACGACAAAAAAAAAAGAAAAAGCAGTTTTGGTATGGCCAGTTTCACCTATAGTTGTTAGCAACAACAAAAAGTGTTAATTTCTACGCGACCGCTTCCTGCATAGATGTCTTGATAGGCGCCAGCGTCTTGCTCCTTGTATCACCCGGAAATTACAATTTCACAATTTAAAGCCATGTAGTCCTCCCCAATTGGAAAGCTTGCTGATTATAAGCTTACCTGGAAAGCTTGCTGATTATTAGAACTTGCCGTGCTGCTGGTGCCGGCAGACGCCGTCCACTTTTCTTGATGTTGCCCCCCTGATGCAGCCGACCACGGCCGATGATGATGATGATTTATTGGCAACCACATAGAAATGGAGCGATGACAAAATGTCACCTAGCCCGCTTCAGTTAATAAGATATGCTACACATGCTTTTCATCCTTATTTTCTATTCGTCAAAACTTCTCCATTTAAATTGTACCGCCATGGATCCGGTCGCATCAATCTCTTTCCTGCTTTTTTCCCCAACACAACTGTCAGCGTATGTTGCTTCTTTCGGCTGGTGACCACTTGATATTTTCGTTCACTTTAAATCCAAGCTCTTCTGGAAGGCGTACGTTACCAACGGGTCTCACTGGGTGAATCTCTACGCATTGCATTTGGATTTGTTGAGTGGTCTCCGGATTTTTTCTGCAGGAGACACATGTTGCCTCTTGTTGCGAATATTGGCTCCGGTATGTTTTTGTCTTTAGGCAACTAGCTCGAGTCCCAAACATCAAGACACTACTTTTTGGTTTTATCGTGCAGATCTTGATTTGCCAGTTTTTTTTATTTCCATTCTTGTGTCCTTGGTCTTCTTCCTTTGCATTCTTTGCTTCCAGTTTACTGACTGTTTGTTGTCTTTCTTTTTTAGGACTACTGGTTTTCTGTTTAGACATCTTGAATTAACCTCTAGTAGTTTACCATTTTTTTAACCTCTTCCTCTATTCTGTGTCCATGTTTTTCATGCACAGATACCTGCGCACTTTTTCCGCTCATTTATTACAGCAAAGCGGTCAGTCTTAAATTGGTCGTGATTGTTCGCGCGGCGTCCTCACGGAAAAAAATACCTTCAACGATTAAAAGAAACCTTCAGCGATTGAATCAAGAAGTGCATACATTTCTTGGTATCACGCATACAACATGCAGCACAGCATTCGGTTCAATAAAGAACAAGCACAAAACAAGCATACAAACTACATAACTGATGATAAGGCGCTCCTGATAACATTGCGAAGTACGTAATGCTCCCCGAATACCTTTCACGGTAAATATTGTTCGGAAGGATGAAAGAAGAGAGAGAGGAAGAAGATCGCGAGGTGCTGGCTGCTGCGTGTTGTTCCTAGTCAGCCATTTTTAACCCCACTGACTCTCCTTGTATACACATTGTAAATATAGTCTTCTCACCCAACATACCCGTAACATATTGGTGGGAGGTGCGGGGTACCGCGGCTGGAAACGGTGCTCCGCAGTGGACGTCGCATCACCGTCCTCACCATGAATGACGGTGAGCACTCGAGATCAACGTCGTTGCCGCCTCCAACGTCACCGTCGCCCGCTACGTCGCTGTCCACTTCGGTTGTTGCTCTGCAACCAAAGGATCCCGGAACTTCCTGGGGGACTGATGGCGCCGACGTTGAATAGTGGGTGACTATGTACGAACGTGTAAGTGGAATCAAGAGATGGGACCCTACGCTTAAGCTTGCTAACCTGTTGTTCTACCTAAGAGGCACGGCAAAGGTGTGGTTTGAAAACCATGAAGAGAAGCTGACCAGCTGGAACCAATGCACTGGAACCAATGCACCAATACACTGGAGCCCCCGTATCTGTGATGAGTGCTAGCCTACGTAGACATAATAAGAGCAGCATTCCGGGCAAGTTGGCAATCCATTACTTAAATGATGTCGCGCGACAAAAAACGACACGGACGTGAGGTAAAACGACACACCAAGCGCAAACTTTCAACAAAGTTTATTGTGCCACTGCATCGATTTTATACATGGCAGGCAGCGTAGACCGCGCATGCGCTTACAAGAAAATGAAGTGCGAATTCATGTAACATAGTTACGAGTCATCTGATGCCGAGTCCAAAAAACTTAATTCTTTTTGTGTGAGAGCCAGAGACGGGAAGGTAACACACGTATCACCCAATTTCGCGATCATCTGCGCTTCAGATATTTCACGGATGAGCTGCGTGCTGCCACGGGAAACAATCGTGCATTGATCTTCAAGAGGCTTGCGTCCATGATCGCGACATTGGATCACCAAGAAACCACCAGAGCCGTTTTTTACATTGTTGCTGTGTTCGCGGAGCCGATCATTGAGGCAACGCCCAGTTTGTCCGTTATATTTCTTCCCACATGAAAGCGGGAGGTTGTACACCACCCGGTGGACAGACTCGGCAAACTTTTTTGCGGTGATGTTTTCTGCACTTATCGGAAGGGACGGCACTTGGATTCGTGAGCCTGCAAAGCCTGCCGAGCTTGTTGGGAGCAGAAAACACAACTCTTACATTCGCCCTTTGGTTCAAGTTTTTCAAGTTGTGGGATATCCCGTGCATGTAAGGTATGACACTAACTTTAGGGCGTATGCCGGGAGGGGCAACGGCAACTGACTTCTGCGTGCTGGATCGCGCTTCTCTTAAAATGGGTTCCGTGGCAGACGCTAGCACCACCCTAGGATATCCAGCCAAGGACAAACGTAGAGTGAGTTTCAAGGCTACGTCCACAACATGACAGCAAGACTTGCTAAGGGCATTCTTGAAGCACAAACTGATAATGGCCCGTTTAACAAGCTTAGAATGTCCGGACGTATACGGCAGAAGTGGCTTGTTGGCTTGCGGCTCATACGACCAACACGTGTGGCTGTCCTGAAAGTTCAGGCGAAGATCAACGAAACGAAGAGACGTATCTACCGACACCTCATGAGTAGTTTGAAGGGGGACTAAGCACTTCTGAAACGTTTCTAACGCTTTCTTAGCTTCCAGAATGAAGGCATCAGAACAGCAGTCAATGAAAATTAAAAAGTCATCAACGTATCTAAATATCTTAAAAACTGCAGTGCCTTGCACTTGTGATGAAATGTCACGGTCTAAACAGGATAAAAACAAGTCACTAAGAATGGGAGCAATGCAAGAGCCAATACAAACTCCGCTCATCTGCTAAAAACATTGGTTATCCCAAGTGATAAAGGTGGAATTAAGATAAATCTGTAAAAGTTCTAAAAATTGACTGCGAGACATGCCGGCCTCATTCTGGAAGGAAACAGCACCATACTTATCAATACAATGCTCTACAGAGGACAGTACGGTTCTATGCGGCAAGGAATAATAAAGATCCTTTACATCAATAGAAAACGCCTGAAGACAACGGTCAGTATGTGACTTCAAAAAATCAATCACAGTATCTGAGCTCTTAACGAGGAAAGGGTCGCTGACAGGCAGAAGGCTCAACTTTTGTTGTAAAAACACCCCGAACGGCTTTTGCCAAGTATCAATTTCTGACACAATAACCCGTAACACACTAACCCGGTCTACGCTGCCTGGAATGTATAAAATCGGCGCAGTGGCACAATAAACTTAGTTGAAAATTTGCGCTTGTTGTGTCGTTTTCTCTCACGTCCGTGTCATTTTTTTGTCGCGCAATATCATTTAAGTAACCCACGTAGACATTTAAAGAAGGTCCTTACCCTAATGTCCCTCAATAATTTCAAAGTACCGAAAGGCTTTGATCCAGCCGACGACGCCAGCGATAGGCTGATTGGTGACATGTGACCTTGCTCCGCCCCTTTGCCGCCTAGAAAGTTCCTGCGCGCCGGGCGAAGAGCGCGCGTTTCGCCTATTGTGCTACGCACATTGCTGCGATAATTTCATTCCGGGAGGGCCGAAATGCCTTGTTGCCGTGCGGCTGGGTGCAGCAACCGGACGGAGGATGGCAAGAAGTTGTTTTGCATCCTGCGCGGCAACCAGAACCTAACCAGAAGAAAAGTATGGTTGCATAGAATTGGACGGAAGGACTTTGAACCATCGGTAAAGGCAGGACTATGCGAGGCAAGTAACATACAACGATACAAAGGTGCGATAGAAAGTATACACGTGCGTGTGTCGAGCTGTGATAGCATTTCACTCGCGCGCATGAATACTGATGGCGAAGTTTGTGGAGATTATTTATTTTAGTTCGTTATGAGGCCGCTGAATAGCTCAGTATGACCTATAGGATGCGGAGGACCGAAACGGGACGGCATCAGTGTGCAGAGCTGCGATAGTATTTCACTCACGCGCATGAATGTTGACGGCCGAAATTTGTGGAGATTATCGATTTTAGTGTATTATGAGCCTGTTGACTTAGCAAGTTCAATATGACCTAGCATGCAAGTAAATAGCGGGGCAGAAGCGCATTAACTCGCTGACAAATATCCGCATTGCGTTACTTGCGATAAAAGAATAACAAATTTCAGCAGCGAATTCTTGTTTTCCACTTTCCTGAGTTTGTGCGCGCGTTGTAAACTGCACTTTACAATACCTCCATTAAGTCATTTTCAACTCTGCATATCATAATGGCATTTTGTGCACTGCATATGTGAATAAATATATTCCTAAGTGCCTGCATTACTCTGCTTTTAAAAACAAATACTGCATAGCCACTGCTACAGGCCATCAAATAGTAAAGTATAATACAATATATCAAAGTGCATTACATACAGCTGCGAGCTCATTCCTTCCAAGTTTCCCGTACGCTCGAAGATGTTTCAGTAATTGGCGATGCCATTTTACTGATGAAAATCACACAACTGCCAATTAACATAAGGCAGAAGCGATACACGAATTGCCAGCAAAACACAGTGCAGCTAAGGTAATTCGCGTGCGTTTCGTATAAGGGCTCTCTAATTCTTAAGGGGCTTTAGCAGTACACGGAGGCGAAAAGGCATGAACACAACAATGCGCGTCATGATTCAAGCTTACGTGGCGGCGTCGCACGGTTCGCGAAAACAGTCAACCGCATTTACACACGCGCACACACTACGCTCGATGTTGGTGTGCCGCGAGATTAGATTGCGCTGGCAGCCTGAACACGGTCGAGGAGACTTGCTGACACGATCCATAGCGCCGCTTAATTTAGAATGTCACGACCGTTGCACTGGCTCGTAGCACTGAACCACAAAACACAACAGTCGTCGTGTAATCGCTACACGACAGACACACTCAGCGGCAGGAAGACTGTTGGCGCACTCGTTTCCACACACATTCACACAGGATGCTGTTTAGTTGCCATGAGGGTGGCACGTTTCAGCGACGTTATGTCGAAAGTTTTTCGGTCCAAGCGACTGTCAGCCTTCTTTTTTACATGAATTCTTCGTTCAAAGTAACCGCTGCGTGTACGCAGCACACTTACAACACAGCAAACGGGATTAAGCGCAAGCAATCACCAAAGCTCGCGCGGTCATTGAGCGAGAACGAACGAAATTTAAACATGCGGAATCGAGGCGATCAAGCCCTCATTCCGCTCTCTCGAGCGTTTTTATTTCAGCGCTCATTTGAAATTAAAGGACTAGATTAGCAGTTCGGCCCCTTCTTTTGTTTTTAACCACAGTCAGGCACCAGTAGGTTTTATTTCCGGGCGTGCGCGGATATTTTTTGCCGCGGCGCAGCGGTTTATCTTGGGCGCCGTCTGCTACAGGAGCTTCCTAGGTGGCGCGCGCGGCAGATGTCGCTACCTTCAAAATTATAGAGGGACCTTACCTTACCCCAGTCGCTGCCCGAGTGCTTCGTATGGCCGGCGGCGGCGTGCTGGTTGTACTTGGGAATGTGTACTGCGCGCATAAGTATAGCCGGCCGCCCTACTTCTGTTCTGTTTGCTATGATCGACAACTGCCCTCACCACGTTATCCTTGGATTGGACTTTTTATCCCATCATTCCGCTCTCATCGACTGCACAACCGGTGTTCTTCAGTTGGAACTCCCTCAAGTCGCCGATGCTCCGAGCACCGCTCCACCGCACTTGTGTTCGCTTCAAGATGCGCGTCTGTCACCTTAGGCAGTCACTTACGTTGCTTTGACCGCACAGCTACAGATTCCCCACAGTGAATATGTCCTTCGCCCCATCATCGACGTGCTTTTAAACCGGAACGCTGCTTTTCCGCATACGCTGGTGACGATTACTAATAACAACGTCGTTCTCCCGCTTCTGAATTTCAGCCTGTGCCCTCAAATGCTTCCAGCCGGCATGTTCTTGGCCAGAGTTTCTAGTGGTTGCGAATTTGACATTGAGAGTCTGAATGCCGACAGTGGCTTTGTAAATCTAGTCTTATACTCCCAACATCCCCGTAACATATTACTCTTGTGTCAGCTTCATCGGCGACGGCAGCTTGCAAGATGGGAAGTGACGTCACTAGCCTTTCCTATATAAAAGAACCAGCCTAGCAACTTACTTCATATTGTTGCAGAACCGCCATGGGTAGGCAACGCACAGTTAGTACTCCCAAGAAGCAGCGTGAATATGAGGGGCGAAAGAGAAAACAAATGGTTTTACAATCAGCAGCGGCCTGCTGCCAAAATTGTTACTCCCATTACTCTCAATTACCGTCAGTACCATTACTCTAAATCAATGAAGCATTGCGTACACCCCTCAGCAGTTGTAGTGGTCACTTCCAACAGCTTCGCTGGACATCCAATTTCGCATTGCCGGGATGGCGAGTAATTATTTTGATCCATGTTCCTGAGCTTTTCTCAAGTTATCATATTTTAAGCACAGAATGGCATTTGCGAATTTTAGCGCTCGCAACATTACTCCTTTCCATATTCTATGCATCACATCATATGTATTGTAGGCCCGCAGTGCTCTATGTTTGGATACTGCTGCATTCCGCTTTTCATTTATTGTAAGATTATCTTGGTGGCAGCTTGAGTGTTCCCTTCGTTTGTGTATACGCCCAGGTATATATATTGCTTGACTGTGGGTATGCCATGTTGTTGAATTGACGCCACGTAATTACCCTTCTCTTCTTCGATGATCCTAATTCTCTGTATCATTCTCCTAAACTTAAGGCCTAGATTTGTAGTTCAGCTGAAATCTTAGTTGAAATCAAGAAAAAGAAATGGGCATGGGCAGGACATGTAATGAGGAGGGGATAACCGATGGTCACTAAGGGTTACGGAGTGGATTCCAAGGAAAGAGAAGCGTAGCAGGGGGCGGCAGAAAGTTAGGTGGGTGGGTGAAATTAAGAAGTTTGCAGGGGCGACATGGCCGCAATTAGTACATGACCGGGGTTGTTGGAGAAGTATGGAAGAGGCCTTTGCCCTGCAGTGGGCGTAACCAGGCTCATAATAATGATGATGATGACCCACACATATTTGAAAATCTCTGTAAATCTCTTGCATCGTCTTCTAGTAACACTATGTCCGCTGCATACATCAGTCCGGGGAAGAGGAGGAAAAGAAGGATGGAAAGGTATGGAAGTCAACCAGACGCACGTCCGGTTTGCTACCCTACATGGAAGAAGGTGTTTAAGGGAATAAAAGAAAGGAGAGGGAGGAAGGAAGGTACTATCAGTGTAAATACGTCAGTTGCCCATCACTGTGTATAATGACGTCAGCCGTCGCCTCTAGCGCGCGAGCTCAGGCCGCAAAAGCTACGGAGTGACATACGCAAGAGCACAATATTGCACTGAGTTGACAGAAACCGTTTATTGTTTCCGGGGCCACTAAACACTGCAGAAACTACCGGCCTTGGGGCGGCGCGGGAACCGAAGTAGTTCCGAACCAAGGGCGAAAATACAGACAGGGGCCCTATAGCACATCGCTGCAAGAGCACAGGCTGCAGCTGGGACACGCCGCTAAGAAATCTCCCGGCAGCTATGCTACTTGCCCTCTCAATAATCAATGGGCCATCTCGCCAGGGCACGGGCAATATCCTCTGGCTTGAGCCTCCTGTAAGTGTGGCTCGCCTGAACGCTAGACACATGTTCTGCGGCAGGGTGTGCGAGTTCAAGTCCTAGTCACAAAGGTCTCGGCAGACGAAGAAGCATGTACATACCTAGTGATGCCCTGGAGATAAGAGACACGCTCCTGCCGAGAGTAGCGAACAGCCGGCCGTGTCATGACGTCAGCGCCCACCCTCACCGCAAACCATCGAGGGTGGAGCGCCACCGCTGACAATCGGTTGCAAGTGGAAAGGGTGTAGACGTAGGTATGGCAGAACGGGTGAATGCGCCAGCGGAATTGTGCCGGCGCATTCACAGGGCTAAGCAGATATCCAATGTTTCAATAGGGTGAGAAAATAAGGTACAGAAAGAATAAGCAAGCTAAATGAAGCTTCATCCAGAGGAAGTTACTTTTTAGGATAAGGCTGAGACGCAGAGCACGGTTTGACATGCAGAAGCGTTATCTACTTGAGGACAGAGAAAAGAAAATCACAACACAAGCACTTTTCGTGGTCCTTGTATGTAGTTGCAGCCGCTGCTTCTCAACAATGAATGTTCTCCAAATCGTCCAAGTTTCACTACTATGTTCGAACAGCATGGCATACTCGCATGTACGTGCAAATTGCTTACACATAGAAGCGCACTCATAGATACGCAAGATTAGACAATAAGAGCTCATGTGAGCCGCCCGCCACAACTCCGTCCCTTTCCGTACACGGGCATCTTGCTCAAATCGCTTCCTGATAATATGATCCAACCAAACTTGGCAAGAAGTCACATATGAAGCCTTATAGGCACATGAGAAAGAAAACTTTGCACTTTAATAACTGAAGTCTACCTTGTCTGCTGATTAAATCCCCCAAACAGTATACCTAACATAATTTAGGGCAGTATTTCTACCGCCCGATGTGTGTAACCCAACTCAATGGGTCTAAAACGAAGCTGTTCTGTGAATTTTAGCGAATACTGTGCGAGAGTCGATACACTGGAGCAACGTGAGGCTAATGGTATGGCATGGTAAAACTTTAATGAAGTCCTGCATATCGTGAGTCTTCACGAAGCGGGCCACTACCACGTGGGAACCGGAAGGCCGAGCCTCTAGGACGCATCGTAGGCCTGCTGGACAGTCCAGAGTTGGTCAGCCAGAAAAGGGCTGCGGAGAACCGCCTCCCATCTGGCTGAGCTGTTATCGATGATAGAGCGTGACCGGGCACACCGCCAGAGCATGTGGTCTAACGTGGCTATTTCTCCACAATCGCGGCAGGTAACATTGGAGTAAATATCCGGATAGATTTTATGTAAGAGCGACGGATTACGATAGGTGTTCGTGTGTAGTAGACGGAGCGTTAATGCTTGCGCTCTATTGAGCCGCGGATGAGGAACAAAGTAGGTTCTACGGCTGAGATGGTAGTGTTTAGTAATCTCGTTGTAGGTGGAGGGCGTGTCCCCGTTCTCTGGGGAGTTGGCTTCCGATTGGTCGAGGGTAGCGCTGTGGGCAAGTTCACGTGCAGCTCCGTGAGCCGACTCGTTGAGGTTGGGAGAAGCACCCGTTATCTGACCCTAATGCGTGGGAAACCAATAAATGAAGTGGTGCGTGATTGCCTTTCCCCCAAGAAGTCTGAGGGCCTGTTTGGAAACGGTGCCTTTTTCAAATGCTTTGACTGCAGATCTTGAATCACTATAGATGACATGCCGTGAGCTATCCAGAAGGTCTAGAGCAATAGCCATTCGTTCAGCTATTTCGGAGTCCCTCGTCCGAACCGAGGCAGCATTGGCGATTCCTTGCCGACCATCGACAATGACGATGGTGAACGCCCGACGTCCCTAACAAGAAGCGGCTTCCACAAAGCTGACCTGTCGCTGGTCACTGTGTATTTGGCTAAGGAGGTTGACCGCCCTTGCCCTCCTTCTACTGCGATTATGATCGGGGTGCATGTTCCTAGCTATGGGCGCGACCGTAATGTTCTCACGAATGGACGGTGGAACGTCAGAGAACTCCTCCGCTACTCCATCGGAGTGATATCCGAGTTCCTGCAAGATGGATCTCCCTGCCTTCGTTGTAGTGAGGCGAGTTAGCTGTGCGCGCTCCTGGGCCTCTGTAATCTCTTCGAGAGTATTATGAATGCCAAGCTGCATTAAGCGCTCTGTATAAGTGTATGCGGGTAACCCGAGAACCCGCTTAGTAATCTTCCTAAGCTGTGCATTCAATTTATCCCGCTCTGCCCGTTTCCATCAATGCATGGCTGCCACGTATGTAAAGTGGCCCAAAACGAAGGCATGCATTAGTCGAATGAGGTTATCCTTCTTGAGTCCATGATGCCGATTTGATACCCTTCGAGCTAAACGAACAGCACTTTCAGTTTTAGCAATTAGCTTGCGTATAGTCTTGCCATTTGTAACCCCTGACTCAACGATCATATCCAAGACCTTGATTGAATCGCCACTGGGTATGCGGCAACCGTTCTTGTAGGTTAATGTCTGCCTTCTAACGATGTCTACCTCTTGGCGTTGGACCGCGTGTTTTGGGACTATACAGTAAGAGCTCCGACTTCAAGGGGGAGCATGTGAGACCGGTGGGTTCGAGATAGGCTTCGATAGTGTTCATGGCCTCCTGTAAGACTCCCTCAACCTGACCGTCATTGCCTCCTGAATGCCGTATAGTTATATCCTCAGCATACATAGTGTACTTGATGGCTTCAATCTCGAGAAGCTTTCTACTTAGGTCGACCATGGTTATATTGAATAAACTGGGGGAAATAACTGATCCCTGTGGGGTGCTTCTCTCGCCAAGTTCCAGCAGTTGTGATTCGAGATCGTCCACCCGGAGAGTATGTAATAAATTTATACCCAAGGTATAACTCTGAGCAGTTCGCCCACATGCAGATAGCAGAAATGACTTCTAAGCGTACGTGTCTTCGCTTCCCGCTACTTCGGTATCCACAGAGTTATTTTATTTCCTTACTTCATCGCTTTTCACCGCAAACAATGTATGACCTTTCTAGCACTTGCACAAAAAGAACTTGTAAAACGACTTACCACCTGAAGACGACGTCGCGAAGTATCCCGACACGTCAGCAGGGTTATTCCACCCCCCAGAATATGGCGTGACCGATGTAGTAATCTTAAATGTCTGCACGATAGGTTTCCCATACGAAAGTTTGCAGTTGTAAGTGGCGAAAGAGCCTGTGATGGGAAGGATGCAATGCGCGGATGGTTTAGGAGTGCGTTTGAATTTGCATATATCATAGTTCAATCTGTACGCCCTTGTGCCAACCATGTATAATCTGCCGCCGGTCAAGTTGAATCTATATTGTGTTGCACTGGTATTGAAGGGGTTCCGAGCAGCAAAATAATGGTCTGGCAATGGGACAGAGCGCCTGGCTGGAAAGAGACTTTGTAAAACTTTATCAGTCACCTCCTTTCGGTATCGTTCGTCTGTAAGAGAACAGACGAAAAGAGTGTCAGTTATCGCAAAATTCGAATCATTAGAATTTTACGGCACCTGCTACTCATTTAAACTCTTAGCGATCATTGGCACTGGATGGTTAAAGCAATCTCGAATTTCACAGTTTGCGGAGACAGACGTAAAATAAGGTAATACAAGAAAGTATCCATATAAATGTACGTTTATATTTTATCATGAAGTCACAATTTGTTCTAACCAGATTGGAGTTGCCAATTTCATGAAAAAAAAACTGAGGTACATCAAGTTTGCTTATTTACACACATTGTCAGTCCAGTAAGCATATCTGGTCCACTTTAATTTTTCAAATATTTTTTCAATGCACAATCGGCCTTTCGATGTATGCGAAGGGAGAGCAGGCATATGTAAGGAATAACAGCAGTGATTATTGTTACAGAGCAATGATTGTATTGTTGCCTAATGCAGTCACTTATCTAAAACACTGTTGTGTTGAACAACTCGAGAAAAACAATTCCCCTGATAATTATTTGATTTGGAGGGCACCCAGCTTTCGAGCAGAAGACTTTGGGAGCCTGAAGATAGAGTGCCATGGGGGGTGATACAATGAAGAGCGTCCCTGATACTTTTCAATTTCATCGTGTCTAGACCCTAAAATAATCTTTCTGTGTGCTGGCCATGTTTCACATAAGCAGCTGTACATATTTCTCTGTATTTACGGTCGCCGCAGTCCTATATTTTCTCCTTCCGTCCCCTTTACCTGCACGCGGAGTGACAGGCTACCGATAGCTCTGAAAGTCGGACACCTCGCCAGACTTCCTTTATTGTGAGACAGACTGTATCCTTTATGCCTCTTTTTCAACCTTAGGTAGCATTGATAATGGCTCCTGTAATATATACAGGGTGTCCCAGCGATTACGCATAGTGTTTTAAAAAAAAAAGACAGGCCATTCAGTTTCAGTTTCAGTTTATTATTCGTTCATAACAATCTGTTACAAAAAATGGTATACAGACAAGGGTCCCAAAGTCAGAGACTGCAGCGGGACCTTTGGATTAGAAGTTATATAAAAAAATAAAGCGGAATGCAGAGCAGAGAAACAAATTATGAAATAAGCAAAATATAACCAAGAAACTGAGTTACGACACACATAAAAGACAAAAGGAAGAGGAAAGATGCACAATCAATGGTAATTACGCAGCTTCTAAATAGCAAAATAACATTGTAGGAAATTAATCAGACAGCAAATAATTCTTGAGTTCACATTTGAAAGAGTACAAGGTAGATGACAACGTAATGGAATATGGAAGGCTGTTCCAAAGTTTAAGCGCGCAAAAAGAGGAAGCCATCTTTCCGTAATTAGTATGGCATAAAGGCAACAAGAAATTTCCTTGTGCTGCAAACCTTGTGTTATTGGGATTAAAAAGGAGATCAGAACTAACGAAGTTGTACGAAACTTGCTGAGTTAGTAATTTGAAAAATAATATCGCTAAATGATAGGTAAACAAATCAGTAACTTGAAGAATGCGGTTTGTACGTAGTTGTGAAGTGGCGTTAGAGAAAAAATGGCTTCGCGTTATAATGCGGATAGCCTGATTTTGAATGTGCTGAATAGAGGAAAGATGACAATGATAAGTATTACCCCAAGAAGCGATACCATAAATGATATGAGTACGAATGAAAGCGAAGTATAACGATGATAATGCTTCTTTGGAAAAAAATGCACGTGATTTGAGTAGTGCTGTAATCCCAAATGCTGTTTTTTGTTTGATGTGTGCAATGTGGTTAGTAAACTTTAAGGTGAGGATCTAATTTGCTGCCAAGGGAAGAAACACAACTGGAGGCAGGAATGTCATGCCCATTCAGAGTTATGGTCGGAGAGCAAGGTAAATGTCTCTGTGATGACTTAAATAACATGAATTGCGTTTTCGTAGTGTTTATAACTAGAAAATTGGCGTTACACCATTCAGTAATTTTTGACAGATCGCTGTTTAGTTTCACAGTTAGCGAAAGTAATGATTCATCCGAGAGGGCAACAGTCGTATCGTCTACGTAAAATATAGGTAGGGTATAATTAAGGCAGTCAGGTAAATCATTTATATAAATGGAAAATAATAGTGGACATAAAATCAAGCCCTGAGGCATTCCTTCGTTAATAATTTTGCTTTCGGAGAAAGCTCCGCCTGCGTACACTTTTAATTCACGATTAAATAGAAATTTTTTTCATAAATTAACAGCTGGACCAGAAGTGCTAACAGACTCCAGTTTAGTAAGGGAAACTTTGTGGTTCATTGTATCAAAGGCTTTAGTAAAGTCTAAAAAGGGAAGATAACCAAGTGCACATTGTTCACAGTCGAATAGAGTAGTCTTCAGTAATTTTTTTGTTGATGCCGTTTCATTTACAATTAATTTCAATTAGCAATTTTTAATTACTGTCCTGAGTGTCATGCTGTCAATGAATAATTTGCTGGAAATTGAAAGAAATATAAGCCGGTATGTTCTCAGCCAGGTAAAAGGCTCATATCCGTTGCATTGGGGTGATGTTGAAGATACCCCTGGGATTGAAAATTAATCCTATGTCCCCCACTACGGCGTGCCCCATAATGAAGTCGTGGCTCTCACACGTAAATCCCCAGAATTCAATCCAAATCAATTCTCAACCAGGTACTTCTGCTCGTTTATTTTTGTCAGGCAGTTAAAGAAAGCCCGCAAAATACCACGTGACTAACCGTTTGGCAGCATAAAAAATTAGCGCCTTCAAACAATCGCCATGGCGATTCGTGGCGTGGCTGGCGATTTGTCTAGAGCGCCGCGCCTCCGACAGCGCGGTGCCTTGGCGTTAAGGGTAGAGTGCCCATAACTTGTGGGTGATACGTAGTGTAAAGGCTGCGCCCACTAACTCTCGTAGACCGTAGTCTCAAAGCCTGCAAAGCGCGAAAAAGTGTTTTTCCACGTGCTTTTGCGGGCTTCTTTCAGGCTTGAAAAAAATTTCGATGGAGATTTTTCGATCAGAATTTTCCATTATGACCTACACTTCTCTAATTAAAATTTGTGCTCTGACTACATTATTTGAGAAGGTTAATAATTAATCATAACAATTTATGCAATTAGTCAAATACAACCAAAGTATGACTTGTTGAAAGCAACGGCCCACAGCACAGCCTTGGTTCTATTCAGCGAGGTGGCACTCACACATGTTCAAGTTTAACACAAGGTACGCGAAGTCACCGTGTGTAATATATACAGCTTGCAAATGGCTAGAGTGACAGTTACGCACAAATAGCTGCTAAAACACGACAAATAGCCACCATGAATCAATTATGAAGATTGCCTCAAATGTAAAAAAAAAGAAGGTTGGACTGAGGGCGGCATTTTTTGTTGAAAAGCACAGGAATCTGGAAATATATATACTTCCAAGATTTGAATGTTCTACTTCAGCAGTGCTTTCAAACATGTTATCCTTTTCATTGTTAATGATAATAAAACACTGTGGTTTTCGCCGCCGGAACGACTCCAAATTAATTCAACCTAATTGAATACTATCGATACTCTCCTTTTGTATTCATCGAGGTAAAACGAATTAAATTCACCCACCGGTTATTAACTCCGTCGTTACGGCACCAATACTCTTCCTTATTTACCTGAATTAAACCATTAATACGGACGATAAATTTCATCATCACATATAACCATATATTGCTCCGTACTTGTTGATGGAAGAGAAATTAAAAAAATAATTATCTAGGCTTCCTTTCGTGAGAGAATTAGCAGTTGTGCCAGTGTGTTGGCCTTTCTTGAAGGATAAAAGAAAGCGTTCAATTTCAAAGACCTTTGTTAGGATAGGCAGACGCAGTCCTGTATATTGACACGCATCCTTTTTTATCTTTCTCCGGTTAGTTCAATGGCTAACAAATGGTAAATGTTAAGTGAGCGCACGACGCGCCCGCTTGTATTGCAAGTTTCTCGAAATATTGATGGTTCTATCCATTGTCTGGCTTTCGCCGCACCTTGTGCAATCTGACTGCATGCTTGACGCAAATTCTGTATTATTTTCTGGAAGATCTGCGGGCACCAGTGCTTACTCCGGAACCTTCAATGACTCATGTATAAAAGCCAACGCGCTTGACCCACACATCAAATTTACGGCAATCGTCTTCTGTGTTCGCCGCTATCACTGTGCTTTGAGTGAAGCCTCTTTTTCTGGGCACAGCCTCGCCCTATAAAGAGTTAGATTTGCCATTCACAATCACCACTGTGCAAAATCTGGTGGAGGGTCTACGCGTTCATGTACCGGCCACCTTAGATAAGGCGTGATCAAAGACCGGACCATGAATATAACACCAACGTCGTTCCGGACAATCTAGCAAGCCGCAGGCTACAAAAACTGCCCCCGTAACAAGGACTTCTACCTCAGACAACCGAGAAAATCGTGGCTAAGTCATTAAGCCCAGCGTGTTCCATCGTGCTGGAACAGCCCAGGGTGTGACCTAACTTCAGTGGATCCTAATTTGAAGACCTGGATAACTGGCCGGAAGTATAGTAAAGGGTCAATCATTGACCAACTCCAGGTCCTGCGACAAACTGCGGCATGTGTACTTGGCCTTGGGTGAAGCCGCCAGGACCTGGTTTGAGAACCGCCAATCGACCCTGACTGCATGGGACGATGTTCTACAAAGGCTTCCTGCAGACGTTCACGTGCGTCCTGCGCAAAGTGCGAGTCGAAGCTCTACTGGAACCCTGCATGCACTTGCTGAAAAAGAACACCGCGGTCTTTACGGAGGAGATGACTCGCCTCTACTGCCACCCGACTCCGACATGCCTCTAGAAAAGAAAGTTTGGTTCTTGATATGGGGTGTGAAAGAACAACTATTCGCCGAATAGATACGGAACCCGCCCAAGGCGGTCGTAGAATTTGTTTCCGATGCCATAGCCATTGAGAATATGCTTGATATGCAGACAAAGGAATATAAACACCGAAAACTTAGCGAAAACTATAACGATATTGAAGCACTCGGCAGCCGCTACTTGCAAGAGACCATCAGAGCGGTGATTCGCGAGTCACTGCCGAAGCTCTTTCCAACATCACAGCCTCAAGTGGCCTCAGTCGCCACCATCGTCACTGAAGAGGTTGAGCGATAACTGGAACTTCCTGAGTTGCAACTATAGAATCACCATAGCGCCACCGGGAAGCGATGAGCTGCGCCACGGTCGGCCGTCCTCATGGTTCCCCTCTGCAACCGCGCCAAGCCCCCGTAACACCGTAATTAAGTCGTCCAGCACCGCCGCCACCAGCACCGCGGCCCGTCCGCTCGCTATTTAGCATACACTGGACAACCTCCTCCCTCGGCTTTCACCGCGGTGAAGCCGGCCATGTCTACCACCGATGCCTGTACCGTGACTTGCGACTGCAAGGGTTCACCGTGAATGAACCACGCCACAGCAAGGTGAGCGGCCACGGGATATGACCGACTACATCGCCGGAACGCAATGGAGTCCCTGACGTCCGGGCCGTTCTCCGTCAGCCGGCCGCTACCTGCCACCACAGCGCCGACCATACGCTGGCCCTGCTCGCGGCCATTCCATCAGTCCAAATCCGGAAAACTAAAGACAGGAACTGATGGAGGTGTGGTTGCTGTTCGTCAAACTGTCGAAGATCCCCCGCCACCGACAAAGACGCTGGAAAGACTATCTCGACGACATATCAACGAGACGCGACCATCCCGACGAAGCGTGGAAGCAAAGAATACAACGACAAAAGAGTTGACGACAGGGCATTTCAGCCACTGGTCAGCACAATACAGCTGCGCCCCAACCTTGACGTGCTCCTGGACGACCACGTAGTCGCCGCTTTAATGTACACAGGAGCTTACTGATCCATCCCATGTGGACCTCTCACGCCCAGTTGAAAAAAGTTAGGATTACGTGGGAAGGCAGTCTAATTCGGACCGCTGCAGGACACCTGAAAGCACCGACTGATATCTCCACGGCAAGAATTACCATTCATGACCGGACCTACCCTGCCACCTTCGTTATACTCCGACAGTGTTCACGAGACGTCATTCTCGTCATGGACTTCCTGAGCCAACACGGCGCAATCATCGACCTCACGTCGAAATCGATAACGCTATTCGAAGATGAAGCGGTACGGTCGGAGAGCTCTCATAGTCACCATGCCTGGCGAGTGCTCGAAGATCAAGTTAGCATCCTGCCCTCGCTCAAGCATTCTCATTTCCGTCGGCACCGGAATACCCGCAGACGTAGAAGGCGTCACCGAGGGCGACCATCGTGTACTGCTCGAGCGTGAAATTTGTGTCGCAAAAGGGATCGCTCGACTGCACGGAGGAAAAGTGAAAGTGATGCGGGCAAGCCTCAGCCAGGAGCTCAAGCACATCAACAAGGGCACGGCGATCACATATATTGAGGAAACTGCAGAAAGAAGCAATGCGTTTGTTCTCTCAGATTCTGCGCATCTTCCTCGACTACCACATTTCACGAACCAGATTTTGACATAAATCAAAGCATCAGTAAGCAGCAACAGCTTCAGTGACGAGACAACGACTAGTTTTCGACGGCATCGAGGATTCGGCAAACACCATTTGCAAAGCATCGCATAATAACCGAAGAGTGTGCTCGACCACTCCGCCAGAAACCTTAGCGTGTTTTGTCGCGAGAATGTGAAGCTATAGGGTAATGATTCCAAGAAATGCTGCATAACATCATCCAGCCGTCTAACAGCACGTGGGAATCTCCTTTAGCATTGCTGGAGGAAAACCACGGAACCCTACGTTTCTGCGTCGATTATAGTCGACTGAACAAGATCACAAAGGAGGATGTATATGCCTTCCACGGGTAGGCGACGTATTGTATCGGCTCTGCAACACTGAATAGTTCTTGTCGACGTATCTCAAGACAGCCTACCAGAAAATAGAAGTTGACGAGAGGGATCGCAAGAAGACCACCTTCATCAGGCCATTTCTGCCTGTACGAATTTAACGTGATGCCATTCAGACTGTGCTCGGCGCCTTTAACGTCAAACCGCGCGATGGACATGGTGTCAGTTGAGGTTTGTGTGGCAGACCTGTCTTGTATACCTGGGTGACGTCGTCGTGTTTGCTGACAATTGCGACAATTAGCTTTGGCGGAATGAGACAATATTATAGACTATGACGTCATCGGAACCCGCTATGAAGGCCAGAAAGTGCTGTTTCGCATATGAAGAACTTCTCTTCCTAAGGTACGTCATCAGCAAGCCTGGAGTTCATTCCGACTCACTGAAAAGGTTGCCATCGCTAAGTTGCTGCGGCCCTTCAACAACAAGGGGGTTCGCATTTTCCTTGGACTGTGCGTCTATTACAGGGGCTTTGTAAGTGACTTATTGAGAATTAGGGAGCCATAACCGATCTCGCGAAATCCTACGTTTACTTTAATTGGGAAACACGGCACGAACACGGCAGGAAATGGCAAACATGGCAGGAAGACACATTTCAAGAGCTGAAACTGCAGCCACCACCGGTGCTTTCACACTTGGACGAAGACGCGGAGGCGGAAATCCACACCGACGCAAGTAGCGTAGGCCTCGGAGCCGTGCTTGTTTAAAGGACGGATGAAGTACAAAGCGTAATAGCTTACGCTAGCCAGTCACTGTCGAAAGCGGAAGCGAATTATTGTAATGCGGTGAAGGAGTGCTTCGCGGTAGTTTGTGCTACGGCAAAATTTCGGCCTTATTGATATGGCAGGCACTTCAATGTGGTAAACAACCACGACGCCTTGTGTTGGCTGGCAAACTCAAAAGATCCTTCCGGTCGCAAGCACGATGTAGTCTCAGACTCCAGGAATTCGATGTCATCATAGTATATAATTGCGGACGGAAGCATTCAGATGCCGACTGCCTGTCGCGCGTCGCTACCAACCTGCCACCGCAAGGCGAATCGGATGACGACGCCTTCCTAGGAACGATAGGCGCAGACGTCTTTGCCATGCAGTAGCGAGCAGGTCCAGAGCTAACAAGTTTTGCGTAGTACTTGGAAGACAAGAATGACTTTGCCCCAAGGGTTGTTAATGGCATATTGCCTTTGTTCTTGTGAAAGGGGGTGCTTGTGAAAAAGAACTTTTCCCCAGCCCCCACAAAATACTCCTCATTGTTCCCGCAGCAGTTCGGTCAGAAGTCCTGAACGCCGTGCCGAATCATCTGACAGCCAGGTACCTCGGGCTTTCCCGTACACTCGCACGAGTACGAAAGAAGTATTATTGGCCACGCCTGACCGCCGAAGTCGCACGTTACGTCAAAACATACCACGACTGTCAACGACGTAATACACTGCAAACAAGGACAGCGGCATTACTAGAGCCAATCGAGCCTGCTTTGACGATCGTTTCAGCAGATTGGGTTGGATTGACGGATGGATTCAGCATCCGGAATTAAGTGGACCATGGTGGCGACGGTCTACCTCACCCCCTTTGCTTACATGGACGCTCTGCCGAAAGGCAGTGCAGCCGAAGTGGTGAAATCTTTGGTCGAGAACATCCTGCTCTTATATGGTGCACCAGTAGTCCTGATCACCGACAGGGGAACGGCCTTCAGAAGAGCGCTCACCTAAGCCATTCTGCAATACAGCCAGAGAAGCCACAGGATTACAACTGCCTACACCCGAAGGCGAATGGTCATACAGAATGGCTGAACAAGACCCTCGCCGACAAGCTAGCAATGTGCGTCGACGTCGCGCACAGGACGTGGGATGTCGTCCTGCCGTACTTTACCTTCGCTTATAACACAGCAGTGCAAGAAACAACAAAAATCACATCGATCAAGCTGGTTTACGGAAGGAACGTGACGACGGATCTCGACGCCATGCTGCCACATGTCACGGACGAAGAGAATGTCGACGTCACCGTCTATCTACAGCCGCGGAAGAAGCCCGACAACTCGGCCTCATGCGCATCAAGAATCAGCAGAGGACCGACAGCCAGCAGTACAACCTTCGGTAACGCTACGTGGAATACCGGCCTGGCGGCCGTGTTTGGGTCCGCACTCCAATACGCCGATGAAAACTTAGCGAAAATCTTTTAGGAAGCTAATTCGAACCCTACAAGATCATCCTACGTTTTTCGCACTGGACTGTGAGGTCGTGCCGGATGACATATCGCAATGAAAGTGGCGCCCCGCAGGACCTGAAGTTGTCCACGTGATGCGTCTTAAGCCTTTCTCCGCCCGTTGATAAAATTTTGAACTTCGTATCTGTGTTTTTTTGTTGCTTCTTTGTTTTCTTTATTATGCGTCGTTTTGTTTTCCCCTCCGTATCTGGCTGCAGCATCGGGACTGTGCTTTTTAAGAGGAGGGCATCGATACGTGTCTTATATCGCTCTACAATTTTCTCATTGACAGTTTTCATTTAATTATAATATTTGAGAAGTTGGTTAATTAATTAAGACTAATTATCTAATTAGGCGGAATGAAAGAAAATTGAGTGTCTCCAAGCAACGGCAAACAACATTACCTTTGTTCTGTCTAGCCACCTGCTATTTGCATATATTTTTTAATGCGGAGGTAAATGCCTCGGGGCATACAGTGGTATGGGATAGGGGTGAATAAGGATGATTAAATGAATGAAAAAGAGTTGCTGATCTAATCAAGTCCAAGAGGGATCGATAATGTGGGCCCTGCGTCAAAGCGGTGTAATCACTCGGATTACGCGGCGAAAGTCCCGCTGCGGCGAGGTGTCGCAGCCTCGTCGGTTTCAGTGCAGGGAAAACCCACAGCAGGTGGTGGATGTGGGCTTCAGCATTTCACGACCTGCAGAGTGGACACTCAGGGCTAGGATATAACAGGCGAAAGTGCGGCCACTTCCGAGTCACGGCAGGAGGGAGCGCCACCCCGACCCGGACCCGCAAGACCGCGGGGGAGGTTTACTGCACACGGAGGTATGAGAGCACGTGTGCGGCGCCGGAGGTGCTTCTTTTTTGTTAAAAGGAGGGTGGTATCATCTAGGTGAAAGCGCTGAGGCAGTGACGATGGAGAGGTGGCTAGATGGGTCGTAGAATCCGCACGGCTTTGGAAGTTTAGAAGGTCGCGTGGGATCCACTCGATAGATATTGGCTACGGGATGCGTGCCGCCAGAAGATGAATCTATTGAGATATTTCAGGGCTGTGACCGACGCGTCGCAGAAGCCGCGTCGCCTGGAGGGCATCAGTGCGGATGTCGATACGGGCCGTGGCGACCATGGGAAAGGCGGCCACAGAGCACAACGCTTCTCGGACATCTGCTCAGCACAAAAGGAGGAAGGAGGCTCTTAGATTTGAAACCGGGTCGTCTTATTAAGGACAGGTGCGCAAGGACAATAAATTGCAGTGGTTGTTTCACAGTCTCGAATGTTTGCATCAACGTAAAGCACGATGGAGCCAAGCGGCAGGTGGGCATCTTGAGCCATAAGTCGGTCACGAAGCGACGCCGCCGCATGAGTTGATGTCGGGCGACGTATATCAGTTGGCTTCTTATCGCTCAGCTGTACAAAACTCCAGGGAGGAAGAACTGGCGATGGTGGTGGAAGAAGGGAGTACGAAAAAGTGTAAGCCCTGAGAGCACACGTTGCGTGTGAAAGGCTGGCCTTAAGCCTGCGAGCATCACGCCGCTGCTGCAGCAGCTCATCTAGCGTGTTCAGCTGTGCATTTTCTTGGAGAGCCACGATCGGAGTGATGAGGGGAAGGCAAGTGATGACCCCATTGCCTCGCGTTTAACAGCTTCAAGGCGATCACATTGTGCCCTCGTCAAATGATGGAATTGGGCTTGATAAACAAGGAATGGTTGCACTACCGCCTTCACCAACTGTCGTGCAACATATGAGCGGGCGCGGCCCCTTTTAGAAACAATGCGCCTAATCAGACCCAACGTCTGAATTGCCTGCTTTTTAGCGCTGGAGAGCCATGCAGTTCAGTTTCCAGACTCGTGTAGCGTCAGAACCAGAATTTTTAAAGTTGGACATTGTTGAAGTGGGGTTCCGGATAGATGAAGACGAATGGGTGTTGCAGAGAGTTTACACCGGCCCCAGCGATTGGCGACTGACATGTAAGCAGATTTGCTGACGGAAAGCCTAAGGCCGACCGAAGAAGGGTAAGTCGAGGTGATATCTAAAGCTGATTGAAGGGCAGCGGCTTGAGTCTGCAGGTCATGATGAGTGCTCCATACCGTGATGTCATCAGCGTACAACAAGAACTTTATGTCGGGTACATCGTGTAAGCGCCATGCAAACGGGATGAAAGCAATATTGTATAATCCGGGTGTTAATACCGATCCCTGGGGTACGCAGCGAAGAGGGACAAATAAGCCGACGGACCAGTGAGGCGAATTGCAAAATATCGGTCTTCAAGGAAAGATTTGACAAAATTCCGTACCCTAGGGGAGGAAATGCAGCATGTCATTGCATATTTTTTAGCTCTGGCTAAATTTAGCTGGGACACCCTGTATATTCGCAATTAGGTGGATATTGCAGTTACGTAATTGATGTCGTGCAGCAAAAAGGTCAAATTTCTTCGCGCAACGATCTTCCTCTTGCTTAAGTACTGGTTAATCCAGAAGTTATCAAACTGAAACGGCAGTGCACATCGGCTCATTAGGATCCGCCCCAAGCAAGCCTAAAAGCGCCATTGAATCAGGTTAAAATAGTACTATCAGCTCATTCATTCCGCATGCTCATACATCTGCTATCATTGTTTCATCGTTGAAAATGATTTCTGATTGAAGTTCTCTTTCCTCAGCCCGGCACATCGCAAGCCTGTTCCTCCTTAACAATTACCATTATTATTCATTTAAGTGCGCAGCCTATGTTTCACCGCCTGCTTGATATCTCGGCACACCGATTCAACGTTCACAAGCTACGCTCACGTGGGTCTGCAAAATATGGTTATCGTTGCAGATATTTTTAAAGCAGCTAATTAACTGAACAACCTTCTCTGCGCATCATCATCATCAAGCGCCTCTATTGTCATTTTTAGAACATTTATATAATCTCACAATTTAATTTGAAGACATGTAACATGTTTTTTTCATACTCTGCATATCCCACGCTTTCTGCCATACTCCTTTATTTATTTGTTTATTTATTTATGCAATACTGCGGACTCATGGCCCAGGTAGGGTGGTCAATACAAATACAAAAGAAATGGAAAAGAAACAGCAACGAAAAAAAATAACAGTAATACAAGCTCAGAAAGGTTACTTCACAGTCTGATCACTTGCTTTGATAAGGCAGTTCCATTGAATAATGGTTTTCGGGAAATAAGGAAACTTAAATAGGTCTGTGCGGGCAAAATATGGGGTTAGGGCATTCTCGTTGTGGTGTCGGGTGGGCCTGCTAGTTAAGGGTGATAAATATGTACATGCATGTAACGTTAGTTTGTTTTCCAAGAGCTGGCAAAGAAATTCTAATCTAAACTTTTGCCTTCGTGCCTGTAATAGGCGAATTCCGTTTGCTTGCATTAAATCCGAAGGGGAGTCTAATGATGAAAATTAATTAAAAACAAACGTAACGGCCTTTCTTTGAATACGTTCAAGACAATGAATGTTGCGCTTAGTATGAGGATCCCTCATAATGCACGCATATTCCAGTCTTGGCCGCACAAGAGCAGTATAGCAGAGCAGCTTAACATTAGTGGGACCAATTTTAAGTTAATGTTTAAGGACACAAAGCTTGCGGAATGCAGATGAACAAACATTATCAATATAAAGATGCCAAGACAGGTTTGAAGTGAGTGTCCACACCGAGATATTTATATCAACTTACTTCTTGTAATGGCCCTAATATGTAAATATATATGAGAGCGGATTTTTTTGGCGAGTTATGGAAGGCAGGCACATTTGCTCGTGTTAAGGGTCATTCCCCTTTTTACTCACCATTGATGTATACTGCCCAGACTAGTGTGGAGATCGTTCTATTCAATAGTGGAACTAATTTCTTTAAATAAGACACAATCATCAGCAAACAATCTTATTTCTGCACCAGGGCGAACAACAACAATATCATTAATATACAATATAAAGAGCTTAGAGCCTTACACGCTGCCCTGATGTACACCAGACATCACCGAAAGACAGCCCGAGTATTGACCCGCTACATCAACGTATTGTTTGCGATTACTCAAGTAGGCTGAAATAAGACAACAGGTGTTTGTGGAATGCCTATTGTTTCAAGTTTGAAAATGAGTTTACGAAGAGGAACTTTATCGAAGGCTTTACAAAAATCCAAGAAAAGCATGTCTATCCTACCGTGCCTATCGAGGGTCAATGCCAGAGAGTGAAATAATGTGAAGAGTTGATTTACGGTTGATAATCCTTTCCGAAATCCACACTGATATTTGGTCAATATGCAGCGTCCCTCGAGGATGTTTGTTATACTAGTAGCTATGATAAGTTCAATAATTTTACAGCATTGCGAAGTTAGTGAAATAGGATGGTGATTTCCTATTGTTAGGCCGTCTCCCTTTTTAATGATGGGTACAATTTGGGCTGTCCGCCAATCACTGCGTAGTTGTGAAGTGAGCAAAGAAGTGCGAAATATAATAACCAAAAATTTAGCAAGAGGTAAACGTGGGAATACGTTTGGGTTATTGGCACGACCGCACGATGTTTTGGTTTTCAAATGCAGTAGCATAGGGACCACTCCAGGACAAGAAATTATGGGTGCATCTGCACGTGAGAAGACTGTGGTGTTATATGCACAGTTTAAAATGGAAGTGTTAAACACGCTCTGGAAGTATTCATTGAAATGCTCGGAAATGGCTCTCTGATCCGTTACGTAGATCCTCTCGACTAACATATGTGATACCGGTGTTTTCTTTTCGCCGATATTATTTCAAAATTTACTAGGGTCGCCTTTGATAAAGTTAGGCAAGGAAGTGCTGAAGTAATACTCCCTAGAGCTGCGCACAGGTTGAGCGAGATTGTTTTGCGCATCATAAATCAAATCCGCCGGTGCCTGTCGTTTTTAATCACTTAAATTTTCGTTTCATTTGACTAATGGTGCGAGTTATCCAAGGCGTTTGCTTGTTTCTGTTTTCGGGCTTGGTTAGAACAAAGTTATCTAAGCAGAAACGGCATATTTCTTTGAACCATGTCCAGAGTACACTGACATCTGCATCATCAAAATCGGTAAGACATGTTTCGCTATGTTTATTCATGCCTACAATGTTAGCGCTTCCATGACTTCGTCTTTAAAGTGACGAAGTAATGGATTTTTATGGGTGGTTACTGGAACAAGAGCAAAGGCAACGCATACGATGTTGTGATCAGAGAGACCTTGTCCTACTTCCACAGTGTATTGAGATAAATTGCGGTTAAAAACACAAGATCCAATTTGCAGGTGGAATCGCCCTGTACTCGCGTTGGTACGTGAACTGCTTGTAACAGGTCATGCGTAAGCATAATGTCAATAACTATGTTAACATGTTTTAAGGTCTTAATGCCAGCATCAAGGCGCTCCCAGCTGGGTGGGGAGGAGGGTGATGGGATTTGTTGGGCATTTCAAGTAATAAAGTGAAGACTTGGGAGAAATTCTCTGCGTATACCAGTTTTGAGTAATACATCTTCAATTCCTCGTCTGACGAAAGCCATGGCTCTTTCAGTTCAATACTGTCCACTATATTTAAAATGTAAAAAAAAATTGACTATCATGCACAAACATCGCGGAAAACAAAAAATATAATAACCTACCTTCTGGAATCTTCGATGAAGGGGAGACTCCTTAAATAAAAATGGAACGTCAATTATGAATTATACCCCAAGTTGTGATCAACAGTGGTTTATTCCTTACTACATAGAGTAAAACGTTTTTTTTCTGTTTCAATTTCAACCCGCTAGTCGTCTGTTAAAGTCGTTTGTTTTCAGGGACATCATATTTTGAGTGCAGAAAGACAGGATTTGCCACACAGTAAAGGGAATCGATGCTCATAAATTAGGTTATGAGATAGAAGAAAAAAAAACAAGATGTATAAAATGGAAACGATGATAACCATGCCAAGTTCTGGTTGGTTAGCCTGCATAATAGAATGCTGTGGCATAAGAATAAAGCACAGAAGGGGTGTAGACAACTTAGCGTTAACCGGAAAGTTTATAGCGCTGATAAATATACTATCCTTACTTATTGCAGCTGTGTACTAATTTGCTGTCGCAATTGATGGATCGCCTTTCAGGCGAAACAGCGACTTTATTTATTCATTCATTTTGATTTATTCGGTCCTTCAAATGCAGGATTAAAAGGTATCACATTAGGGGCGGCATATAGCTGTACAATAACGTCACTGATGTGCTTGAATTCAGCGGAATGGGCTAGTTGCGCGACGGCACATCGGAGACGATCGTAGCTCTTGGTTGTACGTACGAAAAATTTCCCGGCGATTACGACACTCCTTTATGCAAAATTGGTTGCGTTGATGAGCGTCGAGTGGTACAAGTTACGAAAGAGACAAAGCCGGTAAGTTTCGCGTGTAGATTCCCACTTCGGAAGGTTAGCTCGCAATTTAAATGTAGTGACAATAGAATGAAATTGCATATAGGAAAAAAAAAAGTGTTACTACATGGTTCTGTAGGAATTCAATAGCTCTTGGTAAGTTCGGCTGACGCGGATCCTTAATCGGTGCATAAGTATTATAGTCTTGGATTTAATAGTGTTCAATGAGGTAAAATTCGTTGTGGCCGGGCGGCAAGACGCAAGTCGTATCATTAGACCCTCTAGTGATATGATTTCGTGATATGAGACCATGTGATATTATCAGACCAACGTACTTACACGTGTATTCTGCAATCGTTGGAGCACTGCCGATAAAATGACCTCGCGATATATAGTTTAGCTTATGAATTGTTTTGTCGAGTTCTCGCATGGTATTTTAGAATGCAAGTATCAGGCCCTAACCAAAGGCCACAGAACCTTGCTCGCAAGAATGTGAGCAGAACTTTGATGAGGAGGCAACAAATCAAGGCAGAATCCACCTCCCAATTATCCTCGATGGTATTGCGACAAGCATTCACGCAATGTAGCGGCACATGGTATTGCTGAAGTCACATTTATCTAAAATTTGTAGCTTGGTCATTATGAGACTTCCGCTCCTCCGGTTATACGCGACGAGCACTCTCGATGGTATCGGCCTACTTTTCTATGGCATTAACTTGCTAAGATTACCCATGAGCACGGTGACATAACGGTGACTGTACGATGCAGTCAGAGTTTAACGCAATAATTACTAGAGCGAACTCTGGCGCTAGTGCCTACGGGAGCGGTAATGTGAGCGGTTGTACCAAGAAGGCAATTATGAAAAGTACATGGATTTGCCTAAACGTCGTCCTTTCGGCTTCAAACGGCTTTTTCAACTCGTGCTTTTCAAGATTGTACTGCGTAATAAATTATTAGATAAACATGATTAACATTGTCCGACGGCAGGATTCGAACACATGAACTCTAGCGCAGAAGCCTGATATTGAAACCATTGCCCTACTGATGCATGTATCGGCAAGCAAATGAAACGTCCTTATGAATTTATTGCGGGCATGCCAGTGCCTTGAGAGGCTTGGCGCGTTTCGATTTGGCCACCTGGACAAGCTCATTTGTTGCAATTAATAGTAATTGTACGTGTTCGCGGCGTCTTGCGCACATAGAAGAGCATAGATTGCACTGAAATTTACGACAATAAGATTTATATAGCGTAATATACAAAGCCACAACAACGTCCGACTCCACAAGCCCGAAGATCAGAGAAATCCACGTACTTCCCATCATTCCCATGGTGGTACCACAACTGCAGCGCCAAAGTTTCCTGTAGTAATTGTTGTATGAAACTCTATGGATGCAGTGACTGCAACGAAGTAACAAAGAAGGACTGACGTCGATGGAATGACAAAAATGATATGACGACAATTAAATGATGATTTTGAAATGATGTCGGTAAAATGACGAAAGCGTGACGATGACGGCATGTGAACGATGTGATGGAGTTGGATGAATGACGACGATGGCGTGACCACGACACAACGACGACTGTACGACGATGAATGCCTGACAACGACTGTTTCACGATGACGCAATGATGATGATGAAATGATAATGGCGGTATAATCACGATTCAATGACGACCGTATGATTACAATAAAATAACAAAGAAAGAATGACGTCGATTGAATCAATACCTTATGACGGCGGCGTGACGACCATGTGATGATTTTCCTGAAGTGATGACGTAGGTAATATGCCAGCGTGATGACTAAGGCACCAGAAGAGTGGTAGACGACGACTGTGTGACAAGAATGGCACGACGACGTTTGCATAACAAGCCTCGGATGATGAAGTTCGAATGAAGACGATGAAAGGACCGATGAAACGACCATGACGGTATGACGCGGAATGCACGACGACTCCAAGATGACAATGGTGTGACGGCAACGGCATGAGGGTAGTCGGATCACAGTTAAGTAGGGTTTCATGGTGCGAAAGCCACGGAGGCTACGATGCACCATCGGATGACAACGTTGGAACGATCACGATGCAATGACCACAGTGGCACACAATTTCGGGCACCTACACGGTCGCGCAAGCTATTAGACAGCTTGGTCGCTGGGTCGGTGTAAAACGTGTTACGACGACCTGACAAGAGTCGGATGAAAAAGCTGAAATGACGACAGTGCAGCGACCACGACGGCATGAGGCGATGATATGACAACGAATGCATGACGACTGTATGACGATGACGGTGTGATGACGATAGCATAGCGATAGTCGGATGAGAAAGCTCGAATCACGACGATGCGATGACCACGGAGCCACCATGACGAGAGCACATACATACTAAGTAGCCTAAGCTGTTGGGCCACTGAGTCCGCGTAGAAGTCGTTACGGCGATGGAACGACTACGATGGCATTACAATCACAAGAACATACCTAGTGGCCCAAGCTGGAAGGCAACTTAGGCCCCTGCGTTGGCGTAGCAGGCTAGCTAGTTATCTATCAGATAGATAGATAGATAGATAGATAGATAGATAGATAGATAGATAGATAGATAGATAGATAGATAGATAGATAGATAGATAGATAGATAGATAGATAGATAGATAGATAGATAGATAGATAGATAGATAGATAGATAGGCTGTGAACGCGAGAAGTAGGCAAATAATGCTAAATAATTAATAATTTTTATCGCATCTTGCGCGGAGTATGCAGGGGTTGTGCTGTGTCTGTGGCCTGGTGGGCACATCGAGAGAGCTGAAGGTCATCAATGACATGCTTGTGTAGGCGATCGGCTGGAGAGCGATAAATGCTGTCTGTTACGATCAGTAAGTCGTACCGAAAGAGGAACATCTGTGGCGCAGACCATGTCTTCGTGTTCTGGCGGCAGCGCCCCGCGGTGTTGAATTGTTTGTCACCATTTGTTCAATATCTTACACTTTAGTACTTCAAGAGTAATGGCGCCATAGGGCCGCGAGCCAGCGACACCCTTAAGCTGAGTCGCACGACGAATGTCAGCACGGCTCTTCACAGAACATTTCGCGCACGCTGTCAAGTTATCGCATATCCGACTCCCAAGCTCAATTTAAGAGGGTCCTGAACCACATATATATGAAGACTAAGAAACGCCTTATAAAGAAAATTGTATCTTTCTGGAATATAATACCAAAACAACTTTTCCACGAAACCTAGTACGAGCGTAGGTACCTTTCCGAGTACATAGTACGTGCCTTTCCCATTAGCCGTCATCATCCTCTGTTCCCACGTGACGCTGGCGGTAATGTGGCGATGCCCCGCCTATGGCGTTACGGCGAGAAAAAGCCCCTTAATTTCTCAAAACCAGCGCCATTCTTAGGTCTTTCCGCCACCCTGATCTCACCGGCGTTTCCTCTTCGTCGCCTCCTGTCGCCGGAGCCTCCGTCACTTCTCCATTGCCCCATCCGTGCCACGTGGAAGCATGCGTTGCGGATCAAATCAAGTGTGTCAGGCTGTCAGGTGTGAAACCTTGATTGTCATGCCGTCTTGCGGTGCCTTCGTTGCGACAACCGACAAGGCGAAGGCAAAAGGGTTTTTGTTGACCATCTCCTGAGCGCAACGCAAAAAATAAAGAAAATCACGGATGCATAGCGTTGGGCGGGCTGACTTCAAGGAGGTTGCAAAGAGCGCACGGCTTTGTGAAGTGCCACGGTTCTGCGCTGCGTCTTATTTTGAACACAGTTTATGGCTGCCTCTTTAAAAAGTGCTTCCGTACGTGTCCATGCTGTGCGTGGTTTTTAGCATGTCAATGTTGACTTTTTTCCAAGGTGCTCGCTTGGTTTCATAAGAGTATGTTGCCACGAAAGTGACACGCACCTGCAGCGGGCGTTCGACATAGAAGCGACTCTGTTCAGGCATTTTTTTTTTCAGATCCACTAGAAGTTAGCACATTATCGACGCTTTTGCAATGCTTCCTAATACCTACGAATGCAGTCGTTCAGCTTCTGAAGGAGCTTCTGAAGTTCAGAAGCTCAGCTTCAGCTTCTGAAGTTCAGCCTATGAAGGAGGTTGCAGCGGATAGCTTCGGATAGCTATATTTAGGACACCTGGGGTCGCTTAACGTGCACTTCGACCTTACAGTATGTGTTCAGGTAAATTCCTCGTGGGCGTTCCATAATTCACCCCGCAAGGGCGTGGTAGCGCTGCCTCAGAAGTTAGCGCCTGGGCGTGATTGTATTCCTTTAACAGATTTTATTTACGTGTTGTAACAGCGTGTCATTATTTCCTGCATTCGACGGCGCCTCCAGGACGCCAAAGCGGCAATGGGAACACCACAGCTACAAGCAGGCCTGGTCTTTGGGCTGGGGCTCTCCAAGACCTGCGCGTGCCATGGGGGGAATAAATTCGGCGGTCCGCTGTCGCGTCTCGGACAGCCAATTTTGTGTGCGAACTCTCTCTGCGCTGCCTGCTTTATTTAATCTCAGGTGCTTTCCTGACGCCTCCGTTAGCGGTTACATGGGCTGTTCGGTAGCAGTACTTCTAAAGAAAACTATCTATCGTCGCGACGACAAAAGCACCCCGCAACTAAAAAAGCACCCCGACGTGCAAGAAGAAATTACTGAACGCCAACGAGGCATCTGCCCACTGGCCTCTTGCGTTTCGCCTCTGTCCCGGCAGCTTCCGGGTGCGCCCTCGCTATTGGAGGGATGAGCAGCGCCTACTCGCACGTTTTGTGTGCAGGATTATCATAACAGAGAAAGGCGGCAAAGGGCCGCAGGCCCCTGATAAGGATGAACATTTTTGCTGCTCAACGTTAACCTTTTTATGCGTCCGATTAAGTATATGGCTATCGCATGTTATATACACTGTATGTGGCCTTCCATCTCTTGCGATAAATCATCATCATCATTCACATCATTATCAGCCTATTTTATGTCCACTGCAGGACGAAGGCCTCTCTCCGCGATCTCCAATTACCCCTGTCCTGCGCCAGCCGATTCCAACTAGCACCCACAAATTTCCTGAGTTCGTCGCACCACCTAGTCTTCTGTCGTCCTCTACTGCGCTTCCCTTCTCTTGGTACCCATTCTGTCACCCTAATTGTCTAACGGTTATCTAATTGAGCATTACATGACCTGCCCAGCGCCATTTTTTTTCTCTTGATTTCTATTAGAATATTTTCTATACCCGTTTGCTCTCTGACCCAAACTGCTCTCTTTCTGTCTCTCAAAGTTATGCCTAACATTCTTCGTTCCATCGCTCTTTGCGCAGTCCTCAATTTTTTCTCAAGTTTCTTTGTCAGTCTCCAAGTCTCTGCCTCATATCTCAGGACCGGTAAAATGCACTGATTGTATACCTTCCTTTCAATGATAACGGTAAGCTTCCAGTCAGGAGCTCACGATGTCTGCCGTATGCGACCCAACCCATTTTTATTCTTCTGTGAATTTCCTTCTCATGGTCAGAGTCCCCTGTGATTAGTTGACGTAGGTAAACGTAGTCCTTTACAGACTCCATATGCCGACTGGCAATCCTGAATTCTTGTTCCCTTGCCCGGTTGTTCATCATTATCTTTGTCTTCTGCATAATAATCTTCAGCCCCGCTCTTACACTCTCCCTACTAAGGTCCTCAATCATTTCTTGTAACTCGTCTATAGTGTTCATGAATAGAACAATCTCACCGGCAAACCGAAGGTTGCTGAGGTATGCGCCGTCGATCCTTACTCCCAAACCTCCCCAGTTTAATAGCTTGAATATTTCTTCCAAGCACACAGTGAATAGCATTGGAGAGATTGTGTCTCCTTGTCTGACTCCTTTCTTTATCGGGATCTTCATCCTTTTCTTGTGTAGAATTAAGGTGGCTGTGGAATCACTGTAGATATTTTCCAAGGTATTTGCGTAAGCTGTCTGTACTCCTTGATTACGCAATACCCCTATGACTGCTGGCGTGTCTACTGAATCAAATGCTTTTTTGTAATTATGAAAGCCATATAAAGATGCTTATTGTACTCTGCGGATTTCTCGATAAACTGAATAATGACAGGGATGTGATACATTGTAGAGAATCCTTTCCTGAAGCGCGCCTGTTCCCTTGGTTGATTAAAGTCCAGTATTACCCTTATTCTATTGGAGAATATTTGGTAAATATTTTATGTAATACTGGGAGTAAGCAAATAGGCCTATAATTTTTCAGTTCTGTAATGTCTCCGATTTCATGGATTAGTATAATATTTGCATTATTCCTCTTTTCTGGGACCCTTGCAGTTGATAAACATTTCGAATTGAGAGCCGCCAGTTTTTCAAGAATTATGTCTCCTCCATCTTTGATTATATCGACTGTTATTCCGTCTTCTCCTCCCGCTTTTCCCCATTTCATGTCTTGCAAGGCCCTTCTGACCTATCTCTAGTTATAGGAGTTTCTGCATCCTGTTCATTGTCATTTCGAGTGGAGTTCTCCTGAGTCCTCTCGGTACTGTACAGGTCAGTATAGAATTCTTCCACTTCATTTATTATAAAAGACATGTTTTTTGCCGCAATTGAACACTCACAAAAGGAAGACACATAAAGACAACACATAAAAAGACACATAAAGATAACGGTAAGCTTCCAGCCAGGAGCTCCCGATGTCTGCCGTATGCGACCCAACCCATTTTTATTCCGCTGTGAATTTCCTTCTCATGGTCAGAGTCCCCTGTGATTAGTTGACGTAGGTAAACGTACTCCTTTACAGACTCCAGAGGCTGCCTGGCAATCCTGAATTCTTGTTTCCTTGCCCGGTTGTTCATCATGATCTTTGTCTTCTGCATAATAATCTTCAGCCCCACTCTTACACTCTCCCTACTAGGGTCCTCAATCATTTCTTGTAACTCGTCTGTAGTGTTCATGAATAGAACAATGTCACCGTCAAACCGAAGGTTGCTGAGGTATTCGCCGTCGAACCTTACATGTCTTTTAGCAAGCACCAACTAGGCCAACAAGCAGTTCATTTATTATACCTTCGAGATTGCTGATATTACCCTGCTTATTTTTCAGTGCATACACCTTGGTTTGTCCTATGCAAAGTTTTCTTCTCCCCGATTTCAGGCTGCGACCATTTTTTTTACAGCTTCCTTAGTCTTTGGGACGTTATAATTTTGAACATCACTTATTTTCGCCTTGTTGATAAGTTTTGACAGTTCGCCGAATTCTATCTTATCTCTTCTGTTGGGCACTTTCATTCTTTGTCTTTTTTTTATTAGGTCCTTTGTTAATTCGGAGGGCTTGCCTACTGGTTGCCTTAGTCCCTTGCCTCTCACTTCAGTTGCTGCCTCTGAAGCCAGCCTCGTTACGGTTTCATTCATTAGCTCTATGTCATCATTATCATCTTTCTGTTCTAAGGCTGCAAATTTGTTTGCCAGTACCAGCCTAAATTCGTCTGCTTTTACCCTTGCTGCCTCTAAGTTGACCTGTTTCTTCTTGACCAATTTTATTCTTTCTGTCTTCAAATTGAGGTGAATCCTAGCCCTCACTAACGTATTGTCACTGCATTTTACCCTACCTATCACTTCTACCTCCTGCACTATGCTGGGATCGGCACAAAGTATGAAGTCAATTTCATTTCTTGTTTCACAATTATGGCTTTTCCAAGTCCACTTTCTCTTGCTACGCTTCCTGAAAAAGGTGTTCATTATTATCAGCTCATTCCTTTTTGCGAATTCTACCAGCACCTCTCTAGTGTTCCTAGAATTGGCGCCGTAGTTACCAATTTCCTCTTCACCCGCCTGCTTTTTCCCCACTTTTGCATTGAAGTCGCCCGTTACTACTGTATATCGACTTTGCACTTTTATCATCGCTAATTCAACGTCCTCATAAAATTTATCTACTTCCTCATCGTCGTGGCTGGATGTTGGAGCGTAGTCTTGTACTACATTTAATGTATACTTCTTATTAGGTTGGTTACGACTGCGGCTACCCTCTCATTAATGCTGTAGAATTCTCCAATGCTGCCCGCTATATCCTTAAGGATTAAGAATCCTACTCCGTATTCCTTCTTATCTGGCAGACCTCTACAGCAGAGGAAATGGCAGTTATTCAGCAACGTATAAGCCTCACCTGTTCTTCTAACCTCACTAAGGCCGATGATATCCCAAACAATGTCTGACAGTTCCTCCAACAGTACTGCTAAGCTAGCCTCACTCGACAGAGTTCGGCAATTAAAGGTTGACAGGGTCAGTTTCCATTGGCGGCCTGTCCGAACCTAGAGATTCTTAGCACCGTCTGCTGCATTACAGGTCTGGCCTGCGCCTTGGACAGGTGCTCCGCAGCTGCTGGGGACTGAGGGCCATGAGGTAATTGTAGATATCATCGAGGAGGTTGTGGCCGAATACTGCACCAGGGAGGCCAATTCCTGTTCTGGTTAGGGAGTGCCTTGGGCCAAGCTTAGTGGCCCTTCCTAATTTGGTTGTACGTAGATTAGTATATCCCCACACACTCTCGGCATCTTTCGCCGGTATCAGGCGCCACTCCAAGCCTGCAGATGTAGTGCACTGGAATATGTCATACGCAGATACGCCATCGTAAAAAAGGGGGTGGGGGGTGGAAAGGATTCGAACTTCCGACTACCGCAACCGAGCATAATATATAGCTCAGTAAGATAATCCCGCAGGCGGCTAGGCTACTTTGTCGCCTATAAGTGCGGCCAAGAGGGCCCTGCGTGCCTAAAAAATCCGCTGATTTGTCAGCCATCTGTGGGTTGTGTAGTGTCAACATCTATACGCGTATTAGGTTCCCCGAATACTTATTCATGATCTGTATAAGCTAGCTTCTATGTATTGTTGCCTATAAGAAGGGAATCGCGGCATGTCAGGGCTTTGTCTGCGTTATATTTTCTAGTGTTGTCACTAGAAAGTATTGGCAAGGTATGTCGGAAGTGTAATTGTAAAGCCCTTTTCGTAAAGATTTCGTCTTGCACGACATAGTGTCAATTCTTGGTGGCCCTAACCTCTTGTTTCCCGAATGTCACGCATGCAGGCGGTCTTGAGCGCACCTAGGTACACGATATATTTTCGCTGAATGTGAACAGCACTTAACACTTATGGGTAAAAATAAAAAAAAGGGAAAAGCTTTTGAGCGCTTACCGAGATGCCCCGAGTTGCGTTTGAGCCGCTCGTCGCGTCTGCTTGTCCCATGGCGTCCGAAAACTAGCGCACTCGCGGGTTGCTATTCAGAATGGTCAGTCGGACCGCCGGCTCATTACCGCTCCGAGTCTTGCGCGCAGGAAGCGACCTTGAAAGCTCCCGATGGTGTCTCTACCCTTTCTTCAGCTTTGGACAGTGGTTGTATTAGAGCTAATGAGGAGGAGGAAATGGAGGGTGGTTAACTGACCCCGTCGTTTTTCTGGGAACGCTGCGGCCCTAAACGGTACAAAGTTGGGAATTGTATGCTGCCTCCTTTAACCTGCAGTGGCGCCTTCTTCGATTAGTCAGACAGAGTTTCGGCATTTCGCGCTTGTAAACAAATTGGCGGCTGTGTTGCCGCGGCGGTCGCAATACAGTTCTCGGGATTCCAAACAAAAATAAGCAAGAAAGAGTAACTGCAGATGCAGACGTGCTGGAAATCTGTGCGTTAATCTTACAGCTAGGTGCTGTTGTTACATGCTTTTCCTTCTTTGCGTGAATATTGCAAACAAGAACCTTCCCGTCCTTTCACTCTGTTCCTTCTGTGCGGAAATTTCGCATCCTCAAGAAAAGCCCGTTTTGGCAGCGCGCCTCGTAAGTTGCTGCGGATTAACTGCGGATTAACTGCGGATTAACACTACATTTGTAGTGTTAAGGAGCGTGTAATCCCAACATCTATACGCGTATTAGGTTGCCCGAATACATATTCAAGATCTGTATAAGCTAGCTTCTATGTATTGTGGCCCATAAAAAGGGAATCGCGGCATGTCAGGGCTTTGTCTGCGTTATATTTTCTAGTGTTGTCACTAGAAAGTATTGGCAAGGTATGTCGGAAGTGTAATTGTAAAGCTCTTTTCGTAAATATTTCGTCTTGCACGACATAGTGTCAATTCTTGGTGGCCCTAACCACTTGTTTCCCGAATGTCACCCACGCACGCGTTCTTGAGCACGCCCTGAGTGTGGTAAATATATTGCGTTCTTTTTGATTGAGTGTTTACGGTGCTGCCGTGGAAGCTGCGCGTAGAGATGTTATGTATGTTTGCATCCCAGTACCACTAGAAGAATTAGTGCATCTCTTGCAATTCGATATAATAAATCCTTCTTCCTTCGGGTATCAATGCTTGTGCGAGCCTGACAGCTCAGTCGACTGTGTGTATTTGTGCCGTATACTTTCTTTGTCTGCAAGACTTTGATAAGTACCTTTATTATACTCATTTGAGGATTGTTTAGTCCTACAACCACATTGTTCTCTCTGTCTCGAACCCCGCCTCGGTGGTTTAGTAGCTATGGTGTGGCGCTGCTAAACAGGTCGCGGGATCCAATCGCGGCTGCCGCGATTCCAATTCAATAGGGGCGTAATGCAAAATTACCCGTGTCCCATGCACTGGGAGCACGCTAAAAGATCCAGGTCATCAAAATTAATCCAGAGTCCCCCACTACGGCGTGCCTCATATCAGACCGTAGGTTTGGCACGTTAAACCGAAGAATTAAATTTTTTTTCCGTCTGTAGTGTTCGAGTTGCAGGGACACTGCTGCCCTGCGAAAACTTACAAGACAAAGGAGTACAGACGCACGCTCTATACAGATAAAGAATTAGGACTTCAGCAGATGTATTACTGGTGCTAATAGGGCGGGGGTAATTATTTTCGGAGCCTTTGTTCATTTACCCCATCATGTTCCTTCTTGCTATGACATTCCAGCCTCTGGCACTGTGCGATTTCATTTGCTGCGAAAAGTACCGGCACGTTGTTCACATTATCAGTACTGTCTAGGTGTGAAAATGTTGCTCATGGCCGTCAGAACCAGAGCATCAGCTACACACATCTGTGAAACACGCAGAGCAGAAGCGGCACAGTTGCTAGGCGTTGCTAGCCCCAGCCAGTTGGAATCTTTCTCGCACCGGTGGAACAAACGTATCCTGACAGTACGTAAATGAACCCGCGAAACCACGTTAACATAATTACAGTAGTCAAAACTTGAAACTCGGGTAATTCGCGCCTTTGAGCACACCGCGTGCATGCGCTGTGCCTCAGCAACATAAACTTAACCTGCGGACGCTTTACACCTTAAATAATGATCCTTTTCTCTATTCTATTGCGCAATAACACGGCATTATTGAAGTTACCGACTGATGAAGACAAATCTCGCCTCAAGAACTACTCGGCGAGGCTCGAACGAAGTTTTTCGCGGATTTTCCCCGGTAGCTTGTTAGCCGTCGTCTGCTGCGGCTGGGTCGGCGTAGGCGGCGCCACTGTCAAAGCCACGCCGAGCAGGGCAGTGAATAGGAGCAGGAGGGAAGTGCTTGGCGCTACTTTTAGACATTAAGGGGTTTTACGGCGAGGTAAAGTCCCTTGATAATTTGAAAGTAGCGACACTCTTTGAATTCTGCCGCCGCCGCGCGACCTCCTCGCCTCTTCCTCGCCCGTCGCGCGTTCCCCCCGCGGTAACCAGTTTTGCCCCCGTTTTCCTGCACGGCGATTGGTCTCCCTGCCGTTGCCCTTGGAAACGCGCGGATCTTGAGTTTTGCTAGTGTTTTTATTTTCCGTTCGCGCCATTTTCCTCCTGAGTACGGCTGGCTCGGCGCTTTAGCTCGGCGTAGCGAACGTTGTACGCTGTGTTTCCTGCTCTATGTGCTAGCGCTATGCCGGGCTGTTGCGCATATAACTACCGCAAGAAGCCTGAAGATGGTTATGCCGTTTTTATGATACCACAAAGAAAGCGTGATGGCTTGCGCAGGAAGCAGTGGCTGCATGACATTGGCCGAAAGAACTTTGTTCCCACAAAGCTCGTAGCAAAGCATCCCGTAATGATGCATTTTTTTTTCTTTCTTCTGGCTTGCTCACCAGCATTTTTGTTGCGGTTGGCCTCAGTATGCTTAATATTCTGGGGCGGCTCGATCACCTCGCACGTCGCTAACTGTTGTTATTCAGTCGGAAGTGCAGCATTAAGATTCTGCTTCGCGCCCTGAAAAAAATTTGTGGGAAGTATACCCGTGGTATTGCAGGTGATGAGCGTTAGCTAGTAAACATTGAGCTTTCTTTTTAAGTTTTAAGGCGAAAGCCTTTAGATCTCTATGTTTCAAGGTTGCGTTGTAAACTGGAAATATCACGTGACGTAAGGAAGGCCAGAGGTGATCCAAAGCATGTCCACCCCTGTATAAGAGAAGGATTACCCAAGTTAATGAATGATTAGTGATTGACATAAGGTGGATTAGGGAGGATTAAGGTTGATTAGAGGGTATTAAAGAAGATTAAGGTGGATTAGGGTGCATTAAGAAGGATTAAGATGCATGAATAAAGATTAAGGTGGGTGGAGGAGGGTTAAGGCGGATTATGGTGGATTATGGTGAAGGGCTGATGAAAGGGTATTAAGACCGATAAGGGTGCATGAACAAGGATTAGGGGGATAAAGGTAGATAAGGGAATATTAAGGTCGATTAATGTGGATTAAGGTGAATTAGGGTTGATAAACGAGGATTAAGACCGATTAGGATGGATTAGGGACCATGGAGCTGGATTAGGTCTGATAGAGGTGGATTAGGGCGTATTAAGGTAGATTGGGACTATTGAGCAGGATTAATTTGAAATGATATGCATGAATAAGTATTAAGGTGGATGACGGAGGAATAAGGCGGATTATGATGTATTAGGGTTGATAAAGGAGGATTAACACCGTATAGGTAGGCTAAGGTGCATTAGGGGCGATGTAGGTTGATTAGGTTGTATTAAGGTGGATTGGGAGTATTAAGCTGGATTAAGGTGGATGAAGGACCATTAAGGTGGATTAGGGTGGACTAAGGCGAATTAGGGTTCATTGAGTATTAAGCCCGGTTAGTCTACCATAGTCCTCCAAATGCAAATTAATCCACCGAATCCACATTCATAGATCTTTATCTACCTTCATTCACTTAAATCCACCATAATCCACGAAAGTCCTCCTTAATGCACCCTAATCCACCTTCATCGACCTTAATCTACTCTAACCCTCCTTAATGCACTTTAATCCTCCTTAATCAACCCTAATGCTTCCTCGTTCACTTTAATCCACTACAATCGTCCTTAATTCCCCTTAATCCACCCGAATCCACATTCATCTAGTCTACCCTAATACTCCTTGATTCACTTTATTTCACCCTAGCCGACCATAATTCTCCTTATTACACCCTAATCCGTGTTAATCCACCCTTATCCATCTTCATGCACTTTAATCCACCCTAATCCTCTATAATGGTCCTTAATGCACCTCAACGCACCTTCATCGACCTTATTCCAACCTAGTGCTCCTTTATGCACCTTAATCCACCTTCGGTCACATAATGCACCTTCATCGACTTTAATCCACCTTAACCTTCCTTAATACACCCGAATTAATCTTAATCCAGTCACTAATCAATCATCACTTTGCTAATCATTAAGCATCTCTTATACTCGGCTACTTATGCTTTGGTTCGCTTCCCGCCTTCGGTCACGTGATATTTTCTCTAGCTCACAACGGGACCTTGAAACAGAGGTCTAAGGTATTCGCTTTATAAGCCACACACAAAGGGATGCGTCACAAGCAATACTAGATCAGACGCACGAAGTAAAGCATCTGATCATGAGGCAGAAAAATTGTCTGGAACATAGAACTCGCCTCAAAGCACCCTTTACATCGGTATACCCCGTTCATAGGACTTTAAGAAAAACCCAACCTCCTCATAAAGGTTGCCTCCAGCATTATCGATGCTCTTATTAGTATTTGTCAATATTTTCAACCCCACTGGGGCGCGCAACTGGCCCAAAGTAACACGCCTCCATAGAATCCTGCGGCCCGTCCGCGGGAGCCCAGGAGGAAAAGCGCGCCGTGCGCAGCCGGCGGGCGAGGAGAATTGAGGAGGAAAGCGCCGTGAGGCGGAGAGTGTCGCTACTTTCAAATTATCAAGGGGTTTTACGGCGAGGGGGCTCGTCGCGACACTACGCGGCGATCGCGGTACATACGTTACGCAGCAGAGGCAGCTAGCAGCGCCGAAATCCGTGCTGGTATGCTACAACCTGGCAGTGCTACGACGTGCGGGCCGGATTTTTTCTGCAAGGATAGTAGGATAATTGCAGAGTGCGCACTTGTAACGCCCATAATGACGGTCAATCCAAAGGACATCTAAGCAGAAGGATCGGGAGCAAGCGCTTACTGGCACGCGTCTCTTGCAAATTCTAAGCGTCAGTTATCGCTGACGGCTGCGACGCACGATAAGCAGTGCGCCTAAAATGTCGTTCCTACTTGGGCGGGTGTGGCCGAGCGTCGTGTGTAGCAATATGCTATATGACGAAATATGGAAGCCACCGGCAGCCAAAAAAGTGTAGGAGAGGGCTTTTGTTTAGAAGAGAGCGTTAGAAAAAAAGGTGACTTCACGCTCCGCCTGCCAGCTCCGCGCGCCACGCACGCGTTTGGTTGAGAATTTCACATTAGGCTGTGCTTACCAAGGAATGTGTTTTTTCAGCGTGCTCGAGGTATGATTCAGGACCCATTGAGTATTTTTCTGGCCCAGAAGTAGTCTCGGGATGAAAAGTGCATTCAAACTAGACGGTAAAAGAGAGAGAGAGAAACCGAATATTTGAAAGTCAGGAACGTTAACCAGACGAACGTTCGCTTGCTTCTATCCCGCGTTGGAGAAATGGGATATAGGGGGCTAACAAAGAGAAGATACAGCACGCGCTGTTTCGTACAGATTTGAGGGAGCGCACCGAGTCTATAAACGGCTGTAGAGGCCTGGGTCCGACTTAAGGTACTGCAGTAATGCTTTCGTTGCTTTCTGTGCCATCGACGTACTCAACTATTATCCAAGCATCTTCATTTCCGAATTTTACTTTTCAGCTTGCGGAAAGTTCACAGCAGAGGTTCAGACTCACAGTCACAGTGGGGACTAAGACAAATTCTGGTTATTTAATAATGTGATTGGCATTCCTTGCTTACTTCAGGTGTTTTGAATCTATCTATCTATCTATCTATCTATCTATCTATCTATCTATCTATCTATCTATCTATCTATCTATCTATCTATCTATCTATCTATCTATCTATCTATCTATCTATCTATCTATCTATCTATCTATCTATCTATCTATCTATCTATCTATCTATCTATCTGTCTGTCTGTCTGTCTGTCTGTCTATCTATCTATCTATCTATCTATCTATCTATCTATCTATCTATCTATCTATCTATCTATCTATCTATCTATCTATCTATCTATCTATCTATCTATCTATCTATCTATCTATCTATCTATCTATCTATCTATCTATCTATCTATCTATCTATCTATCTATCTATCTATACTCATACGAAGATGAGAGAGAGAGAAGGATATAGGAAGGCAGGAGGAGGAGGAGTAGATTTTAATGGAGAGAAAGGAGGAGAGGTCGGCCTGGAGAGCGTGTCTCTAGCCTGCTACCCCTCACTGGGGAATGGGGAAGTGGGAAATACAGGGAAAGGTAGGTGGCGGATGATTATGATATGTTACAATGAGATACTATATACACGTTGTCCAATATGCGGATGCGCACTGGAGACGCAATACACTAAGAGTAATCTTGTCCATACAAAAAGTAATCTTGCCACAAAAAGTTTTTGCGCAAACACATTTCGCACTGAGTACACGTCTCACAGCTTCTAGAGGCGATCGTCTAAACCAGTCTCACTTAAAAAGTTCAAAAGTGCTTTTATGGCACGTTGGGCACAGTCAACACTCCTCCACGCGCCCAAAAGCTTTTCTTCTGAAAAGGGGCGGGAGTCCAAGCTGTCAACTGTAGATTTGAGTTTTCTTCGTTCGGCCGCATATTGAGGGCACACGCAAAGTACGTGAGCTATTGTCTCGAGAGTGTGACAGACGCTACATTCAGGGTCCCCTGTTTGTCCAATCTTGTGAAGGTATCGGTTGGTGTATGCCACACCCAGCCGTAATCGATGAATGAGCGTTTCCTGGCTTCTCCGCAACCGAAGTGGATGCCGGAATTGTAATCCAGCGTCAAGTCTATGGAGGCGCTCTTGTCGATGTTCGGGGTTGTCCCAATGTTGCGCCGTAGAAGTTTTAAGGGAGGCATGGAGCAAGGCGTTAATGTCACACCGGGAAAAATGAATTTTTATAATGGTTCCGTCAGTGTGCGCCTGTTTTGCTTCTGCGTCAGCCTGTTCGTTTCCAGCTATTCCACAATGGCCAGGAATCCACTGCAGCACGATGGTATGTCCGGAATGAGACGCCTCAGCAAGCAGATACATGATGTCATAAACGAGGAGACTAAATGCGGTTCTGTCACTCATATAATTGCTGATGAGTGGCAGTGCTGGTTTTGAGTCGCAGAACACTGTCCACTTCTCGAGACTTTGTTGCAGTATGCAGCGAACTGTTTCTCGAACTCCGGTCAACTCAGCTGCTGTAGACGACGTCCTGTGTCCTATCTTGAGCCGTTGTGCGATCCCCATTCCTGGCACAGTGTAGGCCGCCGCGGAAGAGGTCTGTGTCACAGAACCATCTGTAAAAATATGTTCGTAATATCCATACATGTAAGCAATGTATGATAGCGCGAAATGCTTGAGGCCAGCAAGCGGCATCTTCGACTTCTTTGTTATTCCAGGGATTGAGAGCCTTACCGTTGGCTTTGCCATCGTCCAGAGTGGAACTTCGGGTATGTCATACGGTTCGAAGTCCGACGGCAATATGTCTTGCTGCGACAACACGGCTTCTGAGTAGGCGGACACAGGCCGTACGCTTGTGACGTTCGTGAGTGGATGGTTCCTGTGTCTAGTCAGTACCCTTAGATGCACTCGCAATGGCTCATGTTGCAGATAAACTCGAGCTGGGCACACATGTGCCTCTGCAATAGTGCCCCAAGTAGACGCACATCGTGGTAGTCCTAGGCAAATTCTCAGTGCGCGAGCCTGAGCACTTTCAAGTCTGCGTGCAGCAGTTGTACTAACCCGAGAAAGTACAGGCGCACTGTAGCGGAAGTAGCCAACAAAAAGTGCCTGGTAGAGCTGCAGAAGAGATGACTTGGATGGCCCCCATGATTTTCCGGACATATGTCGAATGATCTGAGTAAAGCTGTCTAGCTTTTTTCTTAATCCTGAGAGGTGCTTGACCAAGATAAGTCACGGTCACGGAATAGGAAGGCAGAGATTTTAACCAGTCAAGGGTCTGGTTGGCTGCCCTACGTGGGGGGAAGGGAGAAGGGGAAGAGGGAAAAGGGAGAAAGAAGGTGCAGATACGTGTACGGACAGTACTTGAGTTAAAGCCGCTCTCGCAAACCAGACGTTCTGAGAAAGCACAAAAGTGCCGTCACTGCCTTCTGAGCCAACGATCGGTGGGGACGGTGCTTTAGTAATGTCTGTTCACTCAGAGGACGATCATCGAATTTCCTGAATGCATTGGACAAAGATTGCCTTTGTGTTTGAAATTGAGGACAATGGCACAATAAGTGGTCAATGTTCTCCTCGCATCCGCAAACATCACACGTAGGACTATCAGTCATTCTAATTAGTTCTGAGTAGGCATTCGTGAAGGCAACTCCAAGCCACAACCGACAAAGAAGAGACGCTTCGCGTAGGTGCAGACCGGCCGGAGGTCTGAGTTGAAGTGACGGGCTTATTCTGTGCAGTCTTGTGCGCCTTGCATGCGCGGTATTCCACTCTGCTAAGGAGATCTTGCGAGCTAGATTGCGAAGTTGTCTCGCGGCGTCAGTCCTTGAGAGAGCAATGGGGACGCAGCGCTCTTCTTGGTTTGGCATTCGAGCTCCCTTATCTGCCTCATCATTTCTATGATACCGCAATGACCTGGCATTCACTGAAAAAATATATTATGGCCGTTTTCTCCTAAATGATGGACAAGTTTCACAATTCCGCATCTGAGCTGATCGTGAGTTTCATGTCGGAGAAACGATTGCACACATTGCAAAGCCGGCCTTGAATCGCAGAAGACTGCCCATTTCCTAGCACTTTCAGTACTTATCACATGAAGCGCATCGCGGAGAGCCGCGAGCTCTGCAGCTGTAGACGTAGTGACATGGGAAGTCTTGAACCTCTGGGTTATTCTCATTGTTGGTATAACTACAGCGATACCGGAATTGGTTGATATAGTTGAGCCACCAGTATAGATGTGTGTACAGTCGCTGTATTTCTCGTACAAAAGAAGTAAAGTTAGTTGCTTTAGTGCTGATGACGGCAAGTCCGACTTTTTTTGAAGTCTTGGGACTGTAATATTTACTTGAGTACGGCGCACACACCACGGAAGAATGGAAGGTCTTGCCGCAGGTGTGTAACATGACCTGAGAGAAGCACGGTGCGCCAAGACAGTCGCACTGTATGCCGTGTGGGGCCTATCTACTGGGAGACTTGCGAGGTGGTGGGTAGGGGTCCGGGTGAAGTGTCTTATGTGCACATGCATTGTTTCAATGCTAATGCGCGTTCTAAGAGTGGAATCTTGAGCGACTGCAACAACTTCAGTCGTTGACGCACTCCGCGGTAGGCCAAGGCATGTCTTGACGACCTGGCCTGGGATGCTGTGGATTATATTCAGGTTAGTTCTGCAGATGTTGGACATGACCGGTAGGCTGTACCGCAGGAATCCAATAAAGAGGACCCTGTACAGTTGCAGCATAGATTGTATTGGCACTCCCCAGGTCTTTCTTGCTAGGAACATAGACATATGGCAAATTCCTGTCAGGTGTTTTCTCACATAATTCACATGAGCGGTCCAGGAGAGATTTCTGTCAATGACCACACCCGAAAATTTGTGACTCGCGCTGTACGAGATCAATTGTCCGTCGACGGATATCACGTATGGTAAACGCCACCACTGCACACTTTCCATATGATATATGAAGTCCTTGTTCTCGAAGGTAGGATGATGTTAAAGTGGCGGCCTTCTGTAGCCGCGCGCGAAGCTGCAGTCGCGTCACAGCCGACGTCCAAATGCAAATGTCGTCGGCATAGATGGATAGCTTAACGGCGCATGGCAGGATGTCGGCGAGCCCAATGAGTGTTAGACTGAAGAGCGTTGGGCTCAGTACTCCGCCCTGAGGCATCCTACGATTACTGTAGTGCTGAGAGGTCGGGCCGTCCTCGGTAAGTACGAAAAAGGATGTCTTATGTAGATAGTTACTTATTCAGAAATAGACCTTGCCGATAAGTCCTACTGCCTCTAAAGCGTTGAAAATCGCTTCGTGCGTTACGTTATTGTAGGCTCCTTTAACATCCAGAAACAGGGAAGCAGATAGTCGTTTCCAGGACTTCTGGTGCTCGACGTAAGTCACCAAGTCGATAACGTTGTCAATGGAAGAACGGCCACGCCTGAAACCGGCCACTGCATCTGGGTATACGTGGTCTATCTGGTCTACCTAGTCTACCTGGTATACCTGGGTTCGAGGTACCATTCTAGCCGTGATAGTCCATCCTCTCCCTTAGTTTTTCGATGCAACTGGCAAGCGCAATTGGTCGGTATGATCCAATGTCTACAGGCGACTTGCCAGGCTTGAGCAGTGGAATTAGGCGACTGGTCTTCCGTTCCTGGGGAACCGTACCTGTCTGCCAGGAGTTGTTGAACAAGAACAGGTGCACTTTCCGAGCCTCTTCGTCAAGATTATATAGGGCACGGTAGGTTATACCGTGGAGTCCTGGTGAAGATGAACGCTTGCACAAGGCCAGCGCAGCTTCGAGTTCATCCATGGAGAAAGGACTGTCCATGCGGGGGTCGCGTGAAATCGCTGAGTGGTGGAGGGTCGATGTTCCAGCGCAACTAGTTACGCCAGACCCATTAGAATCATATGGGTTCCGGCCCACGCGTCGCATCCTGGGAACGAGGCGGCCCACAACTTAGCCCTAGGTTTCGTCAACCGGGCAGTGGGCGAGCCGGTCCTGAGGTCGGCCGGAGAGACCTTGACCACCTACCACGAGATCACATTATACTACAGAAACAACAGAAGGACGCTCCCGCCGCCGGACAAAAGCCTTAATAAACACCAACAAGTGGCCTGGCGGAAGCTACAAACTAACACCTTCCCCAACCCCTATATATACTCCAAGGCCTACCCAGGAGTCTGCACCCCCGAATTTAAGCTCTGCGGGGTCACAAAGGCAGATTTAAAACACATTTTATTCGATTGCGACAATCTAAAACCGAAAAGAAAATGGCATCTCTCTAACGAGCAAGAGTGGGAGGATGCGGTGTCCAGCTCGGACCCAGCGGTTCAACTGCAGGCCGTCAGCTGGGCTTTGGAAGTCGCCGACAGACAGGGCCTCACTACCATAACAGGTGGCGCTAGAGGAACTGATCGGACGGCCACCTCACGCACCCTGGAAGCCCACTAAAGTTAACCAAATCTTTTCTGTTGACGAAATAAAGTTGTTACCACCACCACCACCCGCCAGCGATCCTTCTGCAGAAAGCTTCAGCGACGTCAATCTCGCTGCATTGTTGGTGAAGGGCCAAAGACTTAAAAGGGTGGCACTGCTGAGGGGTTCCACGGAGACCACGAACAGTTCTCCATATGTGAGACAAAGGTTTTCGTGGATCCAAAGACTCGCAGAATGACTTCCATCTTTGCGATTTAAGTTGGTCCATAACACGCTGAATCTTCTTTTGAGTTATTCTGGCCAGCCTCAAGTGATGTACAGACTTCGTGCGCCTACATCTTCGCTCTGCACGGCGACGAAATGCACGAAGCTTCTCCAGCTCAATGTCGTATTCGGTGCGTGTATATAATCTCGGAAGCGAATGTGTGGCAGCCTCTAGGGCACCCTTTATGATGTCTTCTAGGCTAGACGCCAAGTGAGCACTGCAGCTGTATTCGACAATTCATTTGAACATTGGCCAGTCGATGCATTGTGTGATGCCGGCTAACTTGGAGCCCGTCAGCCCTTCAATCCTAAAAAAAGTGGGTAGGTGGTCACTTCCTCGGGTTCCAATATCTGAAAAGCACCTGACCTTTCCAGTGAAGGAGCGTGAAACGAAGGTGAGGTCCAGGCGGTTCCACGCAGAAAGGTGGGACTTCCATCATTTACAAGCACAGTTCTTCTTCAGAGGCAAATGACACTAATGTCCTTCCTCTCGAGTTTATCTTAGAACTTCCCCGGAGATGGTGGTGGGCATTAAGATCTCCAGTCATCACCGAAGACTGCGGAGTCGCTGTCGTGATTCGCCGCGACCGCTCGCAGTCCAGCCGACTTGAGGGTGATATGTAGGCTCCAACTAATGTGAATGTGAGCTTGCTTTTCTTCACTGTGAGACATACGTACTGGTTTTCTTGGTGAGATGGCACTGGATGATGGACATACGTAAGATAACGTCGTATGAATACGATGATCTTGCTGTAGTCTCCGCGGGTGGCGAGCATGAAACACTCGTACCCGGACAGTCTCATGTTATCTGATAGGGGCTCGCAGATGTCGATGATTGGGATCTTATTCGTGAACATCAGCTGTCGAAAGTCCGACATGCGTGACTTAGGTCCTCTGTCGTTCCACTGAAATATCGATGCGTTCCGGAATTCGTCACGAAACGGCGGCTTCTGGAGAGCCATGATTTCAACCAAGAGCTTCAAGTCAGGACCCAATGTGTCCAGCACCTGTATCACGCTTTGTGCAGAAGAAGATTTCATGTTGGTAAGTATAACGCGAATGGTATTCATGAGCGACCGCAGAATGTTGATGACCTGGAGATCATCAGCCAGCGTCTCTTCAACAGTTGCCGAAGCGGTCTAAGTTGGTGCGTTTTGAGACAACTTAGCAGGGAGTTGTTCCCTGGGTAGCTCAGGCCATTCTTCCGGTCGGGCGAGCTTCTCAACTTTGTTTGCTTTCCTTGTATTTGTCTTGGTGGCACTGTGCGTTGACTCGGCAATCCTTCCGACGGAAGATGGCGTGATCCTATCCGCAATTGCGGAATGTCGTGAACGTTTTCGGTGTCGATGCTGACGTCGCCGAACAGCGGCAGCAGCCTCTCGATGCGTTGAATTATCCCGCACCATTCGTTTTAGGATCGCGAATTCCATCCGCACCCGCGGGCAATCCTTTGATGCGGCCTTGTGAGGACCACTGCAGTTAGGGCACTTTAGAACATCTGTGCTGCAGGCGTCTTCTGAATGGGACTCAGAGCACCGCGGGCACACTACGTTGTCCACGCAAACACCCTTTACGTGGCTAATCTTACAACACTTGAAACACTGGAGGGGCTTCGGTACTAATGGTCGTACTGGATGGCGGACATGTCCTACTTTGACGTGGGAAGGAAGGCTGTCTCCATCAAACAAAATCTTCACACAGCGTGTTTCTCAGTCTGAAAATCCTCGTAATGAAAGTGCCTTCTGTCGTTGGCTTGATCAGTATTGGCAAGTCGTCATTCGGGATGGCAACGTCGACGTCATAAATTACCCCCGAATACCATCGCCGCCTGTATGGATTATTGATCGCACCTTTACGTTGTCGATCTCAGTTATATTACGTAGGTCTTGTAGGGCGCTGGGATGTAAGACATCAACTGCCAAGACATTCTTCCGCGAGTTTATTCGCACGTCTTTAATCTCATTTCATGCGATTCTCTCGAGTAACGAAGAGAGGACTTGCCTGTTGAGGAGCCGCAAATTGGTCGCCGGGTCCACGGGCATAAAGAGCATAGTGTGCGGCCAGCGCAGCGGTGCACTCTTCACGGTAGACTTTTTCACGGTAGCCTTCTTTTCGCTGATCTACTCATCACGACCTGGAAGTCATCGTATGACGAGTCGTAGCATTCCGAACATAACTCAGTGGCCTCGCTGTCTGTATCGCTTGACGCACTTCCACGTTTCCTGGACGCTATCCGACCTGACGACTGCGCATCAGGAAAGTCCTCCGAGATCTCTTCATCCATAGCCGCAAGGAGGAAGCGGCAGCTCCCAGAAATGCAGGGAAACAAAGCGAAAAAGCGGAAACAAAAGCACAAGCGTTCTATCAAAGAATCACCCACGTCATCTACCAGCTTGAGCCACTAGGTATGTGCTCATGGTCTTCATGCTGCTCTGGTCGTTCCGCCATGTTATTACAACTGCCTTACATGAATCTCGTATGCCATCGTCATCACGCCTCCTACGCCGACTCAGTGACCTAAGTTGTGAATAGCTTGGGCTACTGGGTATACCTGCTCGTGATGTTGACAGCCTCGTGGTCGTTGCATCATGGTCATTCTAACTTTGTCATCCTACTCTTGTCATGCCGGCGCCGTCACGTGATGCTTGCAATGCATTCGTCAGGCATTTGTTATCATACCGTCGTCGTGATGCCGCCGCTGTAGTTTTATCGCAATCACTGCAGTTCCGTCGTCCAACTCTTCATGCCGTCGTTGCCACACCATCGTAGTAATGCAGCCGTCGTAAAGCGGTTGTATGTCGCTATGCCATAGTCCTTATTGCGTCGTGGCTATAGCATCGTCATCATGCATACCTTATCATAAGTGTTGTCGACGTACGGTCGCGGTCTTCCCTTCGTCGTATTCAAACTTCATCATCCCACTTACGTGATACCGCTGTCGTCTGACACACATCGTCATACTCACTTTAAAGCTGTGATCCGTCTTCAATCGCTGCAGAAACGTCATCGCCGCCACACTGCCTTAATGATTCCTTCTCCACCCTTCTAGCGCATTCATACGGTAATCATTTATTCAGATTGAATCCCCAGTTGTCACGTCATCGTCGTCATTGCGTTATCATCAAGCCGCCATGGCCGCTATTGTCGTCATATTTTCGTCAGTCATTCAAGGTCACACTGTCTCGATAATTCCATCTTAGCCGTTCTATTATCATCATTTTAGTTTCGTCCTCAGACTTTCTTCATGCCGTCGTGGTCACAGCATTGGCGTCAGGCAATCGTCGTCATGCAGTTTTGTGAGACAGTGGTGGTCACGTCATAATGCACTCGTCATCATTACTTTGTTGTCATACCGTTGTCAAGCCATCGTTGTCACGGCCTCATCGTCGTACCATCGTCGTCATGCACTCGTTATAGTGTCAAACTTGACCGGTAGGGGTCATTTATTTGTGCTTACTTAAACTTCTATACTCGTCGTGCCACCGTCGTAACAGTTTCGTAATCCCACAGTCGTCGTCATATCACTGTCTTCATGTGGTCGTCGTGGAGCTTTCGTTTTGACAGTGTAATAAATATAAATACAGTCTCATTGTGGTCGTACCATCGTCGTCATGCTACGTTCAGCATTCCGTCGACGTCAATGCTCCGCCGTCCTTCTAGCCTAACCAAGCTGTATTCATTAAATTGTCATTATGCCGTCACTATCATGCCGTTGCGGTCATTGTGTCGTCGTCAGACAGTCACTGTCACACATCCGTTTTCATGCCGTCTTGGCGGTGCCATCTTTGTCAGCTTTGTCATCTAGTTGTCCTCAAACACTAGTCGCCATCTCATTGTCCACATGGCGTGGTTGTCACGCTCTCGCCACTACAACATTGTCATCATTTCTGAATTTTCATCTCTATGTGGTCGTGCCACCGTCATCATAACACCATTGTCCTTCCATGGACGCCATTTAGACTTCATCATTCCGCCATGTTTATGGGCGACATTTGTAAGCCAGTGCTCTAACAACGTAAGAGAGCAGGTGCCGGATACATTGAATGTCGCATGTAGCCGAAGCAGTGGAAGTCTCAGAATGGGCACTACAGAATTTAAGTAAACTACCGCAATACGGTGCGTCGAGACATTGGTTGAATACTAATCTCAGTGTCGTTGACAGTCACCGTGAGTTAGGTTCTGCCTCAGCTCTATCGGTTGTCGAAAAAGTGTCACACATCTACTTATCTCTATTCTGATATAGAACTAGGAAGCTTTTGCAAATGCTTCTGCAAATCTTTGCAAATCGAAACATTAAGAATGTGTCAAGTGAATGCAGATGACATATCGGTAGCTTAGGAGGAGACCAATACTATTTTGCCACATCTTTAACAACGAAATGAAGCATATTTGCAGCTTCGGTTCTATAAAGGGTGCCGGAACTGTTCAGGTTCCTACGTTGTCGCTAAAGTTGTACTCATCGCCGGTCATTACCAGAAATAATCGCATGTCCAGGCAGTAAATAAAATATAATTTCACGCTGTTATCAAGGGCTATGGTGGTCCTATCTTATTTCATGAGCCAGTTGCTTTTTGGTCCTGCGATAGGCGGCAAGATGTCGATTCTGAAGAACTGCCATACAGTCACACAGTATGACGCACTTCCAAGGCTGCTTCTCTTGAAGGAAGTACTTGAAAGCATCATGGAGGGCAGAAAGCTCGGCCGCCATTGAAGTCGTTGTGTGCGACAATGTGAATTTGATTGTTGTTTGCGAAGCCGTAATAACAACGACACGCTGTAGGCCTGATAGACGAGATGAAACGATCGGTATAGACTGGTAGCTGGTTCCGTACGTGTCCCTTAAAGATGCCTTTAACCACCACTCCGGGTGAAAACATACTGCAGTTTCACCCGAAAGGCGAAGCATCAATTGCGATAGGTAATCAGTAGACGGCTATACGAAGGACAGTAGTTTATTGGCCGTGTAAGGTGGTAAACATTCGCTTACTAACTGAATTAACAAGCGTGGTGTCAGCGCGCACAATCATACAGGAACACATTACGCTCGATTCACGATAAAAGTCTATCACTTTTGAATATATGTTATTGACTGCATAAACCAGAGTATGATAATTTTCGTTCATGCTTGTGGAGTTTATGCTCAATAGAGGCGTTTGCGAGCAGCTCTGTGTGACCAATTTAAATGGTTGCGGTAGTGAGCATACGAAGCTAATGGCAGACATTTATTGTGGCGTGAGGTTCTGAAGCCGTACAAGAAGGGTCGCTAGATAACTTTTACATGCTCTGTTCTCTCATATACCGTATACAGCAGGCGGACGTTGAGCTTTTATTTTGACGCGGGCCCTCCGTGTAAATATGAATGTGATCCCTTTAAGTATGGTAGAAATGACGCACTGTTTATAATTTGAACAGCCTCTGTTCACTCGTAGAGGACACGTAAAAGGCGCCCGTCGAACTTTCATTTTCACACGAGCCGTATGACAAACCTGAACGTGATCCTTATTGGTATAGTGGATATGACGCACTGCTGTTGATATCTGAGAATTCTCTATTCCCTCGTAGAGGCCATGTATATAGCGAGCGTCGAACTTTCATTTTCACAAGAGCCATGGGCTAAATCTACATGTGATTCTTGAAGGTATAGTAGATATGAAGGATTGCTATTGATAAGTTGAGCATTCTCTGTTTCGCCGTACAAGCACCTAAATTGCACTTGTTTCTTGTGAGTTGAAGAACAGCGTTTTTTTCACGTGACAGAGCCCTATCATGCCTAATTAAAATAGCGTTGATGAAGTCTAGATCTTATTAGAGATTATGCTGAATGAAATAGATGCTCAGCCTTGAAATCTATATGCATAGATTTTTTATGTGAACTCAGTTGCTCAGGGAGGCAAAGTACACACAGATAAACTTAGACGTAGCAAAGTTAAACAGAAAAGCATTTGGCACATTTGCTCCGGAAGCATCATGTGTCGCTTTGTACTCCTTCCTTTTTCCGTTACCCGGGACCCTATAACGTAAATCTATTTCAAAGTGTTTCTGTTCTCTTTTTGCGATCTGGCCTCCTCGATTGGCGAAACATTTTTCGGGCTACCCTAGCTTCGGTTGCGAAGCGCCACGTAGATGTGTTGCAAAATATGTTCACTCACGTGAATCGTCTTGTCTGAGTTTCAGACTACAAATTTCGAGACTCGACAGAGGCTCTGAGACTTTTCCCCCTGCCTCATAATTCTTCACAACCTTAGAATCAACGCAAGTAGATGTATCTCACTGGCTGGCGCTGTCCTGGTTCTTGTTTTTGTATACTGGACTGATGTCTTTAAGTGGGGAAGCACAGCGTCATGGTGTGCTAGGCGACAGTACAGTAGCTTTTGTCAGGGCTGTCACAATCTTGCCATGCTTTGTGGGCAACCAGAAAAGAATGCGGTGTGAGAACCATTGCAATTGACACTTTTTTTTCAGTCCTCGTTAACGATGATCTTCTGCAGACATGCTGCAGCGTGTGTCGCCTTTGCAACTCCTCGCTAAATGGCAAAATCTCTAGAATTTCTAAAAATTTTTAACTCAGGAACGCCTTCTCAGCCATCGGTTGATCATAACGAAACTAGAAAATCCCAATACGTGGTGGCGTGTCCCTACCGTGACATCATCAAGGCGACAGCATCACATTGGTAGCCGGGTAGAAGTAACTCACGAATTTTTGACGGGTTCCACAAGTTGTATTCCAGAAGAACGTGCTGCATGTTGCCCAAATTGCTCGCGTAAGATTCGTACAAATGGGTTAACAGCAAGCCAGCTTCTTACATAAGTGGCAATAGCGTCTTCGTAGAGAGAAATGAATTTACATTCACCGAAAAGCTTTCATCTTATTTGACTCTGAAAGATTGAACTTCCTCTCTTACCGCCACAACTAGTATCTCAGAGGCGACAAGATTACGTTTCACATTCCATAAGCTCACATAAACTTCTATTCACTGAAAGACTACGATCAACTTCTTCCTCTTTTCTCATATTCTAAATTACGGGGTTTATATCTCGTCATCTTGATTATGTTTAATATCTTCACTATTCCTTAGTGAGTAGATGTTTTCTTACTAGCAGCGTCAAGGCCTCCTTCCAGTCTCACCTTCTTCACTGAACTTGCTTCACCGGATGTTGTATGCACGTCTTTGGGCTGCTCGGACAAGCACAGGTGGTCATAGGACATGTGTTTGAAACTAATCGCATATAGTGAGCTTCACTAGCAGTTCCATGTTGAAGCCCTGTCGCAGAGATTGCGGGTTCTGGACCTCTGTCGCGTAAGCTTATTTCATTCTAATTTCTTGAAATGTTCCGACGTTAAAGTTAAGTAAGCCCGGACACAAGCACTGGTGATGACTCAGGAGTTCTTTTTCAACAGCCAAGTCAAACGATATCCTCGTTTATGGGAGGTGACTTTTGCTTGGTGTCAAAGAGAATAGCATCGCCGACCCTTGACAGGTTTTGCTGATTCAATTAGCTGAAGAGAAGCGAGGAGTACGCAGAAAAAAATTGGATTTCGTCGGGTCTAAGGTAATGCCGTGAAAATAAATAATTGCGCAAGGAGAGTCGTGTCCGCGTCTCCGATTGGTTCGCTGCCCTCCGCCTATAACTTGTTGTTGCTCGTCGACAATAGCGCCGGCGTGCAGTATGGCGTTATAAATGACGCCAATGTGCATACTGAGTGAAGTAAGCTTTGCAGAGTGGTGTCGCATATGTGCGGAAAAGTCTGGACAATGTTTGCTGCCATGTAATTTTGTTATATTAGGGAAACAAACCAATTGTAGCGGACAGCTCCAAGTAGCCTGTACCAGAGCGGTCACGAACAGCGATTTTTTTCCCTTCCAGAAGTAGACACTTTCCCACTAATCCCCAAAAATTCAGTTTTGTTCGGCGTAATGATGCACCTTTAGTGTATACGCCTCAGTTTAACGTGGTGAAGTTTCGTGGTTCTGTGAAGCAGAAGTAGGCACGGCCCAGAAACAGTTTGACCAATCATGAAACTTAATGGTGACAAAGCAATAGAATCGGAAAAATGGGAGCGTCCAAAGCCATCGTAGCCGACCCGCATTTGAGGGGGAGGGTTTACACACTCACTTGCGCACAGGTTTCACTGAACACACCGAGGTGAGAGGGTTTCGGAAAGAGATTTTATTTTGTTTGGCCTAACCATGCATAATCAGTGTGTACCCATCATTTGCAGACTGCTAGATATCGCTATTGTCGTCTCGTGACCGGCAAGCAGAGCGGGCGTGGTCGCAAAAATGTTTTTAATCACGGAAGGCTAAGGAACCTGGTGGGATAGAGACAGATTGGTATAGTTTTACGTTGCAGCCCTTCTTTCAGGCCTTCGGATCCCGATGGCTGCCTTCTGCCACGATAGCGGTTGGGGACAGGTGCTAGATCGCGCCGTAACTTATGCTAGAGGCACACGTAGCAGTCGACGTTTTACGCACGAACGAGTTGGCTCGGACTTCCTGGACAGCCCCAACAGCAAAGGCGAAAACACAGAACACAGCCAAAAATGTTCATGAAGCACTCTCGTTATGCAAGTTTGTTTTTAATTTAGTTTATCTTTAGTTGATGTACTACATTGTTTTCAAATCGGACAACATACTGTTTATACGTAGACATCCTCAAAGATAAAACTGATGTATGTCAGCACCGGTCCCGGAACATTACATGCCAACCCCATATTGTCGGCGCACAGCTTGTCCCTTCGACCGCGAACGTTCATATCTCTTATGTACAGATACTTGCGCCTTGCGTGCACCTCCCTCCTCGCAAGGCAGGTAGTACAGGTGCGTACGGCCTTGCACACGCGCGTATGGGTAGCCCGGCATTTTAGATGATAGTCATGTAGACATGTTTCTTTTCAATAGCTGTTAATCTGCTTCTCGTCCCCAGTTTGCCACTCTCTTTGGTACATATTCATGGTATGCCGACTCTGGCAGACGCCTCTACCTAATCTTAAGTAACGTTTTCATGCAAATTTCTTTCCTCTTATAAAGGACAACTTTACTACATAAACTTTGTCTCTCCGTGTTGAATCGTGTACGATAAGAAGTCGTTGCTTAGCACAAGCTGTAGTGTTAAACGTGTCTCTCAATTTCCGTGTGTATAGGAGTTTTTCTCCTAATTATGTTTTCGTAGTTACAAAAATCAACCTCTATTCAGTTACCTTGGAGGATTGTCATGAAAATGCACACTCGCAGGTAGAAGTCTGCAATGAGAAAAAAATTCAGGTAATGACATTACATTGAACAGAAAAATGATATTCCGTAAAACAGAATCAGTAGGTTTACGAAAATATTTTCGGCTTTAATAATGCCTTACCAAGAATCTAAAGCGGATGAATAACCCGAAACACGAAAACAGTGAAGGCGCTATAACACAAGCGCATACGCGTACGCGCTCCTGTGATGTACTTGTTTTGGCGTTTCGTTACTTTGCATACCGCAGGTTGCTGCAACAGTTCCACTCCAGTGAAAACGGAAGTCTAGAAATATTACGTACCGCGCTTGAAGCACAACACAAGTAGGTGATTTCTAGACAACCAAAACTGAATCTAGAGGACTCCGCTCTTAGAATACCGAGGCTCTCGGGTCAGCTTATGGGCATGTATCGCCTGATCAATTAAAATAAAACAGAGCACGACAAAGACTGAAACGACGAAGACGGCAGAAAGATAGAGCCGCTCATTCCCATAAACAAATTTTTCTTTAGACTACCTACGTTCGATACACCCAGTTATACGCGCATATTATTCCCGGCGCGCAACGCGAAGATTATTTCAGTAACTAACACAGCATATCCGTACAATAGCACCAACTTAGCTGCATACCCAGTATGCGATCCTTTTTCACTGAATAGAGTAACGTATACTAACACGCTTGTCCCTTGTTATGAGCCGTTCAGGAGAGCCCGCCCAACTACAGAAGCTGAAACATATAGCCAATGAAGAATGGAGAGTATTCGCGCTCTGATACGAAATAACAAAGACGGCTTTCCTCGGTACAAGGTAGTCGTGCTGGTCGTGAAGCATAGAGACCACCACATCACGTGGATTATAGAAACAACGGCTTACAAGCATTGGGTGGGCTTGGCTTCGTGCTAGTTTCCATGCAGGTATTCTCAGAGCTATGCGGAAGGGTTGGCGGATCCTTTCTGCTGCCTTCCGCGCATCACGCATCGAAGACGACCACGACGTCACGCTATCAATCGCTGCTCGCCGGAGGACCCGTATCACTTCAGCCATGGCCCAACAATGGGCCTTTTATGGTTCGCATATAGGCGGCGGCCATCTGTATAACTGCTGTTTTGGGACGTAAACGTCATCCATAAAGCCATCCAAGCAATACATATGGCAGATACCCGTCGCGCGCTCTTCTGTGGGCTTGGCGGCACCGCACGGCGCATGATGCTGACTTTGGGGCCATTCTTCGCACAAGGTGACGACAAATGGTCTCGTAAAGGGTTGCCTCAGGAGTAGCTATGCCTTTCTAGGGTTATGCCAAGCACTCATTGTGCGTTATATCTTTGTACTGAACCCTTCCACATTATCATCTTGCTGCTGCAACTTGCCGGTGACATCGAAGAGAACCCTGGGCCCACTTAATTAAACTTCATCCGATTCTTAGTATCGTCCCTGATATTAGGTGAACACAGTCCGTTTTTAAAAACGTACTTCAAAGTAGGCACTCAAAACTTTCAGTCATTGAAACACTTGCTAAAATAAGGCAGTGTCCTGAAAATGTTGAAAAGTGTGAAGCAGCGGCCTGAGCCATGCGCAATGAGTTAACAAACACGTCGAATAATATTGAAGACTCAGGAGCAAATGGAATAACTTAGTCATTTAAGCGTTGAATGAAACATCTGATTGATTGATTCAATGATTGTAACAGCTAATTTCCAATGACGTTTTTAATACAGCACCTGGCGTTCAAGTTCATTTAGTAGTACGTATCCATCGGGCCGATAGAATGACAGGAAGCAAGATTCACCCTGTCATGCTCAAATTTTACGATTGAAAGAAAAAGAAATGGTCGTGCTGCATAATGAATTCAGGAAGAAACGAGCATGCGTCTCAGTATTTGAAGATTTTTTCCATGGTAGTTCATGATACACACAGAAACTAAGGAAACTACGGGGAAGGCGGGAGATGCCAATTCAAGACGATGAGCATAATGAGAACAAGGTAAAAGCGGGAGCCACCGTTTCGACAAGTGAACTTGTCGTTTTCAAAGCGACATATGGTTTCCTCGGCACAGCATATGTAAGTGGGGCTCTTCTAAAGGGGAGATGGTGTGGCAACGACCGAAGGTGTGTTAGCGGCCGAGGGTGTAGCATTGAGAATAAATTGGTGCTATGCACAAGGCTGGTGACATGGCCATGTGTCAGCTTGCGTGTCAACGGCCGTGTGCACATCACGCCTTTATTATCTGCTCCGCTGAAGGTCGTGGGCAATTGTCTATCTGAAAAAATTAATAAATAGAGCGGCTGAAAACGGCGCTCACGCGCAAAGAAATTTACTGAAATGTAATAAATATGTAAATAAAAGAAAGAGAAAAAAAAACCCTCTAAGCAACCAAATGAAAATAAGTAAGTGTTGTTGCCTATAGCTTAAGATTGTGCATATCGATTTGGTTCTAAAGCTCTCTTTGAAACGTTTATGTCTATTGGTTGCAATGTCTTCAGCTTATGGATCAGGTATGATTCCCTGTAGTTTCTGTCTCGTTCAAAACGAAAATTTTACTGTGAGATGCAGCATTTAAGTTCATCAAAATTATGACCTAGTTGGTTGAATTGCTTGGCGACGGCTTTGGGAAGGTTTTTAGCTGTGTCCGCACAACGCCCGTTCAGCCTAACGTTCATTGATTGTCCCGTTTCACCGTTATATTGGTTCTTACAGAAGGAACACTCAAGCACATAAATCGCATGCGAACTTGTACATGTCATGCTAGTATTCAGTTTGTTTGCATAACTATTTGCGGTGCTCTTAAAGGTACTGTCACTTTGAAGGTGCCTGCAGGCTTTCCACCTGTGGCGACAACAAGCCTTTTACGGCAGAATGATGCTGACTTTTGCGTGTACTAACGTGTCTTTAACGTTTCTCTTGCGGCGATAGGTAATCCTTGGTACATCAGGTAACGCTTTCCTCAGATGCTCGTTACTTGTTAATATTGGGTGGTATTTTGTAGGATGTTGTTTGTCTTTGGGAGGGCATTAGAATACTTTCTCTTAAAGGCTGATGGTCTGTCAGATTCTTGTGTAGGTTGTTTCCTAGCTACTTACAAATATTCTACAAAAACACTTGGTGGTGTTCGACTTTTCCCAGCAGGGGGCTCTGTAATCCTTTCCCCCTTCTCGTGTACAGCATCGCATAGACATGGGATCCCACCAGCCTCTGCGACAAAATACATACCGGGTGTTACCTTCGGAGCGCAGGGTTCAATGACCAAGTCCGTGACATTATAAAAAAAACGTCATCCAAGCTTCGAGTAGTCCGTGGGCAGCCCAGTAATTCTAGTCAAAAAGAAAGATGGCACGTGGCGACTTTCTGTTGATTACCGCCGCCTCAAGGCCATTAAGAAAAAAGTGGTATAACCTTTGCCACGGATTCATGATGCTATAGATTGCCTTTCTTCGGTCTTATACTTTTCGAATGTAGACTTGCGGTCCGGATACTGGCAGATTCCGATTCACAAGGCAGACAAGGAAAAAACGGCATTCTTTACACCAAACAGACTTTTCGAATTTAATGTGATGCCGTTCGGGCTGTGTAACGCGCCTGCAACATTTGAGCGCTTCGTGGACAACATTCTGCTTGGTTTGAAGTGGGAAATCTGCATGTGTTATCTGGATGATGGCGTGATTTTCGGACGCACGTTTAGTGAACACAACGCTCGCGTCAGTCTCGTACTAGAGTTCCTAGGCACACCACGCGGGGTACTAAACTCCAACAAATGTCACTTTGCAGAACGCCAAACACTAGTTCTACTCCACGTAGAGAGAATAAGACCACAAACAGGGCATAGGATCTGACCCCGCGAAAACGGCTTTCAAAGCCTTTCAGCAACTTCGCTCAGTAAAGATGTACGAAGCTTCTTGGGCCTTCGCTCGTACTTCCGCCGGTTTATTCCCGGATTTGCTGACATCGCGCATCCGCTAACGTGTCTGCTTCAGAAAGGTATTCACTTTGACTGGACCCCAGAATGTGCGTGTGCTTTTCGTGAACTGAAGTTCCGTTTGACGTCCCATCCAGTTCTCAAACAGTTCGACCACTTCACTCCCGCAGTACTGCTAGCGGTACTGGCGTCGCCGCTGTTCTTATTGAACGCTTCGACACGAAAGAACACGTCGCAGCGTAAGCGAATCGCTCTCTAAGCAAGCCCGAGCGCAATTACACCGTCACAGAAGAGGAATGTGTCGCGGTGATTTTCGCAGTAGAGCGCTTTCTGTCTTACCTATACGGGCGCCTTTTCACCATCGTCTGAGACTCTTTGTGCTGGCTCGTCAATCGGCGTGATCCATCTCGTATGCTTGCGCGTTGGACACTCCGTCTACATTAGTTCGACTTCACCGTTGCCTAGAAAAGCGGTAGCCGCGACAGGCAGTTGGCCTGTCGCGGCTACCGCTTTCCACGACGGACTGTGACAAGGACAACTTTGACCACTTAATCGTATTCTTGCAGCCCGCATTTCCTAATCTCAATACCTTTAAGACTGGGCAGCAAAACGACGACACTTTCAAACTGCTAGCCGCCAAACAGAAATCAACAGCCCGTCGTTTTTGCACACGTAATAGGCTTCTATACAACAACTATTCTACCACAGGCTCACGATATCTCCTGGTGGTCCCGGAAAGTCTGCGCAGTTCAATCTTGTGGGCTATGCGTGACGAACCAACCTCCGGTCATTTAGGAGCAGCTAGAACGCTTTGCCGTCTTCAAGGAAGATTTTACTGGCCTAATGTGCGTCAGACGACGCGGCAGTACGTGTCTAGCTGCAACGAATGTCAACGCCGCAAACGTCCCACAAGTACTCCTCCTGGTAGGCTACACCCTGTGCCACCTCCAAGAACTCCATTCGAGCAAGTCGGCATCGGCCTTCTAGGCCTGTTTCCACGGTCCTCTAAAGGAAATCGTTGGATCGTAGTGTGCACTGATCTCCTAACGTACTACTGTGAGACGGCTGCAATACCGTTGGCTACTTCATCCGACGTGTGCCTTTTCTTGCTACGTTTTATCATTCTCCGACACCGGCCTCCTAAAGTCGTTGTTAGCGATCGTGGGTGACAGTTTACTGCAGATGTGGTTGAAGAGATGCTTCGTCTATTTTGTTCAAGATTTGGACACTCTACGCCGTACCATCCACAAACAAACGGCCTTACGGAACGCACCAACAGAACTCTCACGAACATATTGTCCACGTACGTCTCGACGGATCACAAGAACTGGGACAGCGTCCTGCCCTTTCGCTACTTATGCATTTAACACCGCCCAGCACGAAACTGCCGGCTATGGCCCCTTCTTTCTACTTTACGCTCGGACGCCACGTTATACCCTTAATAGGATCTTCCCCTTTACGAACCACAATGATGCCTGCATATCTGAGAACATCTGTCGCGCAGAAGAAACCCGCCACCTTGCATATTTGCGCACTTTTGCTTCACAAGATCGTTCGAAGGGACGCTACGACCACTGACATCAACACGTCGCATATGATTCAGTTGACTTAGTGTGACTGCGCACGCCTACCCGAAAACATGCGTTGTGCGAAAAACTACTGGCCCACTATGTTGGACGTTACGTTGTGTTAGACCGTATAAGCGAATTGACGTACCGCATAGCGCGTCTCCTTTCAAATGGTCGACGCTCTTCAAAGACAGAAGTGACTCTTGTTGCACGCTTGAAGCCGTGCCTCGAGATGCTGTTTGACTCGCCCCGTGGGCTTCGTCTGCGGGGGGGTGTGGGAGGATGTGTTACAAGCATGAAAGTCTTGTATGATTTGGGTATGTGCCGCCAGCAGTAGTGGGACACAGAGTAAGAGAGGGAGGAGGAAGTCGTTCGCCTGGCGACAGCGAAACCTCGGCAGGCACTCAAGACCAATACAGAGAGAGTACAGAGAGAGTAGCCCGTAACAGTATACTGTGCCGAGGAAAGCATATGTCGCCTTGAAAAAGGCAAATCCACTTGGCGAAACGTTCGCTCCTGCTTTTACCTAAAGCGCCTCAATTTTCCAAAAGTAGCGCCATTCTTAGATATTTCCGCCTCTCTGTTGTCCCCGACGTTTCCTCATCCACGCCTCCCGTCGCCCCAGCCTCCCGCTCCCCCATTGTGTCCTCGACCTGTGTCACGTGTAAGCAGGCGCCGCACTTTTGTACATTTGTTGCTTTCCAGCGCGGAAGCAGACGCCGTGCTTTTGTATATTTTTTCTTTCGAGCACGCTCTGACAGCCATTGTTGGCCCTGCGTGACGAAAGTACGTGCAAATGAACTGATCGAGTGCGTTAGCGGAACAAATCGAGTGTGTTAGGGACGAGGACTGAATTGTGACGCCGTGCTGCTGCGCCTTCGGTTGCCGCCACCGACAGAGAGACGGTAAAGGCTTCATTCATTACCATCCGGCGAGCTCAACGCACAAAGAAGAAAAAGTGTGGATACATAGTATCGGGCGGGCTGAGTTCGTGGTAGTGGCAAAAAGACGCACGGCTTTCTGAAGTGCCACGGTTCCTCACAACCTCTTCTTTTTACCTAGTTCGCGCCTGCCGCTTCGAAAAAGTGTATGTCTTCATGCTGTGGGTGCTTTTACAGCGTTTAAGTTGACTTTATTTAGAATGTGCTCTTTTTGTTTCATGTAGTTTCGTCTTGCGGTGATAGTGTACGCGTCTGCAGCTAGCCTCTGACATAAAAGCGACTTTATTCATGCTATGTTTTGAGCTCCACCAGAAGCTAGCGCATTTTCGACGCTTTTTCAAGGCTCACTATGACTTACGGATGCAGTCGTTTGGCTTCGAATGTACGCCCACATGTATTGATTTGGTTTGTGGTGATTAACGTATTTAACGACCCGAAGCGACTAAAGCTATCAGGGCGGTCGTAGTGGATGGCTCCAGATAACCTTATTTAGGTAGCCTGAGGATGTTTAGCGTGCACTTTGATCGTAGTTGTACCTGGACCGGTAAATTCCTCCTTGGCTTTTGGTATTTTTGCGCGGGCGCGGTAGCGCTGCGCCAGAAGTATGCGCCTCGGCGCGATTGTATTTCTTTAATAGATTTCATTTACTAGTTGTAACAACGCGTCATTGTTTCGTATTATTGACGGCGCCTCCAGGACCCCAAAGCGGCAACGGAAACACTTGTAATGTCACGTGCTCTCCAGAGGCCTCTCTTAGCCGTTAAATGTGCCCTCCTGGAGCAATACTTGTAAAAACAAAAACTATCTATCGTCGCGATTACCGCAGCACCTCGCCAAAAATAAAAAAGAAAAAGCGCCCTGCGACTGCGGCAAAATACCGCGCCTTTGCGAGGAGAATTAGGGAGCACCAACGAGGGATCTCTCCATGGACCTCTTTCATTTCGCCTCCATGCCGGCTGCTGTCGGACGCGTCCTCAATATTGGAGGCATGAGCAGCGGCTACTCGCACGTTTTGTGTGCAGGATCATAATGGCCGAGAAAGGCTGAGGTCGTTCCTGAATTCTACGTTTTGCGTCGGACCGATCGTGATGGCCGTGGGTTGGAATTGCACTTGCAGGCAAGCGCGTTCTCAACTAGGTGCAACTGAGAGCCTTCAATGTACAAGTGAGAAGCTGTAAATAACTTCTGGACATAATATTTAGCTACTTGTTTGTGATTGCATGACTGTGATTTGACGTGCAGACTGCTAATGGTGCCTTTCAAGCGTGCCCTCGACTACTGCTATTAATAGCTACCCAAACGAGTTTTCTCGGCCTCACTAAGCTAATGATGTTTGATAATTGTTCTCTTATTCGCATTACTTGCCTGGGCCAGTTAACAAAAATAAACAGTGCCACCACATGAATGTGTTTTTGCATGCAAGCTGCCAAATGGCTGTCATTTTCGCGTTGATTGCTGCCATTTCACCAACAGTGGCGACGGCTTGACTGCGCTTTGACGTGCAGACTGCCAATGGTGCCTTTCAAGCGTGCCCTCGACTAGTGCTATTAATAGCTACCCGAATGAGTTTTCGGGGCTTCACTAAGCTAATGATGTTTGATAATTGTTCTCTTATTCGCATTACTTGCCTGGGCCAGTTAACCAAAATAAACAGTGCCACCACATGAATGTGTTTTTGCATGCAAGCTGCCAAGTGGCTGTCATTTTCGCGTTGATTGCTGCCATTCCACCAATAGTGGCGACGGCTTGACTGCGCTTTGACGGGCAGACTGCTAATGGTGCCTTTCAAGCGTGCCCTCAACTGCTGCTATTAATAGTTACCTGAATGAGTATTTTGGGCCTCACTAAGCTAATGATGTTTGATAATTGTTCTCTTATTCGCATTACTTGCCTGGGCCGGTTAACAAAAATAAACAGTGCCACCACATGAATGTGTTTTTGCATGCAAGCTGCCAACAGTGGCTGTCATTTTCGCGTTGATTGCTGCCATTTCACCAATAGTGGCAACGGCTTGACTGCGCTTTGACGTGCAGACTGCTAATGGTGCCTTTCAAGCCTGCCCTCGACTACTGGTATTAATAGCTAGCCAAATTAGTTTTCTGGGCCTCACTAAGCTAATGATGTTTGATAATTGTTCTCTTATTCGTATTACTTGCCGGAGCCATATAACCAAAATGAATGCGACCACACGAATGTGTGTTTGCATTCAAGCTGCCAACAGTGGCTGTCATTTTCGCGTTGATTGCTGCCATTCCACCAATAGTGGCGACGGCTTGACTGCGTTTTGACGGGCAGACTGCTAATGGTGCCTTTCAAGCATGCCCTCGACTACTGCTATCATAAGCTACCCCATTGAATATTTTGGGCCTAACTAAGCTAATGATGTTTGATAATCGTTCTCCTATTCGCATCATTGCCTGGGACAGATAACCAAAATAAACAATGCCACCACATGAATGTGTGTTTGCATGCAAGCTGCCAACAGTGGCTGTCATTTTCGCGTTGATTGCTGCCGTTTCACCAACAGTGGCGGCGGCTTGACTACGCTTTGACGTGCAGACTGATAATGGTGCCTTTCAAGCGTGCCCTCAACTACTGCTATTAATAGTTACCTGAATGAGTATTTTGGGCCTCACTAAGCTAATGATGTTTGATAATTGTTCTCTTATCCGTATTACTTGCCTGAACCATATAACCATAATGAATGCGACCACATGAATGCGCTTTTGCATGCAAACTGCTAAAAGTGGTGGTCAGTTTCGCATTGACTACTGCTGTTTCACCTACAATGGCTACGACATGGCTGCGCTTTGAAGTGCTGATGCTAAAGGTGTCTTTCAAGCGTGCACCGACGAATGTTATTTTATCACAGGGCCCGTCATGCTCATAGGTGGCTGCCCAATAGAGTATTTTGGGCCTTCTGGTATTGGCATTATTCATCTCAACGGGCTGGAAAAAACAGTAGTGGCAGCACAACTGCACGCAAAGCACATGTGCTTTGGTGTGCAGGCTGCTAAGAGTGGCTGTCACTTTCACGTTGACTACTGCTTTTTCGTGTGAAGCTGGACCGTGACTGCCCGAATGAGCATTTTGGGCCCCACATAGTTATTCAGGGTTAATAACTGTATTTGCATTCAGATTTGCAAGCATTTCAGCACGTTTTTATGCCAATTCGTATATTGAGCATGATCTGTGTAGGACGTTGCTTTTTCAGAATTGCGCTTCCATTAAAAGAAATACATCAAATGAACTGCTTATTTATTTGAGAGGTCACGGGAGACTGATCGGCTGCTGCGAACCCACCGGCAAAATTTTGGTAGTCCTAATAAGGGCTGTTCTTTTGTTAATAAGAAGCTGTTATGCTTCATCGAGTGGCTCAATGCCGGACAGCTCGCAGTCGGAGTCGCTTTCTTCATTGTCATCTCCACCCACTTGGATGATGATGGGTTGGATGCGGTCGCTTTCAGATGTATCAAGCCTGAACTTTGCCTCCAGGTCCATCACGTGGTGAATGCTCTTACTCCAGTCTTCTGCCTGTACATGCTTGATTTTTTCCCTCAAGACGGCTTCGACCGTGGACAGTTTGAAGTCTCTGCTGTCCGCAGCGATGCCATTTTTCACCTTTGCCCACACGAGCTCCATAGGATTAAATTCGCACTGGTACGGTGGCAGCCTGAGTACAATGCAGCCAGCCCTTTCAGCTGCATTGTCTACGATGTAGCTCAGAAAGCGTGGCTTTACAGATGCTACCAACTCAAGCAGCTGCTTTCTAACCATCCTTTCGCTATAAGTGATGTTTTTGCTTATGAGCCACTCCTGTATTTTTCCTTCTTCCAAGCTGTCATCGGCAGTTTCTCTTCTCTCCGGGAATGGTAAGGTGCATTGTCCAAAACTATGACGCTACCAACAGGCAACTTCTTCAGAACGTCATTAAACCATCTCTCGAAGCAATTGCTGTCCATTTCTTTGTGGTAGTTGCCTGTTTTTTGGCCACGGAATCTATCTAAGCAGCCCTCGACGAAGCCATCCTCGCTGCCGATGTGCGTCACCAGTCGACAGGCCATTTGCTCGAGCGTGTAGGCGTCCGCGCTTCTCCACCACGATGTCTGTCCACACGATCGACCCAGTGTGTCCCGCCGTCACCCATGTCTCGTCCAGGAAAGAGATCGTTCGGCCTTCTGCCTGTAGCAATCCAAGTCAAGAAGGTAGCGATTCCACCATTCAGCGATGTCATCCCGGTCGATAAGCAGCGAATTTCGCCTCCTCTTCTCGTGCTTGAATCAGATCTCGACAATCAGACGACGCACGGTTCACTGCTTCAGTGATGGGATATCCATTGTTGCGTGTGCCGAGGTATGTGTGGCCGGCAGGAGGTCTGGACCCCACTTCACGCAGAGTCAGAGAAGAGGAGAGCTTTCTCGGCGAAGAATTCTTTAGACAATGTTTACATGTTGTCGTCGTTATCAGGAGAGATACCAACAGAGCAGCTGCAAGCTGCTTAAATAACACTCCTCAGTCCCCAGATTCCCCAGACAGCCCCTAAGGACCAAACAAGGTCAAGAAAGAGAGGGTCCGGGCAGCCTCCGTGGTCCTAACGCCGCTCTCGGTGGCCGGCGCTTCCTCGAACTGCGCTACGGCGTCGGGCCGATCTGACGGTCGGTCAGAATGGTGCGCCGGGAAAGTTTTGTAGCCCGCATAGGACAAAGGGAACTATTTGTCAAAGGGAAGTATTTTGCCAGGACTTAGCGATCATTCTTTTATTCATTTCCAGCTGAAGGAAAACGTCAACCGTCCCAATAGCAAACAAAAATACATTCAAGACTACAGTAAAGCCGATTACACATCAATGAACACACAACTTGAAGCTTTTGTAGAAGAATATATGCCGGACTTTTACACTCGGAGCGTTGAACAGAACTGGTCGCTCTTTAAAAATAAAGTTAATGAATTAGTACAAAAATACATACCCCTCCGAGTTGTCCGGTGTAACCATCGAGCAGCGTGGTTTAATGCATCCCTAAAACGTATCTTGAACAGGAAGAAGCGGCTGTTTCGCCAAACTAAAAAACGGAACACAATTGATAGCTGGCGTGCGTATCAGCAGGTTGCTTCACTGTTTAAAAACGCAGTCAAAGAAGCTAAACGCGTTTTCTTTTACAATACACTTCCATCTCTGCTGACTGAAAATACTAAAAAATTTTGGAAAACTGTGAACGGTTCCGAATGTAACACAATATCGTTAACTGATGTAGATGGTGCTGTTGTTCCACAAGAAGAATGTTGTTCTGTACTCAATGAAGTGTTTTCTAAATCATTTTTGAATAACGTGTTGCCCTGTGCCTCTCTACCTGAAATTCTTAAGATGAAGTTTCCTCCGATGGAGCCCTTGTTAATTGATTACGATGGTGTCGTGAACTTGATTCGTAAGTTAAAGATTTCGTCATCGTCAGGAATAGACGATATTAACTCTAAATTTTTGAAAAATACTGAAGTGTACTCATCCATAATTGTGTGCAACATTTTTTCGCAATCTATTCTGTCGTGCTCACTACCAAAGGACTTTAAAGTCGGCAAGGTGGTTCCATTATTTAAGTCTGGCGACGTGCATTCACCTTTGAATTACAGGCCAATTTCTCTAACAAGTGTGCCATGCAAAATTCTAGAGCACATAATATACTCTAATCTCATCAACTTCCTAGAAACAAATTCATTTTTTTCATCTCGTCAGCATGGGTTCCGTAAATCATTTTCCTGTGATACCCAACTTATTTCATTTACACATGACATCTGTGCGGCGTTGGATAATCGATTTCACATTGACACCATCTTCTTAGACTTTTCTAAAGCATTTGATCTCGTCTCTCACCAATTACTTTGTCTAAAATTAAATACACTTAACATTGACCGTAACATTATCTCATGGATTGAACACTTCTTATCCAATAGAACACAATTTGTCTCAGCTAACAATTTTGACTCTTCACGTTGTCCTGTCAGTTCCGGGGTGCCGCAAGGTTCCGTTCTCGGACCTTTGCTTTTTCTCATTTATATTAATGATTTGCCTAACTCTGTAGCGTCCTCCATAAGGTTATTTGCAGACGATTGTGTAATGTACAGAGTAATATCATCAAATTCTGACACTCTAACACTACAATCCGATCTAGACAAGGTAACTAACTGGTGCGACACTTGGAAAATGCGACTTAACAGCCAAAAGTGCAAACTAATGAGGATTTCCCGCAATAATGCTTCGTCTAACCTATCCAACTATCACTTGAAGAACTCTGTACTTCAAGAAGTCAGTTCCTATAAATACTTAGTCGTCCACATAACATCTAATTTTTCCTGGCAAACACACATAAACCACATCACTAACAATGCTAACCGTACGCTTGGTTACCTCTGTCGCAATTTCTCTATGGCACCCGCTAACTTAAAGCTACTTCTATACAAAACACTAATACGTCCTAAGCTTGAATATGCCTCTTCTGTATGGGACCCTGGCTTGGATTACTTAACAAATGCCATAGAATCTATACAAAATCGTAGCGCGCGGTTCATTCTTACTAACTATTCTCAGACATCAAGCGTAACATCTATGAAGGCTACTTTAAACCTCCCTCTCCTCTCATCCCGTAGGAAGTTTGCACGCTTATCACTGCTGCACAAAATTTATTATTACAATGCGGAATTAAAATGTGAACTTTTGTCCGAACCTGCATATATATCATCTCGTACTGACCATCGGCATAAATTGAGCGTTCCACACTGTCGCACGAACCTATTTTTTTATTCATTTATTCCTAAAACTACCAATGAATGGAATCATCTGCCGGCCTCAATTGTTTACATAACGGATACATCTGCTTTTAGAACTACTATTGAAGAATACTTTTGTTAATCCGCACTTTCAAATTTTTTTTTTGTTATTATTATACCCTGTTATCTGCTGTATTTAGTTCCATTCCCTTCTGTAACGCCTTCGGGCCTTGAAGGTACAATAAATAAATAAATAAACTGCAAGGCACAGGGTCGAAAGACAGCCCTCCTTTGGAAATCGTCCCAAACGCAGCGGGAGTCTCGTGGTGCGGGCACCGCCGGACAAAGGAGGGGGGGGGGGGGTGTTGCATTGCTGCCGGCATGGGGAGGGGCCGAATAGCAATCCGTGATCCGGTGGCCGCTTAAGTCGTGAACGCCGCGCAGCCACGAGGAAACCCGAGCCGTGCACGTAGTCGTGTGCCCGAAGCAGGCACCATGCGGGGATGAATGCTGCCTCCACGGTCGACACACCATAGTACTGGCCTTCCGTCAGGCAAATCCCAGCGCACATACATAACACCATATACGCTTCGAGAACTCGTTAGTAATCTTCACGACCGTCGGTATTTCGTTGCGGCGAAACAAATCGTGCACACGACCTCGGCGCGCACAACGTGTAATACTTCGTGCTGCGTCTTCTTTTTCTCAGCATTTCGTGGGCGCTTTCGCGAGGGCGTCGACTGTTTGCCACCCGAAACATGCGAAGCTTTGACGTCCCTCCTCACCTTGAACACTCTGCTTTCGCTGACACCGAGCATCTTGAGTTTGTAATGGTGGTGATAAATGCATTGTTTTATAGAAGTACTTGTTCAGTATCAACTGATCCATTTGAAGCTCGGAACAGGAACAGTATATAAAAAATATATATAAATATATAAAAAATATATAAACAGGAGGGCGCTGACTCTGCGGAGTGAGCGCCCTCCACCACCGGAGTGAGAATTTTATGGTCATCTCCTTGCTCAAGCTTTTCGCCGAGCATTACGCTTGCGACATCGACAGCGTTGAAGTTGAGTGCAAGTTCTTCAGCGCATCGAAGCAGAAAGCAAGTGCAGGATAGAGACACTGCTGCAGCTCGTGACTGTCTTGGGAGAATATAAACTAACCTTCCACGAAGGGCATAAGCTAGGTGCTATCCCCGTGACGATTCCGGCATCGCCATCTTCTTGCGAGCGCACGTTTTTATACCTTCGAACATTGAAGACTTATCGTGGCAGCAAGATGACTAATTACCGTTTGAGCGACCTAGCTGCGATTGTGGTCGAGCGATCTCTTGCCCATAAGATAGATCTTTAGAGTGCTGCCGACATGTTTGATGATGCGCACAGTAATCGACGTATATGTCTGCAATAATACGCCGGTATAATGATACCTCATCGTACCTCTGCGGCGCTTTCACGGGAAAATTGTGTGGCACTGGCGTAGGACGGATATCTACACCGGTATCAGAACACCTGTTTTACCATTGGATGAATTCCCGCTGTGTTTGTCTTGTACTGTCACAACGCAGGCATTGACATCTGTGGTTGTGATGAAACCTTTCCTGACATCGCTTTGAAAGGGACTCCATATAGGGTGCTGTCCCAGACCACGTCGGCGTCGTAGCTTGTATAGCGAACAGTCCATAGTTGGAGAGCTGCTATGTGCGTTTGTGAAACCTGCTGTACCGTATGGCCAAATGTTACATTGACTGAAATGCCTATTGCGCGCTCTATTTTTGCAGTTGCCTCCTCCCTTCCATTTGTTTTCATTATTTTCCCCCCAATATACCTCTCTGTTACTCTTTTTCCCATTTTCAACGGTTAGAATCACCAGCCGGTGCCACAAGTATGTACTAACGTATTTTTTTTTTTTTTTTGTAATCTAGCACGTGTTTACCAATGTTGGAATTGATATGCACATTGGTTAGTGGTGTTCTCTCTTCTGTGGTGAAATTACTCTTTTGAAGCCATATTGCAATCTAGTTAACGGATGTTATTCTGTTGCTGCTGGATGCCTGTGTTTTTATTTCTGTTTTTTATGCATGTTCTATACCATGTACCGCAGAGATTTCCATTTTCTTAGCAGAAGCACTGCTGTGTAATTGTGCTGATTTTTAATTTATTTAGCTTATTTACGCTGATGGGTTTAGAAGGTCTTGGGCCAAGTTAAACATAGTCAAAACAGAACGCCTATGTTCCCCGCCTCCCTGCGCCCCCCCCCCCCCCCTCTAGTCAAGGTATCCTGGCGCGGCCCCTGTCTTTTAGCAACAAAAATGACACAATTTTAGGGTTAGGCTTCAGGTGGCAGGAAACTAAGAATGGTATCTAGTTCACAGTCGGGATCGTAAATTTTGGACTTGTAAAAAGCCTCGTACACCAACCTGTCTGCGCAGTCCGTAACGTGCACTTTCATCATTAGTACCATTTCGTGATCTAGCTGATTATCGTAACAGCGTAACTACTGCATGCATACCCAGGTGTACTACATTTATCTTCCTAGCTTCATATAATCTATTAGCCATCGTTTTGTGAAACAACGATTGCAACGTTTCATCTTTTACTAAGGTAAAGGCTGGGCCCGCCGCGTAAACATGTCTTTCATAAACAAATATGTTCACTGGTATACCGAACAATTCTTTTGCAATACTTTGGAGACGTGGCGAAAACTTGCGTTCGTGGTGACCCGCCTTCGACAGCTGCTTTCTGCAGCCGCCTTTTTTGTTTTATAATAGGTAAGTAGCTGGGCCAAGTGTTACACTGAACTTTCCGAATAAAGAATGCAATCTTTCTGGGAAATTTCAAAGAGAACGGTGAGCGTACAATTGTTATTTCTAAATTTTAGGCGAAAATTCATTTCATATGTTAGGGTGGCTCAAAACAGCAACAGAATATGGTGCATCTTTTTATAGAAAGCACTAGCTGCCCAAGTTCAGCAGATTGTTAAACTGAAATGAAATGGGTGCCCTTCGTAGCCCTTCGTATTCCATTTGTTATATGGGCAGAATAAACAAATCGCTCATAAGAATCAACGATACTGTAGCTGTGCAAGGAACTAGTGTTATATATGAAAGAAAGCAAGAAGGCGTAATAAACCTGAATGACAGGTTTCCAGGTTTCACATGAATAAACATGAATGACAGGTTTCCAGTAGTTCATTTGTCTTTAGTGGATTCATTTGAAATATCTTTCGTTCGTATACTGTGCATCTGTCACAAGCAGTTTGGTTGTGCCTCGCTGTTACCTAAACGGCTGAATTCAGCCTACTCTACTGTGAATAATAAGCCCGTTGCATGTAATTTTCTGGGCTGTATCTGAAAAATATTCTATACATTAATCATTCGCAAGATTGCCCCTCTGAATAGTAATTCTTCCTAAAAAAGATTTGAAATCAGTAAACATACTAAATTCTTGATGGTTTGTTTATCCCTAATTTAATTTATCCCTAATTTAATTTAACTGCTTTTGCTTGAAAAGCGATCATCGAGTTTATATGGTCTTAACTCACGTATTCTAACAGGTATTGCCGAAACACTAGTAAATGAAAAGTACACTTACCACATATGCGAGAAGTTCGTGCCTCAAGCATCTCCCTTCCTGCCACACCGGCTGACATATCTCAGATAGCCGCAAGCAGTAAATGGAGCTTTGTTATGAACCACTAAGCAAGTCGGATGGCTTGTGTAGACTATTTCACACTCTAAAGAAACAGCGGAAACTGTGCCTTTTTTGAGGCAGTCTAGTGAAGCGAAGATACAGCGAATGATACTATGTCACCGTTCCGAGCCTAACGACGTACGCAATACCATCAGCGTCTTTAACTACCTAATCGTATTTTCGCCGGACTCCGCTTTGCCTGCTGAAAATGTGGCCTGGGATTCGTACTGATGTCAGTGGGCACTGACACTCAACAAGGCCTTTTGGGAAGATTTAGTGGCTCCAATAACGAACTGGACAGAAGTCAATCCACGATATTTTGGCAAAGACTTCCTTTAGGCGACCAGACCTCAAATCGACTAACTTATAAAGAGACTGCCGAAATGGCACGGCCTCACTAAGTTCAGTAACTCAGAACTACTCCAACTTTACCATCTGTTGGGTCGGAATATTAAGTTGACTTTAACTGCGTTTAAATCATAATGCTGCCGGTGTCTCAGTAGTTTATCTTTGACCTTGAAGTGAAGTGCATTCAACTTTGATAGATTAAAAATTTAGGTAGCTTGCATGTACGACCACTACATAATTGTCCTCAAGCCCCAAGCCCTGAATCTAAAATACAAAACAATGCTTTCGGACTTCCGAATAAAGATCACTTCATTGTCTTGTTTAGCTATACTGCAGAACAATAACGTGACATTATCGTGTATTTCAATTTTAAGGCACCTATTCATGGAATATTTCTTTATAAGACATTTCTTATTTTTTAAAAGACTTATTTCTTTATAAGAATATTTTTTTATAAAACTTAAGTTCATCCATTCTCATTATCCATCTGCACAAGATCAAACGAGTATTTGAACACTGGCACCTTCCACACTGATTGTATGCTTGCGTTAACTGTTTTTGCTTGCGTTTTCTTAAAAAGCTTGAATTTTGCATAATCACATGAAATTGTTTCTAACTGGGCTTGGAAACGTGAGATCTCGTACAGTTATGTAATTCCATCTTAAGCAAATTACGCCGAATGGATGTGCAATTTATGTCACAATATTCTATTTTGCCTTCAACATATTTCGTCTGCTGCCCCCCCCCCCCCCCCCTTGCATGTAGTGTATAAAATCAGTTGCACATAAATTCAAGCATATACGCGTCCTAACTATCGGTAGTTCCAATCAATGCCATACAACGGTGTTTCATTTTATATTAATATCCCATAACACCTAACTTCTATGCACTATCCATCCCTAGGTAATTCCATCACTGGCGAACGTAGAGCGCAAGGAAAAATCTTCCTGTAGAAACCGCGCCATGGTGAATGTCGATATTACTGTGATCAGCGTGGGGTCAATGTAGCGACAAACCGTATTGCCAAAATAATCACTTCTGTGTAGCGGATTACCTAAGTTTTCTGTTGCCAACATTTTCTTCACTTCTCTGTAGCTAAGATTTCCTCACTCAATGCACTCTTCTGTTCACTGCACCCATTTTTCCACATCCCGGCTGCAGTTACGGATATTGAGTGTCGGAAAGTGTGCATTGTTGCTCATACCTATGGACACATGCCCATTTGCACATACCCAATGACCGATGCCGTTTTATTCTGGCTCATACCCAGTGGAACATAGCGAGTGACACAAGTCGTCGTCAAAGAGGCGCACTGATGACTGGCATAGCCTAGTGGTGTATGCCCGGTGGCCTAAGTTGGCATTTACGGAAAACGGTTAGATCTGGACCCAGATACATACCGGAAAGTGCGTGAAGTATCCTGAAAATGCTAGTAACCTAAAAGAAAGATTCCTGGACGAGCTCAGGTTAACGTTTTGTGTGTCCATCCTGCCATTCTTTTTTAATGTGATTTGCATTATTAAGAAACTTCACGCGGTTTGCAATGTGTATCCCGAGTGACCCAAGTTGTCTACTAGGCCACTAGATATGTGCTGGAGCCGCAGATAGCCAGGGTAACTGGGTATGTATGTGCGGGAATAGGCATTGTGTTGCTGGCGGCCACGTGGCCTAATAGAGAACTTGCGTCACCAGCTTTGTGCCACGGAATATCTGCCCGAGCAGACAGCTTTGGCACTGCTTATGTAACATTCATATAACGCCATTCTTGACCAGCCCCTCTCCCTACAGCCCAGCCCTCAGAATGAATGTGTGAAAGTGATAAAAATAAGTCCGAAGTCTTAAAGACATTGCAGCAATAGCACCCCATCCACAAGAGTCGCTTCCCCGTCTACCCATATCCAGGAGCGCTGGGCATTGCCCCTGCTGCTGTTAGTTAAAGTTCGCCGTGATCTCGCAACGTAACAGAATGAGCAGCATTTAAACAATATTTCCAACTACCGCCCGAACTTCAACAACTTCTGGTTAGGAACGGCGATATAGTACGCCTTTCTAGTAACGTTCGTATTTACGGCTCTTTTTCGTAATTTCCTTCCAGATATATAACGGTGTTTTAATCCTCACCAATATTTTTCTACCATGCAGCAAGAGCAATACGACTAAGTGCAATGACTAGGCATGTTGAGAAGAGCGTACCCTCTAGGCCTCGCTAACTGGAGTGTTGTTGAAATTCGGGCGCCCTTTCGCAATATCATATTTATATGAAAAGCACTACTAGCCTACCAACCTGGATTTCTCCTCTGTCTGTATGAAGCCTCTTCATGCAGCCCCACGCGTTCGCCCGAAACGGCGCGAAGAGCATGCGCGTTTCGCGGGTACACCCTTCTCTTCTGTGCCCGCCAAACAGCCGGATCCGCCTTCATTCTCCTCGGGTGATTGAATAGAAGGGTTTTATCTGACCGCGCATAACGACACGTAAACCTACTGCGCTTCCAAAATCGCGCGCGTGCCAACCCGCTTGTTCCCTCCACCCTTACGCTTCGCCTTATGCACAACGACGCCCGGTGCGTATGTGCGATATAAATGCGAAAAGTGAGTCGGGATCATAGTCCCAAATTTCTGAAGAGATTCGTCGCGCCAAGCGCCATGAACAACAACGAGCTCGGCAACAGAAAGAAGGGTTGACTGAGCCAACCATGGAATATACAGAGCACGACATAAATTTGGTACTTGCAAATCCCAATAAAATGGTTACGACGCAGTTGATGAGTTCCATAGATCACAGCTCCCAAAATGCTAATCTCGAGGCACACATTAAAGCCGTGGCCATTTACTCAATGCCCCACAAAGCGGTCTTTGTGCAAGACTGCAATCCTCCTCTCCCTGTGAGTGAGTGAAATAACTTTATTTCGGTCCAGAGAAGAGGCAGGGGACACCCTGCGCCGCCCGGCTAGTCCCACGTAGGGACTGCCAAGCCGAGCTTGACGGCCCGATCACGGGCACTCTGGACGGCCAGGGTTTGGTCGTTGAGTTCAGGGCTGCCCAAGAGCGAGGCCCACCTATCCTCGCTGAAGGAGGAGCTGATGGCTTCACACTCATACAACTCATTATCCAATGTTGCCCTTAGTCCACAGGCAGGGCAGTCCGCACTGGGATACCTTTCAGGGTATATGGCATGAAGAACCACAATGTTAGGATAGGCACGGGCTTGTCAAAGTCGAAGGGTCACCGCCCGCGCTCTGCATAAGGCGGGAGGGGCAATACCCGCCTTGACACATAGTAGTGTTTGGTGCCCTCATTGGACGTGACCAACAGCTCCCCGTGGGGCAGAGCGACTGCTGATGCGGCGCGGTCAGTGAGTCCTCGTTAGGGTTAGAGGGAGAGCCCTCAGTCGACCCAAAGTGAGCGGGAAACCAAGTGAGAGAACGCGGAGAGATACTTTTGGTGCTTTGGAGAATGGGGAGGGCCTGAGGGGAGACCATCCCGGCTTGGTAGGCCTTAATGGCTGCCTTGGAATCGTTATATATTGCCTCTCTGCGACCATCGAGCACATCCAGAGCGATTGCAACCTTTTCGGCTACCACGGGCCTCGAAGTGCGTACCGTAGCGCAGCAAGTGAGCCTGGAATTGGAGTCGACGATGGATACAGCGAACGCCTCTTGTTTGACATATTCCGTGGCATCCACGAAGCTTGCCTCAACGTGGTTATTGCGGACATGATCGAGTAGAGCTGTACGCCTGGCCCGACGTCTGCCGACGCTGTTTGTGGGGTGCATATTGCGGGGAATGGGCGCGATGTGTAGTTGAGAGCTGATGTCGCTGGGAATCCGCACGGCGTCGGGGCACTGGTCGGCAGGATTGAGGCCCATCTCGTCGAATATCTTACGGCCCGCCGGGCTGCCGGATAGCCTGAGCAGCTGTGAGCGCTCTTGTGCCTCGATAATGTCTTCGAGCGTGTTGTGGACTCCGAGCTTCACCATGTTTTCGATGTGGGCGCTTACAGGTAAGCCGAGGGTAAGCTTAAAGACCTTGCTGATGAGGAAATTGAGTTTGTTCCTCTCTGCAACGTGCTATTTATGCATGACCGCCGAGTATGAGAGGTGGCAGAGAACAAAAGCATGTATATGTAGATGAAATTGTTTTCCTTGATTCCCCGGTGCCTGTTGGCGATCCTCCGAATGAGGCCGTGAGCACTCCCCATCGTCTTGGAGGTTATCAGTCTGAGTGTGGTTCCATTGGCACCGTTAGACTCGATATACATCCCCAATATTCGGAGCGAGTCCACTCTGGGCACCGGGGACCCGTCACCAGTGAAAAGCCGTATTTCGCTTTCGGACGCCGGTTTACAATCACGATGGCCCCACCTCTGGGTCTTTTCTTGTAGAGAAGTAGCTCAGATTTGGAGGGAGAACATCTGAATCTAGTGGGGCGGAGGAAGCGCTCGGTCGCATCGATGGCGCTCTGCATGGTGGCCTCGACTGGGCTGTCGCTCCCACCGACGCACCAGATGGTGATGTGATCTGCATAGATGGTATGGTTCATTCCTTGAATAGTGGCGAGCTCCTTGTGAAGCCCGGTCATTGCGATGTTAAATAACGTTGGCGAGATCACTTAGCCCTGAGGCGTGCCACGTGAACCTTGGGTGATCTCTTGCGACAGGTATCCTTCGATATTGAGCTTGGCAGTTCTCTGGCTAAGAAAGGATCGGACGAAGTCGTGGGCCCTCTTCCCGAGCCTGAGGTCGGCAACAGACTGGATAATGAACTTGTGTGAGATATTGTCGAAAGCCTTCTGCAGATCTAATCCAAGGAAGGCTCTGGTATCTCCCGTGCTCCGGTCGACGATCTGATGCTTTATCAGCTTCATGGCGTCCTGTTTGGAGAGGCTGGCTCTGAAACCAATCATATTGTGGGTGTACATGTCGTTGGCATCGATGTGCACCTTGAACCGGTTGAGCAGGGCATGCTCTGCAACCTTACCGAGACAGGACGTCCGGGAAATAGGTCTTAGATTCTCGATTGCTGGTGCTCTACCGGGTTTGGGGATGAGTACCGTGCAGGCCGCCTTCCACTGTGTGGGGACCTGTCCACTGCGCCAGACTTCATTAATCCTTTCAGCGAGGAAGTCGATTGACTCATCATCGAGATTCCTGAGCATCCTGTTAGTGACGCCATCCGGGCCAGGGGCAGATCTGACGTTGAGTGAGAAGAGGATATCTCGGATCTCGGACGCAGTAAAGTCCTGGTCCAACTCTGGCACCACACACCCCGCGTAGTCCGGGAACTGGGTAGGGGGGTAGGGGCAGAGCTATCCGCGACTGGCAGGTACTTGTCTATGAATCTAGCGACAATCAACTCGCCCGGGGTAGAGTCCGTAGCGAGGTGGATGGCTCGCGCGAGGGATCATCTCTGGCTGGCTCTGGTGCTGGCCTCATTGAGAAGGTGTTTGAGCAGACCCCAGCACTTGCCTGATCTGAGCTGACCCTCGACGGATTCGCAGGGCTCATCCCATTGTTATTTACACAGGTTCTTGCAGTGCTGGTCTATCTCCCTATTAACTTCGGAAATCTTCTTGCGGAGCCTCCTCTTATGCTTCGGCCTCTTCCATCTCGTGAGGAGGGCTTGCTTGGCTTCCAGCCGGTGCGCCAACCTGCTATCCATCTTGTCAACGTCGAGGTCAGTGACGGCCTCCTTGGTTGCCGCCGAGGCGTCATCCTGATTCCTTTGCACCAACCTTCCAAATCTGTCTCGGCCGTCGGTGCACGCTCGTCTCTGATCTTGCGGAAAACGTCCCTGACGAGCAACTTGAATTTTCTCCTTTATAGCGGGCAATCGCGAGGGAGGCTTCGATGACGTAGTGGTCACTTCCGAGGTCTAGAGCCGTTTCGACCCACTTGACCTCCCTTACGTTCTTGACAAGAGAGGTCTGGGGTAGTGTCCCGGCATGTGGAGTTGCCTCTCCTAGTGCGGAAATACTTATCGGTGATAAGGGTCAAGTCTACTTCCATCGCAGTCTGCCACAGCTCGCACCCCTTGGGGGTGTCATGGGTGTACCCCCACACACTATGTGGGGCGTTGAAATCCCCGATGACTACAAGGGGTGCCCACCGGCCAGGGTCACGGCCCCTTTGAGGGGAGAGTTTGCCCTCGCCCTGCGATAGCTGGGGCTGCAGTATACGTTCAGGATAAAGAAACTGTTTCTTCTCATCCCCTTTCGGGGTGGGGTCGTGAGGATTTCGGTCATGACGTACTCGATGCCATCAGCAACAGCGCCAAGGTCGCGAAAGAGGCAATTGTACTTTTTGCTGAGGAGGGTAGCAACTAGTAATTCCCCTACCTCCTGAATGTGCCCACCGAATAAGCTTGTTTGCATTATGCAACGCAGTGTCTATGGTTATGCCTATCATATGTGCATTAAACAACTTTTTCACAACATCGCGACTGCGAAGCATTTAATTAGCAACCAGTCACACAAGGGCCTAGCAATGCCTAGCTTGGTGCAAGAAAATAGCTAATTTGGTACAAGAAAATGTGCTTTCGCAGGATATCCCGTGGTTGGCGCACCCAAACCATCGCTTATTTTTTTTTAATTCTGCCCATCAGGTTCTGTTTAACAGTTTAACACATAGCTAAAGGATCAATGCCTGAAATCCCTTGATATGGGGGTCTCTTGGCGGATATCTATCTCAACGACGTCGCAGCCAAGATACAAGATAAGGGTTGCTACGGAGATTCAACTATGGTACAGTGATTATGTGATTTACCTTGTCATGGTATCGTTCGATTTTGAGGTTGGCAACGAGTCGCCCACTTCGTATGCCTGCTTGTGTGCTCATAATGTTTTCTTTCATGGCAGGCATGGGGATACAATAGTCATCATAATAACGATCATATCATGGAACATATAGCCACCAATCACGAACGCAGTTAAAGCAAGATTGCTAACGGCTATAATGCCGCCAACCATCTTCAACAGATGGATGCGCCGCCAATTTTTTTCGGTGTATTTTAAGTTTATTGGTATGAAATACCAACGTGCCCTCTCTATTCTTCATTCCCAATTATCCCTGTTTAATGGATCGCTGTTTATAGAATGCCTATTGCTATAAGGGGTCAATTGCGCCAGCGGGGTTTGCCCATATGAGGACTTCTTCAGTGTGTGAACTCCGCTACTGTGAGACAGCATGCAGTAGCGTATTTTGTATCTTTGTAGGTATTCAAGTCAAGTAACTCTTTTGCAGCTTATAACCGTGCTGTGTGATGCGCTTCATCAAGTTCTTTCCTTTCTCGCCATAAATTTATTTAGCGGTAGTTTTCCAGAATGGGCTATCACTGTACCTGCTGAAACCTTTACGCTTCATATATTTTTATTCTTAATTTCGGCAGTATAAGTACTGTGGATGGCACGCTCCGACATCCGTAAGCATTGCTGCTTTTCCGCGCAGTTGGCCACTCATTCTTTCTCTTACTGAACGGTGGAAATACATGACACCAACGTGCAAGTATTTATTCATTTATCGCACATGGCCCATGTGGGGGCTCTTCGTTCTTACGCTGCACAGAATTTTTAAAATATCTCCTTTTGCCGATAGCGTAATTGTAGTCGTCGACCTGGATTACTCGAAGCGGCGTTACATTACTTGCACGAAAGATTTTCAGATAATCACCAAATTAGAAAAATAATAACAACGCTTTAAACTATTCACTTTAGGGCCAATGCTGAGCGTGGCACGAGTTTCGAGATATGCTCCATGAATCTTCCGGTACAATTCCACCGTGGTGCCACCTAATGTTTTAACAAGACATGGTTTTGTTCACTGAAGTACAAAAGTGCCTGTAACGCCGATATACTCTGTTGCACACCTTGAGAATAATTATATAGAAACTAGTAGCATCCAGAATATTCCATATACCGATCCCGCTTGCTCAATGATTTAGAACTCAGTTTGTGCAAAGAAATGAGAAGTCGAAAAATTCATGTCGGCATTCCTTAAACAATGCCTTTTCATCGAAATAAGTAGCGCGAACATTCGCATATCTCATGCTCTGGAAGGTCATGACACGACATTTTCATGCCTTGTCCGAAAATGCACCGCAAACTTTATCGACATTGTCTCGCCTGCATGCGCTGCCTCGGGGCTTTTAGTTTCATGCCCTTTAATCTAATAATATGTACTCGGAGGTTCTGCAGACAGACATTCCGCACTGCGACATTATATTGTCTGATCTTTTCTGCTCTCTGTTGTTGGCGTATAATATCAAGCTGCAACGAAATATCCCCGCCGGTAAATTTTTTATTTACGCGTAGTCCGTATGTATTGTCACGTGGTAGAGACGGTCAGAAGCGCAGTAGCAAAACTGTAAATGGCAAAACTAACTGAAATAGCTCACTGTTGGGTGAACCTGCGGCGAGAAAAACAGACTACAATTAAAGAACAACGACAACTGCGAACACAGTCGACGATCGTCGAAAATCTGACCTGCGTGTCGAACGCGTCGGCTTTGAAACATAAGTCATTCGCGGTTCCACAGTATTTGCTGGTGCCCGCGTGCCTTCCAGAAAGTACCACATAATGCCTGTCGCGCATATATGCAATCACATAACATAAACTTCAGTGACAACAGACAGCGAATAGAACTATCGATAACATTCCAGAAATTTCCGGTACATGAAAGGGCCGTATTCTTCAGATCTGTTGGGCTAGTTGGTGTAACATTGTTATTCCAAATGCAGCGCAAAAAGTAGACACACACATAAATAAAACACGAAAGACGTGGAGAAGCGCTACTGCCAACTTTTTATTCCAATCGACAAGCACTCCGATTTCATAAAGTGAGCCGCGCACAAATGTCACGCCCCTTATCCTATGCAAATGTCGTAAACATAACTAAGAACTAAAAAGGTGAACAAGCCTGCTTTAGATAGCAAAATTCAAGAAGTCTAGTTCGGCACTGTGCAAAGGAATAGATGCTTTGCTTGCACAGATAGGTGGATTTTTGTCGATCTGGAATGCTTCTAAAGCAACTCGAGCTGTGTGGTTTGCAGACTTGCCTAAAATAGTAGTCTCAGAAAAAAGTGCCTCGCAACCACACGCAATGATAGTGGCAACCAAGTGTGCATATTTGCCTTCTTTTTTCTTAACTTTTTGCGCGTGCTCCCTGAGCCGGTCGTAGATGCACCGTTTGGTTTGGCCGATGTACACATTTCCGCACATGTACACATATACCACTCTTGTACACATATACCACTCCTGTCTGACACCTTACGTGGGGCTGTTCATGTATGGCTTCGCAACCTCGCTTGGTGTCAAATCAAACTCGAGGGCAGTGCCTGGAAACTTTATTAGGAACCGTAAAGGGCGCAGTAATGCGATGCCTGTTCGCGACCTTCTTCAGGTTGTCTTCAGACCTTCTTCACTTTGACGAAAGCTCTGTGCTACAATTGCTTTGGCCATTGGTTTTTATCTGCAGTGTGTTAGGGCTGTAGAAGTTATTGGGTTGTTGCAATTGTCAGTCAGTCACGTCATAATCGCCTTCGCTAGGATCATTACAGTTGAGGGAAAAGAATAAGGTGTGTGAGATTTCTCTCCACAGGGCAGGAGAAAGCCGTAAGTCAAGAATGCTTCCTTGACCGTGACAAGATTTTCGAGGTGGTGCGATGTGTGGACGGAACTCCCGTAATCGTTCGGTCAAAGAAGCTCGGCCGCGTCTAAAGAATATCCTATTAGAGCAGTGGCCTACATGCAGAGAACCGCTTTGATTGTTTGCGTAAGGCGCCGCACATAGCGAAAAAAAAAAAAATAACGCAGTGAAAATTAAACCGCCAGCTCTCTACGTCAATAGGTCGCAGTTATTACTGGAAATTAAATGTGCAACTGCTATATACAGCCTCATATTTTTTTTTACCAAACCAGCAACGTCCTTCAATTACTATACTTTAATTACTATATAATTCCATTCTAAATTCAAAATAAAAAGAATTACGTGACCTTGCGGCAGAACATCGCTTGTTCATTGATCTCCCTCAAACCGCGATGTTCTATTCTTCTTCGAGTTACGTAACCCAGACGTAACTATCAGACCGAGCCGGTGGCAAAGCTAACGGTTCCGGAATATGGCCCCTGGTGCTTCCTGCGCTGAGCGATAACATTCGTTAGATGGTTGAAGGCCCCTCGCCTTCGCTCAGGGGGTCCGCGAGCCGCGACCAGCACGACAAAGGAGCAGTGGCGCAAAGAACAAAAACCGCTTCAATTTATGATATAATGAAACACTCAAACAATTACCGCAGCCTCGCGGCCAATAACAGAAAAGAAGAAGGCAAAGAAGCAAGCAGCAGAACAGCGAGGCAACAAAATATACATGCCAAAGGGAGCGACGAAAGAACGGCCGCTACAAACCATTAACCAACACAATCTTTCGGGCAATAACAGAATGCATAAAGCGCAGAAAGCAAGCAAGCAGTGAACCAGGCGCGCAGATAGTCCCAAAAGCGAACAACAAGAGCACTCTTTCATGCAGACACAATGCAAAGACGCTTTTCCCCCTGCTCTGCAGCACGCTCGTAAAGAAACCTAGACGGGCCACGCCTCACCAGCGCCTCCCCAGGCCCGCGCCCCGCAAAAAAGCCCGGAGTGCCACCTTCGATGCCTTCTTATCGGCCAGCTGCCTTCCCGGCAGTCCCCGCGCGAGTTCTTACGATAACGCGATCGGTGCGCATGCTCAATGCGACGAGTGCCGTTGTGGCACGCGTTTCAAAGGCTTCCCCCGTGCGCGCTGCAGAGAGGGCCCAAGGGCCCGACATAGTGAAAAACGGTCACCCGAGAAAGATAAACAAATAGACGCATCGATAACCCCCCACCCCCCTTTTCAAGAGCATCGTCCGATGTTGCAAACACGAAAGCGAAAACAAAACCACTCATAATAAAGAAAAGAATAACAAGAAAGCAACAAACAAACTAAATGCTTAAGTTCGTCAGCGGACGTAGTAAGCTTTAAGATGCAGACAACGTGGATGACTTCAGGTCGTGCGCGCCAACCCTGTGATTGCGAAATTCAGTTTGGCACGATCTCACAGAGCAGTGCGCCAATAGGTCAGATGGTATTATAGGGTCCGAAATAGCGTCGTAAAAGCATCTCGCTTAGTCTTCGTCAGCGTATCCGAGTCCAGATCCAAACACGGTCGCCGGGCTGGTACTCGACATAACCTCATCCAAGATTGTAGTGTCGGCTGCCGGTCCTCTGTTGGTTCTTGGTGCGCAGGTGAGCGAGCTGTAGGGATTCCTGAGCGAGCTGGAAATATGCGGTGACGTCGAGAATCTGTTCGTCTGTGACGTGCGGCAGCATGGCGTCGAGAGTCGTCGTAGGGTTCCTGACGTAAGCCAGCTTAAACGGAGTGATCTGCTTTGTTCCTTGCACCGCCGTGTTTTAAGCGAAGGTTACGTAAAGTAGGACGGCATCCCACTTGTGTTCGACGTCGACGTACTTTGCAAGCATGTCGGCGACCGTCTTGTTCAGATGTTCCTTTCGGCCATCCTTTTGCGGGTGGTATGCAGCGGTGCTCCATTAACTTGTCTTGCTATGTCGCAGTATGGCTTGACTAAGGTCAGCTGTGAAAGCTGCTCTTCTATTAGTAATGAGGACTTCTGGTGCAGCATGTCGTACCAGCATGTTATCGACGAAAAATTCGGCTACTTCCGCTGCACTACCTTGGGGCGGGGCTTTTGCTTCGGCGTAGCAGGTACGGTAGTCGGTGACCTCGATCATCCACTTTTTTCCAGATGTTGTCGTCGGAAAGAGTCCCAACGTATTCATCCTGATCTCCTGAAACGGTCTGTAAGGAGGCTCGATTGGCTGTAGTAAACCCGCTGGCCTTGTCAGTGGTCACTTGCGTCGATGGCAGCCACGGCATGTCTTGACGCAGCGGGCGACGTCGGAGATCAGGCGCGGCCAATAGTACTTGTTTATTCTTGGGAGCGTAATTTATCACCCGTTAAAGTCGGTCCTTCCTCTTTACTAGGGCGGCGCTGACACTTAGGCTACTGGCGTCAATGTGGATTTCTGTATCAGCGTCTTCCTCGAAGTGCGCGAACACCAGTGGCGGCTGCATGCGTCGTTTCAGTTCTTGAAATGAGTTGGCCATCGCACTTTCTCACTTAAAATCGATATCACATTTAGTTAGATGAGTCAGCCACAGAGCAATGCTTGAAAAGTCCTGCTGCACTGCCTTTTCCTCAATAGGCTGCTGGAACTTTGCAATGGCAGCTATCTTCTGCAGGTCGGGGCGGACTCTAGATTTGCTGGTGGTGTGGCCCGGGAACAGAAGCACATCGTAAGCGAAGTGACACTTATCCGGCTTCAGAGCGAGCCCTGGTGACTTGATGGGGTCTAGCGATGTCCAAAGCTTCCTAAAGTGGTCGTCAAAATTTCCGGTGAATACGGCGACGTCATACAAGTGAACAAGACCATTCTGCCACTTCAGCACTGCTAACACGCTGTCCATCACACGCTGGAACGTTGCAGGCGCCGAGCATAGTACCAATGACATGACTTTGAACTCACAGAGGCCGTCCGGCAGTGATGAAGGCGGTTTTCTCGCTATTCCTTTCGTCGACTTCTATTGGCCTGTAGCCACTCTTCAGCTCCATCGACGAGAAGTATTCAGTGTTCCGGAGCCGATACAATGCCTCGTCTATCGTGGAAGGGCGTATACGTCCTTCGTGATCTTGTTCAGTCGACGATGATCAACGCAGAAACATAGGGTTCCATCCTTTTTTGTTCACCAAGACTACAAAAGATGCCCACGGGCTTTTCTACAGCTAGTTGATGTCGTCGTGCAGCATTTTGTCGACTTGTTGCCTTATAGCTTTACGTTTTCGCGTCGAAACTCGGTAAGAGCTCTGGTGGAGTGGTCGAGCGCACACTTCAGTTATTATGCGATGCTTTGTAACCGCATTTTGTCGAATCCTGGATGATGTCGAAAGCACTCTGTGTCATCGGAGAAGACTGCTGAGCTGTTGCTTCTTACTCAAGCACCGGCTTGGATTTACGTCGAAGTCTGGTTCGGGAGCTATGGTAGTCGAGGTAGATACCGTAGAATCCGGAGGACAAACGGATTGCTGGTTTCCGCAATTTCCTCGATCTATACGATCGCCGTGCACTGGTTGGTGTGCATGAATTCCTGTCTTAAGTTTGTTAGCGTCACTTACACTTTCCCCGCGTGTAGTCGAGAGATCCCTCTTGAGGCGCAAATTTCACGGTTGAGCAGTAAACATATGTTGCTTCTGTGATGCCTTCCACGTCTGCGGGTGTTTCGCCGCCGACGGTAATAACAATGCGGAAGGGATATGGGATGCTGACTTGGTCCTAAAGTACACTCAAGGCAAGCTGACTGGAAGGCATCTCCATCAGTATCATTTGGTCTGTGCACAGCGTTATCAACTTCGACCTGCGGTTGCTGATTGTGCCTTGTTGGTTCGGGCAGTCCATGCCGAGAATTACGTCTCGCGAGCATTGTTGGAAGACGATGAACGTGGCAGGGTAGGTCCGGTCACGATCTGTAATTCCTGCTCTGCAGATTGCAGCAGGCGTTATGAGGTGCCCTCCAGCTGTCCAAAATTGAGGGCCGGTCTCATGCAATCTTCAGTTTGTTCAACTTGACCACTGATGGCGGAGTAGCTCTAGTATTCAGAAGCGGGTGACTTCGTGGCCGTGCAGCGGCACGTCGAGGGGGGTGGCTTTTTGTCCTGCGTTGTAGATAGGTGTTAGCGTCGAATCACAGCTGCGTCGCGTTGACTGATGGCAGGTACGTCGCGTTGTCAGATCGTCTTTTGTCGGCGTATTCTTGGCTTCCAGGCTTCGTCGAGGCGGCAGTGTTTCGTTTCTGCATCGTCTAAATAGATCTTGAAGCGTAATGGTCAGCGCTGGAGGTTCTTCGTAGTTTTGACATAAAAAAAAAAATGGCTGTGGCTTAGCTAAGGTTAAGCCCAGGATGCGGAGCATACTAGCCTTTATTTTAGTTGTTGAACCACTGTTTAGCCTGGTGAACTGCTGTTGCTTGGCTATATTTGGTTCGGTTAGTAGAAGAAACAACTCATGCGTTACTCTGCTTCGCCTTCAAGAGTGGAACGCGACAGCGTTCCCGTCGACCCGCCAAGGGGTGTAAGACAATGGGCTACGGCGCAGTGACTACGCGCCCCGCATTGGACGCGGTGAGCGTCGAGCAACGCAGCGTTCGGCGCGGCAACGAAATGTGCGCCTGAGCAAGCGACGCACGCCTGAGCCTTAGAAACAGCTCGTTTCTAAGGCAACACCGCATTCACTAGAGGCGCTTTTGTACCGCTTCGAAGCATCGTACTCGTGGCTCAGTGGTAGCGTCTCCGTCTCACACTCCGGAGACCCTGGTTCGATCGCCACCCAGCCCATCTTGCAAGAGTTGAGCCAAAGCCACCTAGAAAAAGCGCAGCTGCTTATATATCGCCGCGACGCCGCGAGCGACGGCGCGAGTTGGAACCCCGTTTCTCCTCTGTCGTGACGTCACGGTGTCACATGGTATTGAAGGCGACACCGCCGCGCCTGAGGAGCTGGGTTGAGCTCTAGTAATATGCTTCGCATAAAAACCGCGCCTCCCTTGTTTGCTGCTGTTAGTTTTCCGGAGAGGTGCTTACAGACCGGTCAGGGCCAGGGCCAGTGCATGGTCGGTGGTGCGGCGACAGGTAGCGTCCTCGCGACGGCGAACGCGAAGGACGTCGGGGTCTCCACTACGTTCAGCCAATGTAGTGGGCGATGTCACGTGGCTGGTCAAGCTGTGCACATGGTGCGTTGATGGGGAACCCTCATAGGCCCATATCGTGGTATGGGCATCGGTGGTAGATGTGGCCCGCTTTTCCGCAGCGGTAGCAGAGCGGAGGGGGCGAGGGCGCGTCAAATATCTGTCTTCCTTGGCATGCTGCGCGTGGCTACGGGTTGGGTTGCTGGTGTGCTGGCGGCGGTGGTTGTGGGCGGCGGAACGGCGACATTGTCGGGCCCCGGCACAGAGGGGGAACGTGGCAGCAGGCTACGGCATCATGCGTCTGGGTTTCCTGCTGACGCTGCAGCGATTGAGGGACTCCGAGTGACTGTTAGATCTCCTTGCGTATGACGTCGCCAATCGAAGCCATTTGAGGCTGTGATGAAGGGAACAACTTCTGAAGCTCCTCCAACAAGACTACTCTGATAGTTTCGCGCAGTGATTAAAGTCCGGCGCAGCTTCTTCAGATCGTGTGACGGTTGAATTGTCGGTTCTGCATTTCCAATGTTTTCTCGATACTGGTGTTCTCGCGACGAAACTATTCGACGGTTTCAGTGGGCTTCGTATAATTCCGGCGAAAAGTTCTTGCTTCGCACCAAGCAAGAGTTGGCGAACATTCTTCTCGAACATTTCCTGGTCGACGTGGGGAAATACACGGCTCATTTTTTCCATAAAGGTGACACCATTCTCTTTAGGTAGGTGAACGCGGGCTTCCAATACAACTTCGACCCTTTCCTTCCTGTGCAAAGAAGTTAATGCGGAACAGGTCCCACGTCGTAACGGTGGACTCTCGGTTGTAGAGCGTTGTCCTCTCGGCATCTTCTAAAGAGAAGTACACGTGGCCTAGCTTATCCTAAGAGGTGCACTTGCTGAGGCCTGAGATTCTTTGGAAAGTTTCGAGCCAGGTTTCTGGGTCGTCCGACGAAGCTCCACGAAAGATAAGTGGCTCCCTCGGTTGTTGAAGCACGATGGGGGACGCTAGGGCTCCCATTATGGTTATTGGTATGGTCTCGATCTTCCTTGTCGTGTTCGTGCTGCGGAGGATTCCCTTGCGGCCTGCGGCTACCTCACTGGTCCTTGGCGACATTGGTGTTGTGTTCGGAGTTCGGGCTTGATCACGACTTGATGGGGGCATCCGGTGCATGAACGACAATATTTGTTAAACGGTTAAACCTTGGCCCCAGAGAAAGAATAAACAAGTACACGTGTAAGTATTCTGTTAAATTGCTTATGGATGCGTTACAAATGAGTTGACCCTGACGAAGCTGTAGAATAGGTAAATGCGCATCTTTATTAGGAGGCTTTAAAGAACCTACGCAGACGATCGTGCGTCTGGTAGTTCACAAATATGACAGGACTCTTAGCACGTCGCCTGCCAGATATTTCGGTGCGCTACGTGGAGCCAAGGGCATCGTCTAATTGCGGAGGTCATGCCAAGAAGCCGCGAATTATTCATCGTGCATGAGTTCGCCGATTGGTAAAAGCGGCATTTTGCACTTTCAGTACCGAACGTCTATTATGTTAACTTTTCACCTTACACACAGTCGTATTCTAAGAAAAAAATTTGCAAGGCAGCTAGCCGCTGCATATCTATATTACCTGCGATCAGATCTTTCACGGGGTCCGAAATTTTGTTAGAGGTAATCTTTCAATCATACTTGGTCAATCTGTAGTCTGTTTGGCCCTACATTACAGCGGAGGACGGGATGCACTGGCCGCAGAATTGGTGCGGTTCTCGAATGCTTGCTTAATTTCATCTAATTGGCTGTATTAGGACGTCAGCGTGCCAAAACGGCAGAAATTATAGTGCTAGCACTTCCCAGCTAAATAAAACTGGCGAGTGTAATGTTGATGGTGCGGACGGGCACACATCGGCTCCCGTTTTTCAAGGTTTTCGGCAGTTTCTGCAAAACAGACCAAGAGATACTACACCTTTTATGAAGCGGAAAGTTGCGAGGAATGCGCAGATAGTGAACTCTTATTGGTGGTTGTAATTTTCACTATCTTGTGACACCTAGAGTCTCCGACCAGGCCGCGCGAGTGCCAAACCTAATGGGATACGCCTACTTACGGTGCGGCAGCGCGAGAACATACGCCTCATGATCAAAACGCGAGGGAATATGCAAGAATCCGCAAGGTACAATATAATCTTGGCGCCCTTAAGGTGTCAGCCTACATCTCGGCCCTCGATGGCACGTGCAAACGTTTAATAAGAAACATCGACCCTTCATTTGACGAAGGAGCCCTTGAAATGATGATTCTGAACCCCAGCAAACCTACGGCATTAGAAATTAGCAGGTGGATGAATGCTACGTGTGTAGCCACGTGGGTCCCCGAGCCGACGTGTGCCCCTGTAGCGAAAAGGAAAAGCACAAGTCCCGCGGCTGTGGGAAAATCAGGTCTTCAGAGTCACAAGAGGCCGAACACCAATGCGCACCAAATGTGAAGCATGTGGTAGCCCCCATATCGCCTGGCATAGGAGATGCAAACAACGTTCCACATCCCACACATCGTAAGACGTCGTCGCCGAAGGCGACGACAAATGCTGTGAAAAGCACAGATGGCCCGCGGTGATGAAGTCTGTATCTGCTACGCACAGAGCTCGGTGACACCTGCGGCTTCGAACAGTGGCTCCACCATGCGATCCCACTCGCAATCGAGAGAGCGTTCTCGCCACAGGAGGCGAACCGGCTTAAGAAAAGGCGGGAGCACCAGCTTACCCAGATCGAGATCCCGGTCCTGCTCCCGCTCATAGTACGCGACGTGGGCCTCGTGGGTCGACAATGTTAAGGGCTCCGGCACAGCACGCTCGACGGGAAAGAAGACTACAACGGCAAAACGAGCAAGTGGTGAGGGACAGTCAGGGCAAGTGAATGATAACCCAATTCGGTCGCTTGAGGCAGAAAATTAACAGCTCAGGCGCGAACTTGCACAGGTTAAGGAGACCTTGCACAGGTTAAGGAGACCTTAAATCTCCACCGGGATGAGGATAAAATTAAAGCTACAGGCCCGTTTGCTAGCAAATCCAAGCTTAAAGCTCTCAACAGAGAACCCGTGAGCGAGACAGAAGGGGAGGATAAGATGTTGGAGCCGAGCGAAGCCCCAGCTACCACGGTTGATCCTCCTGCCAAAATAAAGAGCAGAGGCTAGATGGCTTCCACAGAAAAGACCCTAGGACGTATGATGGAAGTGCTCTCCGTGATGAAAACGAGATTACCTGAACTGGAGAGACCAATAGTTCAAGCCAAAGGCATACTTACGGTGTCGGCAGTGCAGACTCGGGCAAACCCAACTCCCAAAGGTGGGGCTAAAGGGCGAATTGAAAATCCTCAGTAGGCAAAATGGCGAAGGCGAATCGCAAAAATTTGAAAATCCAGCAGTGGAGCTACGCAAGTTTCCAGAGGCGCAAGTCCCTATTGGAACAGCTTATCAGGTATATTGCGGACAAGCCGCAAGTTATATCGTCACAGGAAAGGCTATGTAGAGCAGAAATTTCTCTCTTGAAGTACCACATGGTAGCATACAAGGGAGAAAAGGGGAGAGGTATCGCTACCCTATACAGAATGAACACCTCGTTCGTTGAGCACGAAGTCCCCGTGTACAGAGAGGGCCTCGAGGCCCAGCTAATCGAGACCAAACCCAACAGAACAATCAATTATAACGTTTTCATTCTTAACGTGTAAAGCGCACCATCGCATAGAAAAAGTGACTTCAAAATATAACTAGCCATCGTGTCTAGCGTGGCGAGAAACACGCCTCTCGTTGTTGTCGGTGACTTTACCACCCCCAATATGGAAGGAGGGAACGGCAACAAAAGTGCTAAAGGGACGAACATGGCCTTCAACACTGTAGAGCTCGGTTTAATACTTGTCAAAGACCGAAGGCTCCCCACTAGATCCAGTAATTCGGCCAGTCGAGATACGACCCCCGATCTCACCTTCCTTCGAGGTATGTTGACAATTCTTCGGCATTGTTGGTAATCAGTTGTAACCCTTCATAGACATCTCTTCATAGAAAAGAAAATAAATCCCCCAGTACACATCTAAAATGATTGGCGACAATGCAATCGGTATTGAGCCAATGTAGAGACAAACCTTATACTGTCACTGCTGAAACGCATCCTGTACGAGGCATATATACAACTAGGCTCCTCTCTAGCACTTCCCTTCAAGTACGTTGCGCCCACTAGTGGTGGAGCCATAAGATTGGATCGCGGCACCGGCGTGAATGTATACTCGGAGAAGATTGCTTAACTTATATGAAGCAGGTTGAAGTTGCCCAACAACGCACAAATTAAAAAATATGAGGTGGCGTGCCACCCTGTGAAGGGGGTTGGCCAGCAAAGTTGCTTTGGTGGTATCAATTATTTTGGTAAAGTTTTTGGTCAGTTACTAGACGCATAGTTACGCATATGTCATTTATGTAAAATGCAAACGAATACACAATCATTTGTTGCCTTGTCTGTTTTCTCTTTGGTTTACGTTTATCTTGTCACGCAAGTCATGACGGCTGTGACACACCGCCACTGACTATTTTGCGACGCCGCTCTAAAGATGCAGGTGTTGTCGACGCAGCTGCGACGGAGCGCCGTTTCGACGCAGGTAGCCGTTAAACTGAACCTCGAAGCGAGCGACGATATGCGTTGACGGTGGCGCAGTCCAAAGGAGTTCACAAAACAAAACACCTTTGTTCGTAATTTGCAATTCAGCATAGTTTATGGTTAATTAGCTGAATAAAACTTCGGAGGGCTAGATTTTTATTCTAGCGGACAAACTTGGGACTGTGCGTTTGCCTCCCATAGACGCCCATGTATTGACAGTAGACAGAAATTCCAGAGTATTTACAACTTCCATGGGAACTACTTAATTATGAAAAGTAAAAGAAATTCAGTCTAATGTTAGAGTCGTCTTAGCTTAGCATGTAATTGTCATATAATTTGTTTCGTGATAGTCTAGATAAAACAAGAGTAACAACCGTTTTCTCTAATCAAACTCCTTTAGTAGGTACCCATGTATTGACATCAGACGGGAATACCGTAACGTTTACAACTTCACCGCGAACTAACTATGAAAAGTAATTGAAACTCGGTGTAATCATAAAGTTGTCGTAACGGCCAATTTCAGTACGAATTTTTTTTTCAAGAGACCTACATTAAATTTATATACCTACAAAAATTACATTGAAACATTGCATTCGCAAAAACGTTGGCTTTGCTGCAAGGCGTTTTCTGTTCGCTGGCACAATTGGGCACCCTGCAATGAAGTTCGCCTGTACATGTCGTGCCATCTAGCAGCGGCGGTGAGCACCCGCGGGTAGGCCCTCACCGTCATTTCACCATTGTCCGTGGTGCGCTCAGGACCGCCTGAAACTGCTTTTCCAATTTTCCAATGGATTCATTGCGGCCTCTTGGCAGCTCCTTCGTGAGAAGTGTAAACAAAAAGAACAAGCGCAGATACTTCTACGTTAAGGATTGTAACAACTGCGAAGGGGATGTCAGTATCAAATTGTACCGTTTCTCTTCAAAACCGGCTGAACGAACCCGGCGGCTGAAGTGGATCGTCGCGGTTCGTGTCGGTCTTGCGAATTTCTGTTAAACGAACTAAGACGTAAATGCAAAAACAAGAAAAAATTGGCTGAAGGCATAGCTTGGTTAAGCCTGGAAGATTGCGAAAGCAATACCCTTGGCTGCGCCTTGGTTCGGCTGATGGTGTGGACATGGTTGCCCTTCGTTAAACTTATGGCTATACATTGTTTTGCTTGGTTTCTGCTATTGATATCCTTGGCACACTTATGACTTATCTATGTTATGCATGGCTATACATGGATTCACACTGGACACAACATGGTTTTACTGTGATGTTGCTTTATTTAATCCTATGAATACGTTTTTGTGATCCGTGAAGTAATGGGGAGCTGGTGCATACGCACGTTGTTTAGCTCGCCGTTCTTCTCGTTCTTCTTCTGTTTCTTCAGCACGGCGCCGTCACTTGGCCGCAGCAGATTATTCCAGCCTCGCCTTGTACACATCATCCGACATAGCGCAAGGCAGCGCGCCGACCACTGCGAAGAGCCGAGCTGTAGCCCCATTTATCCTCCTAGCATGACGTCACACCAGCGAGCGCCCTCTCTCGGTAGCGCCGCAGCAGAGGCGCGCAAGGCTTCGCCTCCATCATCGATGCCGTGAGCTGGGGCCCCGTCTCTCGGTCTGGCGTGACGTCACACCAGCGAGCGCCCTCTCTCGGTAGCGCCGCAGCAGCGGCGCGCAAGGCTTCGCCTCCACCATCGATGCCGCGAGCTGCGGCCCCGTCTCTCGGACTGGCGTGACGTCACACGCTCACGTGACGCGCAGCTGTGTAAGGAGGCGTCACGACCACCGATGGGCCGAAAGTGCGAGCAGTATTGGTTTCGCAATAAAAATAAACAACCAGCAGTGGCATCCGTAAAAACAAACAATAAAGCGTCAACTGCATAAAAACGCGTGAACGCATTCCCGCTCTTGTAAATTAGTGTAGATAGTTCTTTAGCTCACCTTACTCCAAAACCAACGCGCAGTGGTTACGTGTCAAATCTAGCTTCGTAAGCGCTCCGTGCTGGAGCTTTGTACGCGCTGTGTTTCTTCCTGCACCAAGATCCAGAGGCGAATTCTGGAACCGAGCTCATTCGCGCAGATGTTTTCGCGCGCTTAGAACAACAGAACTAAGGTTGTAGTACACTGCAGCACACGTCGAGTGTTCGAAAATTAGTATTTCTCTCACGCACGCTAGCGCATATTTGTTCAGTCGTCACGTTGTTTAGTCTCAGCTGATTGCTCTCTATGATGCTTCAGCGGTAATGCCCTCTCACATTCGAGCCCGAACGACAATACCAGAATATGCTCGAGGCACTTTGTCAACGGAGAAAAAAGCACTTACCTGCCAATTCGCCAAAACATCTACAATTGTGAGGTACAAGGCACGCCCCAAGTAATGAAGCGACAATTGGCAGTTCAGAGACGTCCACGGCCGCATTTGCTCACTTAAGTGGCATAACATAATTATTTCTTAACTAACTTTGAGTTCGACATCGTAAGCATGCTTGCTATGTTGTGAAAAATACTTCGCGACCTGCAGTGGTTGCTTAGTGGCTATGGTGTTGGGCTGCTAAGCACGAAGTCGGGGGTTGAAATCCCGGCCACGGCGGCCGAATTTCGATGGGGTCGAAATACCAAAACATCCGTGTAATTGGATTTAGGTCCACGTTAAAGAATCCCGGGTGGTCCAAATTATTCCGGAGTCCCCCACCACGGCGTGCCTCTAAATCATACCGTGGTTTTGGCACCTACAACGCTATAATTTAATTAAGCACCTCGCTGTCATGTCCGTGATGTTTACTTCTTTGACACGATATACATGGTTGTAGTCGTAAATCTGACGTCCTTTCTCAAGCGACGGTTGGCCAAAATGGGCGTCGATGTTTTCGATTGCCTTAAAACAGCAATTTAGAACGTCCGAGAGGTTTCAAACGAGCGCCGCAAAAGCATGCCTCCGTAGCAGTGGCCGCCTCGGTGTTTGGCGCAACTGACACGGTGGCGCTGACGGCTGAGCCGATAGTTGCGCCGTCTGACCATTGCAGGGCCAGACAGCTTCACTGTAAAAAATTGTTATTGAAGTATGGCACATATCCAGTGAGACATACTCAGTGATCCATGATGGCGTTATAGAGTTTTAATCAAGAATGGTACATGTACAGCGTTACATACGCAGTGACCCAAGTTAATGGGAAAACGGTTCGAGAACATATAGCTAGATAGATGAACAGATAGATAGACCATTATCATCATTATCGCTGCATTCTCCAAATTCCCCTCTCCTGTGCTATTCTAACTTGTGCCTGCGAATTTCCTAATTTCATCCCCCACCTAGTTTTCTGCCATCGTCGACTGCGCTTGCCTTCTCTCGGCACCCATTATGTGACTTTAATGGTCCACCGTTTATCCTTCCTGCACATTACATCGACCGCCCAGGCTCATTTTGTTCTCTTAATGACAATTAATATATCGGCAATCCCCGTTTGTTCTCTGATCCACTCTTTTCTATGTCTAAGGGTTACGCTTAACATGTTTCTTTCCATCGCTCTTTGCGCGGTCCTCAACTTGCTGTCGAGCTTCTTTGTCAACCCCCAAATTCTTGCCCCATATGTTAGGACCGGTAAAATTGTGCAGCTTTCTATTCAATGAAAGTTATAAGGTCCCCATCAGGATCTGGCAACGCCTGCCGTATGCACTCCAGCCCGTTTTTATTCTTCTGTAAATTTCCTTCTAGTGATTATAGTCCCCTGTGAGTAATTTACCTAGATAAACGTACTCCTTACGTACTTCAGAGGGTGACTGACAATATGGAACTCTTCTTCTTGCCAGGCTATTGGACATTATGTTACCCTCTGCATATTAATCTTGGGCCCCACCGTCAGTTTGAGGTTAGGGAGTTGACCTTGCCGTTGTTTTGTGGCCCAGTTTAGGCGACCACAGCAAAGCGCAGGACGAGTTCACACACCGGAAACGAAGCACGCAGGTGGGTTTTGCGAAGAGGGAACGCCGGAAACATCCACGCGTGGAGAGAAAACAAATTAGTGGCTGCGCCGTAGAAAAGGCCCTACATCTGTCCACTCGCTCAGAACAAAAGGGTAGACGGCCCGAGCTGAAGGCGAGCGTTCGGGGAGACGGGCGTTGTAGGAGTTGAGGACGGACTTTGCGATGAAACAACTTGGGAGGATTTATTTTACATTATATACAGTGAGACGTCAATGAACAGTCGTACAGTCATTACGGGCCGGCAGCAACTCGGACGCTGCGACCCGCGGCAAGAAGTTCGAGAGAGGTGAATCAGGGAATGCTCTAGGAATCTTCAGTCTGCGTCTTTTAAGCCCTTCGATCTCTGGAAGGCGCGTCATGTTCGGCCAATGGGAGAGCCCGCTCAGATGACGCCACCTTCGGCCAATGGTAGGCACCCGTGCGGTGGTGTCACACCCGGCAGCTCTCCGCGGTCTTGCCTTGCTGTGGTGCAATGCTCTCTTCAAAGGCGGCCGGTGAGACGCTGCCAGGCCTTCCCGGTACATCACAGCCGTCCGGTTGTCACGGCGCATTACAGCCGTCTTGGTTCGGGACCCACTTTACTTCCAGCAGTGTCGGGCTATCCCCTCGCTTTCTGGAAGAGTCAAGCATTGAATAGCCCAACCGGCGGCGTACGAAGTGGGGGCCTTCAACTTGTTTGCCCGTGCGCGCCTCTGGAACGTGGCATCCGTGCTTCTGCGCTTCTCAATTAGCTGTGGTGCATTCGATGTGGTCTGGGGACTCCAAGGGGGCTCAGAAAAAGGTCCCGTATCTAACAGCTCGTCCTCGCCCCGGAAGTTCTGAATGGCCGGTGAACTCAATTCGCTGGCCATGAGGAACGCTGAAAGAAGCTGCAGGGTACTGGGGTCGAGCCTCGTTTGACAACCTTCGAGATCCTGGGCCCTGGAGAACATACGTCAAACAAACAAAACAACACAGTGCTGCACCACGCGTAAGCGCAGGCTCTTCACCCCTGACTCGCCAGGCTATTACTGAGTCAAAATGAACCCTGATCTTTTATTTCCCCAATTTTGACAAAGCAGTTCCAACCACCTTTCCAAACAGCTATCCATTTCTCCTCGAATGCCGACAAGACCAGAGTACTATTGTTGTTGCAAAACAAAGGGTCGTTGACGTTGCAAACAACAAATGAAAACAGCCGAACATAACTTAAGTGGCCTAACTACACGAACAGCATGTTTCCAATCTATCGCAGTGGCGTACTTATCGCACGTATTGGTGCCACTGAGCAATCTGGTCAACCTCACAAGTACGTAATCACAAGCGCACTAGCCTTGTGGTCACTAAACAGAACGCGTACTTGCGTTGTAGGCAAACTTTTTATTTACGATTACTCACGTTTCTTCCCTGAAAGTCCTACAGGACACGTGACTTAAACGAACAATTAAACTTGCGGGACTTACGCACTCCGCAGAACCCTTAAAATAATGCGTCTTTTAATAACTCGTTCCACGCATACTTATCAGAGAAGTCAGAATACGGCTGCCCTCAACACACGAGCAACCCAGTCATAAATCTGCTTCCTTCCGTCCACACAGGACACGCGCTAATGGAACTAAGAACGCTAATCGGTGCAAATCATGCACTCACTGAAAACCCACGCGGTTAACCTTAGAAAATAAAAAAAACGCTTATAAAAAAACGCTTATAGAAAAAAAGAAGGTTAACTAAAACACACGCGCGTTACGATAGGCCTCTCAACAATAACCTTGACACTCAGGTTACTTACACAAACACAAAAAAAAAGAAAGCCCATCTACTTATTAATGAACACCTCGCGAAACTACATGTTTACTTAAAACGCGTCTTTCAAATCTCGAGCTTCTCAAACAAAACATAAACAAAGCTCAAACCTTGCACATTGAAAGAAATCCTAGTCTCAATTCGCAAAAACTTTCCGATGCTCAAAATAAAAAACAAAACACGTCATTTCTACGGAAGCGCTCTTGGCCTCCCTTTCAAAACGCTTATGTCTGACTCATACTTTGAGCCGTACCCGAGGTGGTCGCGGTTTGAAAGCTACTCTGGCTGCCGAGGAACAACAAAAGGGCTGACTCACTATCAGCTCCCCCAAGACGTTACGGTCTCCTGCCAATTTGCGTCCTGGCGCCCCGCTTTCCTCACAAACTCGATTGACCGCGTCGCTACTCCCCACCTGGTCTCGTCCTGCCACCTTGCGCTTCTTCGTACTGCACGCTGAGCTTTGAAAAGAACTACGGAACGACGAGGAGTTTAACTGCCCCGTGCCCCTTGTCCGCGTCCGTGCAGAACATGCTTCGCGGTCCCCCTTTGACCGGTGGCTCGAACGTTTTGGATGCGTCAACATCGTCCGTGACGACCGCATCTTTTTCCTCGCGCCCTGCCCTTTTGGGTTTCTCGCCATCTTTGGCGGCGCTACATTAATTACCGTCTTTTGGTCTTTACCGCGCTTGTTTTTACGGCGCTTTCTCTTTGCACTCGCTTTCATGTCGCCTTCTCGTGCCTCGTGCTGGCCGGTACACATTTCGTCGACCCGAATCGGTCTCTTACCCGCACAGTCTGAGTGATTTACATTTAAATCAACACTCTCTCTGCCTCGACTGGCGGACAGCTCAACCGACTCTGGCACAATGCAGCAGGCTTTACTCGAGTTATGCAACTCGCACTCTTGCGAACTGCCCTCTACTGCATTGCCCAGCTCACGCTGTGCATCGACACACAGCCCGTCGGTCTCGATCGCTGTCTCACGCGCACAGTCCGAATGATTAACAACTAAATCATCCCTATCTAGGCTATCTAGACTGGCGGAGAGCTGCACCGATCCCTGAACAATGCAGTTGTTCTCTCGTGAACTACGGAGCTCGCCATCCCGAGAACTACTCTCAACTGCATCGCTCAGTTCGCACTTCACTTCTGCACGCAGATCTGGCTCTACATGGGTGCTCGCGTCTGTCGGGTCAGCAGTACCCTTTTCTTCGCTAGCAACTTCGCTAACATTACAAGCGACGCACACGCGCGGTAACTGTGCCAATTTGTTCGCAGCTGGCCTAGCTGTCTCTACAGTCATCTGTTGGCACAGCACCTCGTCGCTCTCCTTGCGGCCTTTAACGGCCTCTGTTGCCACTAAGGCATCTTTAGCAGCTAGCCTTTTCCCTTCACTTATGAATCTGCAGCCAGTCTCACAGGCACTACTCTTCTCGTCGGCTTTTGGCGAAAATGCGCTCGATGCTGCCTCATTCTTTCGCTCTGTACTACCTACAGAATTCTCAGACAGCCGTTGTCTCTGTGCCATTAACTGATCACAATACTGTATCTCTTTGATCAGTGCAGCCTTCTCTCTCTCATACTTTTGCTCACGCTCACGCTTACGTTCCTGATACTCACGTTCGCGTTCATTCTCACGTTCGTGACGCTCACACCTAAGAGTAAGTTCTTGAAGCTCACGCTTCCGTTCATTCTCGAGTTCTTGACGCTTACGCTCACTCTTACGTCCACGACGCTCACGCACACGTTCACGACGCTCACGCTACCGTGGTTCTTGTATCACCTCCCAAGCAAGCTCAATGCTTTTGTCATCATTGCCACTATCTTGAATCGCCTTTATGATAGCTGGCGTTTTCATCTGTTCATCCGCCTCAACGCCCAAATCGTCACACACCAACAAGTCCAACCTCGCCAACCTTCTAAGATCCATGGCAGCTGCCCCGAGAGGTGGTTAGAACTGTTTTCCTTAATTAATTTGTGCAAATACACAATGCATCAAATTCCCGATTCCCAGAACTATCAAAATGAACACACAACATTTGAGTCTGGCGAATCAAAAGGAAAAAAACCACGCGCTCACTTACGGTTGCAGCACCCTGCCATGCGGTTCACTTGTCCGCTGTTCCCGGTTCCTCCGGACTCCCTGGGTCGAAGGCTCGCTCTTCTTCGCTACTCCCAGTTTCTTCGGACCTCTTTGGACGAAGGCTCTCTCTTCTTCGCTCTTCCCGGTTCCTTAGGATCTCTCTCGACGAAGGTTGATCCGTAGCGCTGCCACCAGCTATTGCATTCGGAGGCGATCCCACCGCTGCCACCAGTTGTAGGAGTTGAGGACGGACTTTGCGATGAAACAACTTGGGAGGATTTATTTTACATTATATACAGTGAGACGTCAATGAACAGTCGTACAGTCATTACGGGCCAGCAGCAACTCGGACGCTGCGGCCCGCGGTAAGAAGTTCGAGAGAGGTGAATCAGGGAATGCTCTAGGAATCTTCGGTCTGCGTCTTTTAAGCCCTTCGATCTCTGGAAGGCGCGTCATGTTCGGCCAATGGGAGAGCCCGCTCAGATGACGCCACCTTCGGCCAATGGTAGGCACCCGTGCGGTGGTGTCACACCCGGCGGCTCCCCGCGGTCTTGCCTTGCTGTGGTGCAATGCTCTCTTCAAAGGCGGCCGGTGAGACGCTGCCAGGCCTTCCCGGTACATCACAGACGTCCGGTTGTCACGGCGGATTACAGCCGTCAGGTTGTCACGGCGCATTACAGCCGTCTTGGTTCGGGACCCACTTTACTTCCAGCAGTGCCGGGCTATCCCCTCGCTTTCTGGAAGAGTCAAACATTGAATAGCCCAACCGGCGGCGTACGAAGTGGGGGCCTTCAACTTGTTTGCCCGTGCGCGCCTCTGAAACGTGGCATCCGTGCTTCTGCGCTTCTCAAGCTGTGGTGCGATTCGATGTGGCCTGGGGAACTCGAAGGGGGCTCAGAAAAAGGTCCCGCATCTAAGAGCGTGAAGGTCAAAGGTAGGAGGTGCTCGATGTCACCGCCACCACTAATGCCCATGCGCTTCCCAAATGTCTAGTCTACCGTCTCGGTCACGGAAATTGGGCGACGCGACACTGCCCAGCCGGTTTGATGTTTGGCATCCTCGTGCGCCTTCTGAGAATGCCTGTGATAACGGCGGTAGCTTTACCACCACTTAGCCGGCTCAGACCGATGGACGCTTTTGTGTGCGATCGCCATCGGGTCCAAATAAGGGTGTTTGGATTTCAAGCGAACAGCCCACAACTGCACGGCAGACAGAGTTTTCTCAGTACTGGCAGGGCAAGCCCGCTGTCCCGCACATATGCAGTCAAAAAGCCTTGGTCTCATGGAAATGTTCTCGCAGCTTGCATGGCGGCTGCTTGCAGGTGAAAAGGGGAGTACATCAGGGGCCGATACTCGCAGCCCAACGTAGGGGAGAGGGAGATGACACGTGTCCTTGAGAAATCCTATTCCCTGGCGTGTTGTAAAGAGTGCCACTGTTTCCACCAATGCCGTGTGCGGCACGAAGGCGGTTGTGCTATTGGTTACAATGATGTGAACTCGCATGTGTGATTTGCTGGTTTGAGTCTTCTTTGTGCAACTGAGGGCTTAAAAAGTCATGTTTGGTTGTGTGGAGAGAGCGGAGCTTCGGCCTAGGACTGGGACAGACGCCTCGGCGTTTAAATAAAGCGTCACTTTATCAAACACCGGCTCTTGCTTCGCGCTACCACCGTGCACTCGAATCACCGACAGGCGCCAACTTCGGACCTTAAACACCTTCCCTCCTTAGCTAGTGTTGAAGCTACTTGAGGACAAAGGGAAAGGAAATTTACTCCCACTCTTGCACTTTCTTTGTTACGGTCCTCAATAATTTGTTGTAATTTGTCCCCACTGTTGCTGAACAGGGCAATATCATCTGCAAACCGAAGGTTGATAAGATATCCGCCGTTGATCCTCACTTAAGCCTTACCAGTTTAATAAGTTGAATAATTCTTTTAAGCATGCACTTAATAGCTTCGGAGCGATTGCATCTCCTTGCCTGACCTAACTTTGATCATAGGCTTCTTTCAACTTTTCTTGTGGAGAGCCGACGTAGCTGTGCAATCTTCGTAGATATTTTCCAAGATATTTACGTATGGCTCACATACTCCTTGATTACGTAATGCCTTTCTGAATGTTGGTATTTCTACTGAATCAAATAGCTTTTCGTAATCTATGAAAGCTATATTGAAAGGTTTATTGTACTCTGCAGATTACTCGACGACCTGATTGATGACATGATGGATAATGGACATGATCTATTGTAGAGTATCCCTTTTTAATGACAGCCTGTTCTCCTGGTTGGATGAAGTGTTGCCCTTATTCTAATGGAATTTATCTTGATGGATACTTTATACAATACTGAAAGTAAGCTAATGGACCTATAATTTTTTACTCTTTAAGGTGTCCCTTCTTGTGGATTACTATATTGTTGGCATTCTTCCAGTTCTCTTAAACTCTTGAAGTCGTGAGACATTCCCTATAAAGGGCCGCAAATATTTAAAGCATGATAGCTCCTCCATCTTGATGCACTCGACTATGATTCCGTCTTTTCCTGCCGCTGTTCCCTGTGTGATGCCTTGCAAGGCCTTTCTAATTTCATTGCTAGTTAAAGAACTATATGAGAAGACGGGACACCAGAAAGTGGGTGAAGTACCGAAAAATGATAATTGCAATAAAATTGACGTGATACTTTGAAATATTGAATTCGAAAAAAAGATATTCAGAATGCCGAATGTGTGGCGTAGTGCCTACTTATCTCAGGATGCCATGAAATACAGACAGAAAGACAGACAGACTAAGAAACGCAATTTTGATATTTCGTTCATTTTGGTGCTTTGGAGGAAAGCGGGGTAAAATTAAACAAAAGATCTAGTAATGTTAATTTTTTATGTATTAAAAATGGTGAAAAAAGACGCAATAAGAACCTTCTTTGGGAGCAATAATAAGGCCACTGCACTTAGCATAAGTGCTAAAAAATTACTTTTTATGCGTCAGAAATCAGCCTTCCTGTCCCAACACCTGCGCAAATATGGGTCCAATAGTATGAGCAATAAGCGCCAACGTCTGCGAAAACAACAAAGGCCTCAACTTGCAAGCCAAACACTTGCGATATACTCCGTGGACCCCCATTCACGACACAGAGCCCGGTACTGTACTGCTCCACAACTCGTTGCAGCTTATGCGTCGCTAGGAGCCGTTGGCCCGAACCTCGTTCTTTGTAAAAGACTCTTTGAGAGGCTTAGGCACTCAGTGTACGCTTTTTCATTCGCTTTGTTGAGCCTTTCTGTTAGTTTCCGCATTCTCAAGGGAAAGGCCGGAGGGAAGCAGACCAGTTAGTATGTACCAGAACTGATTTTACCCTGTGTGTCAGGCCAAACAAAGGCCCTTCCACGCTCAAAATGCAGCCTACGAGCTCTCTTTCTTGTTCGTCTGAAAGCAGGCGTCGTTTAAATGTAAGGGTTCTTCTTACGATGTGTTTGGACGTCTTTGCGCACACATCCGCAGTGCAACTATCCGCGCTCAGGAAGCTTTCGCTGCCGCACCTATGCAGTGTGTCCGCTCTCGAACGACTTCGACTGCTTTTTTGATGTCGTTATAGACGCACGGACCTCTTTGCGTCTTCTGCTCGAACGGGTCGGTCATCCTAGACAACAGGACAGTAACGTTCTAGCGCGGCAAGATAGAAATTTCCCAGCTTGAAGGTATTGCGTGGCGAAGTTAAACTGATGCGTTTTGCCCCCTGACATATTTTAGCCCACCCAACCCTAATAGCCAGGCGTCAGCGTTGACGCTTTCAAACAATGGACAAATACTAAAATGCTGTGTCATCTCTGCACAAAATTTCGAGGAATCTTGAGGCTGCACAAGAAAAGCAAGAAACCAACAACACAAAGCATGCGCACTGTTCCTAAAAATGTTTTGTTATGCCGCGTGCATTTTGATCAGCTTGTGGAGGCAGGCAAGAATTCAGCGGTGACTCGAAGGGAAAGCACGACTCCAATGCCGTTTACTGCCGCGAATACAGCGCACTGACATGGTGACGACACGTAATGACGGCAGTAATGTTATGATTACGTTTCCTACCCGAGGGAACCTTCTGCAGGGCACGTGTCTTGGCGTGCGTGTTTGACTAGTTTTTTTTTATTGCAGAACGAACGTTTTTTTCTACAACACGGCTAGCGTTTAATGTTCCTTGCGTTACGGCTGAACTGGGTAAGTGAAGATGATTGTTGCATCTGCGTAGCAACTCGAACAACATTTCGACGCGTATCTTAGCTGGTAGCGAGTTCAGAAGAGCCGACAATTCCGCGGATGTGGCCGTACTTGCTGGCATACAGTCAGAGCTAGTTCACACTTCCTTTTCGTCAATGAAGACTGAAGGAGTGAAGTTATTTTTCCAATAGACAATTTCTGAGCAACCGCTGTCGTCACAGTCTTTGAATCGTCATGATCAGAACTGGTTATTAATATTACGATTCCCACTTAAAAATTAATAGGTTGAGGAGGCAGTAAAAATGGGAAAGCATATAAAAATGGGGATAACTATACGCAGGAAAGACTATTATGTATGCAATGACCGAAGAGCAGAATAATCTAGATTACATATTAAATGCAGCAGGGACCTTTATATTGAATTGTGCAGCACCCAAGGTAGCCAGGCAAACATGATTGGAAGTAATGACAAGCAGGATACATAAGCTCCCTTTGTAACTACCGATGAGGTTAGAGGAACTTTGAAAGACATGTCCCAAGGAAAAGCTGCAGAGGGAGATCGAATAAAATCGATTTGATCACATACGGAGGGGTCATTGCACTTGAAAAGATTGAGACCTTTTATACACAATGCCTCATCACTTCAAGTGCATGAGAGAGCTGGAAGAATGCTAACAGTATACTAATTCATAGGAAAGGAGACGTTAAAGAATTGAAGAAGTATAGGCCGATTAGCTTAGCTTCAGTATTGTATAGAATATATTTCCAATAGAATAAGGGTAACATATGAGCTTATTCAAGCAATATTACGCGATATATACAATGGATCACGTCCATGCCAGCGATGAGGTGCTTTAGAAATCTGCAGAGTATAATCGACCTTTTTAAATGGGCTAGACAAATTATAAAGAGTATTTGATTCAGCAGAGGTAATTTCAGGCCTGTAGGCATTGTGAAATCGAGAAGTATACAGCTGCTTTAAACTTCCACTGGAAAAGCGTAAACATAGCGCTCAAGAAAGGGGTCAGACAAGGATGCAATCTCTCCAATGTTGTTCACTGCTTGCTTAGAGGATTAGGAGTGACTATGGGCTCTATGATTGAATATCTCACCAGCCTACGATTTGCAGATTATATTTTCCTTTTGCGGAACGCTTGTGATGTCTTGTAACAAATGATTAAGAAAGTTGGCAGACAGATTGTAAGGGCAAGATTCAAGAATATCATGCAGAAGGCAAATGTAATGTTGCATAGTCTGACAGCAGTACAATAAGTTTGGCAGCATATTACACCCCTGTAACACTTGAAGGCGAAAGCCTGCTCCACGTTTGGCAATGCGCCGTCTCGCATCGCCGCGTTGCTTCTTTCGCAGTTCGGCTTCTTCGGCTTGTTTTCGACGCTTAGCTGGAGCTTTGCGCGCTCGTATAGCGGGCTCAGACTAGCGTCAACGACGTTTCTCTTCGACTTTGCATTTAATCCTCTGAGGAAGAGATTAAAACGTGTGCTGTTCTGTGTGTTGTGTGGGTGATTTCAACGAATGTATGCACTGTTGGTTTCATCTTGACGAGAGCTTGTAGTCTCCGCCTTACGGGGCGATAGCCATCACATTTTTTGCTTTCTTACAGGGGGTATGAGCCATTCAGAAGGTAGTAGTAGTAGTAAACGACTTTATTGGGGTCCTGAGGAGCCAGGCAGGGGGCCTGACAGGTAGGTCCCTACCAAGCCATTGGCTAGTCCCATGCCAGAGGAGAGAGGCCGTGCCTCTCCGCTCGTTAACGGGCCCTCTCGACAGCCAGGAGCTGGACGTCCTGTTTCGAGTCTGTGATGGCCTTCGGCTAGTCTTCTCTGTCAAAATAGTGCAACACAGGGCACTGCCAGAGTATGTGACCTAATGAGCAAAATTTAGTGCCACAATCTGGGCAGAGTGGATCAATGTCCGGGTAAAGGATGTTCAGAAAGCCCCTAGAGGGGTAGTACCCCGTCTGGAGTATGCGGAGCGTCCTAGCTTGTGGTCTGTTGGGCTTATTATGGGGGAGGACAAAACTCTGCCTTTCCCTGTGTAATAGGATGTAATTTCGTGAAAACAACTAGATGATCACTGTGGACGAGCTCTCCTGAACTCACCCGAGACACTATCCCGTTGCGGCATATGAAACCTCGCGCACGGTCGTGTTCTATCTCATTGGGGTTCATGTGACCCGGTAATACGTCTGTTCCCATGTGAGCTAGGAACCGGACTATGTGATGAACAATGTCAAAGGGGTGTTTGCCGTTGAGAATTCTGGCTGCTTCTTTGGCTATCAATCTCGATGCGAACGCTCTAACGGCTGCTTGGCAGTCCGCGTACACTGCAGGGCGTTTTGTGTCAAGTAATGCGTGACACTGGCGTTTCGCGCCGCGTCAACAAACGTATCCGTTCCGGAAATGTACTTTAAGAAAGCTGTAGTCCTCGCTAACTTTGGACCTTTATTGTGTTGGGGGTGGATATTTCCTGGAAAAGGGCCTACAATAAAAGAGTTTCTTCTTTGAATATCAAGTTGAGTGGTATCTCCCTGACTGAAGCTAGCACGGAGGTATGTCGCATCCAGCAATCTTCTGCCTGCTTTCGAGTTTCATAATCTAATAATTAGTGCTCATCTTTGTCCTCCTATTAAATCCGAAGTTGTGTTGTGTACTCCCAACGTCATTAGTTCCTCTATGCTACCCGTGATTGGCACGCCTATCACACTTTGACACTTTTGCGCATGAGCGTGTCTCATTTATCTATTTCCGTTTTGGTGCAGTTGAGGGCCACGACTATGTAAATGACATGCCTCATGAGGAAAGAATGGTGAGCCCTGAAGAGTATATCCTCGCTTATGCCGCCTTCCTTGTTGAACACTCTCATATTTAATCTAAGTACGTTCTCCATTTTTGTGGTGAGATGGGCTATAGTCTTAGCGTTGCAGCCCTTTGAGTCTATTGAAAGCTTTAGGATTTTGAAAGTCTACTCTCGGGATGGTGTGCCCATCTCTGGTGCGAATGCTAATGGGCACCTGATGGAGTGGGGTTTCCGCTAGCATCTCCTCTAGCCTGTGTGTACAGCAGGGGTTCCGACTTTCCAGGCGAGAGCGCCAGTCCCGTACCTTTCAAGAAAGACTCTGTAACATCCAGAGCCTCCTGGAGCTTGTTCGACCATTGCCTCCAATCCCCCAGGACACCAGCTTGTAATATCGTCGTCATATAATGCATGACCTGCGTAAGGAATTGCTGCAACGATTTGCGAGAACTTGCGCATTGCTATATTAAACAGAAAGGGTGAGATAACTGCCTCTTGGGGAGTACCCCTTCTTCCGACCGTGAAAGATTCCGAAACAGCTTGCCTCAACTTTAAGGCCGTCGTCCTGCTCTCCAGGAAGGATGCAACGAAGGGGAAGAATTTAACTCCTAAGTTCATGGCCTATATCTCCTTTAGAATATAGTCATGTGTAATTTTATCGAAGGCGTTGGATAGATCCTGTACGAGGACGCCTTTTACATCTTTGCTTTGAGAGTCAGTTATCTGTGTTTCGAGCAGGAGCATCATATCCTGCGTTGAAAGCAAGGGCATGAAACCAACCATATCATACGCGAGTAGTTCGTTCCGCTTGATATGTCTCGATAACTTGTTATGCATTGCATGTTCCGCTACTTTGCTAATGCAAGAAGTAAATGAGATAATACAGAGGTTCTATAAGCGGGGTTATTTACCTAGCTTGGGGATTAGGACCACTGTGGGCTTCTTCCATCTCTCCGGTACAACACCCTCCTCCCATACCTCAGTTATCTCCTTCACTAAGGCTTGAATGGCTTCGTCGTCCAAATTTCTTAAGAGCCGGCTTGTAACACCGTCGGGACCTGGGCCAAACCTTCCGTGTAGATTGTGCAGCACTTCCCTAATCTCAGTTTCCAAGAAGGGGGGGCATCCAGCTCTGGGGCAGGCGCGCCCTCATACGAAGGGGGGCGGGGAGAATCTGGGCTTTGGCCAAGTGGAAGGTATGTTGGCTAGTTTCCGAAATATGGAGTGTGGTGCCTTCAATTCTTTCTTAATAATTAATCCGTCCATGACTAGTCTCTGATTACATTTTGATTGTCCATCTTCTAAGAGATGTTTGAAGAGGGTCTACTTGCCTCCTTTGCGCATTTTTCCAGCCGCTACCGAGCAGACGTCCCTCCATTGCTGTTTAATAACTTGGGAGCACTGCTCATCAATGTGTTTATTGAGCTCCGCGATCTTTTACTGTAGCCTGCGATTGAGTCTTTGTGTTTTCCATCTCTCAAGGAGAGAGCGGTTGGCTTCCAGGAGGAGCGCTAATCTTGCGTCCATCCCTGGGGCATCAAAATCTGGAACTATTTCCTTGGTGGCCTTCTCGAGATCTTTCTGGATCTGTACAAGCAGCTCACTGAATGTGTCGTATACTGCCTCATCTTCACCTCTTATTTTCGTAAAGAGGTCCTAGTCTGTCTATCTATAGGTTTTGGGGGGAGGTGCTGTTATTTCCATCCTGAGTTCTATAATGTAGTGGTCACTCGCCAAGTTCCGTAAGTTGGACCACTTGGCCACCGCATTTCTAGTGAAGCTGAGATCAGGCGCCATGTCTCTGGCGACCGGGTTTTCCAGCTTCGTGCGGAAACGTGGATTCCAGACTAGCGTTATGCTTAGGTCTGTACTCGCTGCAACTAGGTTGGCCTCTTCCTTTGTTTGTGTTACATAACCCTAAGCCGGGTGGGGAGCGTTGAAATCTCCTGCCACTACTAAGGGCTGCGATTTCGCGGTGGTGGCGACCCTATTTAGTAGTGAGCGGAGAATATGCTTATAAGCCGAAGAACAGCTGTACAAGTTGAGAATGAAAATGTTACGTCGAATTTTTCTGTGGAGGATGATTTCAATCAACTGTGCCTCGAGACCGGATTTCTTATCCGAGCTAGAAATTTTTACTTGGTGCTTCTGAAAAGAGGTGTCTTTCCTGACGAATGGGGCGATACCTCTGCCATTTCCTCCTTTTTGGCTAACCGAACCATAGCCGGATAAATTTACCTTCTCACTAAGTGTTTTTTGCAAGAGCAGGAGGCGCGGCATTGGCGCTTGTGCGTTGATCAGCTGCAATAGAGTAGCCTTGCGCCTTAAGAAGGTGGCGCAATTTCACTGCAGGTAATCATGTTTCAGGTTTGTCCCGCCATCTTGATTTCTATTGGACTAGCATAGCCTGTAGGGAACTGGTGTTATCGGGATCCTGCTGTATTTCTTGGCGTTTAGAATCGTTTAGAATGGTCTTGATTTTGCTAGAGTCTATCATTTTAATTTTAGCCTTTGAGGATGCCAACTCTACGTGTTAGGGGGGATATGTTACCGTCCATATGCTCGATAGTGCTCGATTGAATGGCTAAGGCCTTTCTCATCTGCGTGAGCGATTCCTCAATTGCCGTCAAAGATGCAAGTATGTTTGACTCTGGCTTAGGGTCCTGAGCGGGGGGACTCGTCAGTTTGCATGGACTCTGTTTCCAAGGTCGCGGGGAGCGGGTGTAATAGCTTTGGGCTTATTCGACCCTTCTTCTTGAACCGGCATGGGTAAGGCTTGTTCGCGGGGTTCACGCGAGTTGCGGAAGAGCTCGAACTCAGACTTCAGCGTTAGTAGTGCCTCTTTAAGCTTTGCATTTTCTTTCTTAAGCATTATAATCTCAGATTTCTCTCTTTTATGCTCCGGCGAGATGGCCTATGTTACCTTTTTGCCACTTGGGATGTTCATCCTAGCTTTGTCCGCCCAGGACATTGGTTCCTGGATTCGGACCCTGAAGCCTGATCCTCCTCTTGAACGGGAGCGCCTGCTCCTATTTTGGTGCCCTCTGGAGCGAGAGCGCGATCTGCTGCCGGGGCGCCCTCTGGAACGGGAGCGTGAGCGCCCTCTCGATGCCGATATGTTGCGGCGGGGCGAGGAGAACGGTTTCTTTCCCGCCATTGCTTCTCCGCCGGTAGCTGTGTCGCAGCCACGTGGCCCTGCCGCCTGCTACGCGTGCCGTGCGCGCCTGCGGACCCGCCTTCTTTGGCGCTCAGTGTTTGGCACCTGGAAGCGCTGTTTGCCCTTGCGGTCTGCCGTTTGGTGTGCCCCACCACAGATGGCGCACTTGGGATCACACTGATGATCCTGTGGTGGTGTGAGCACGTCATATCCGCGGCATTTTTTCTGATATTCGCCCTTGGGGCAAACGTCAGCGCTGTAGCCAAATTCTCCATACGCATAACAAGCGTCTACTTGCCTGCGATACAAGGAACAAGGGTAGAGAGCACCATCCCACACAATGTTTTGGCGGACTTTGTGTCCCTTGAACAACACAATCACTGTTGGTGTCTTCTTGATTCTTCAAACCCTCACAGCACCGCGGTTTCAACGGTTGACGATCATCTTTGTCAGTTGTGCGTCTCTGATATCCACGTTGGTCCCGCAGATCACTCCATTACATGTGTCGTCCTACGCAGCCACGTAGGCCGCAACTTCTATGACGCTATTTTTCATACAGATATGTTGACCCTTGGCGTAGGCACGCGTGTTCGCCTCGAATGGTGTGGCAACCACAACAAAGTTCTGGAAGGGGTTCGTGCACAACGTGTCGTCGAACACATGGTCCACTGTTAGGGAAGCCGCCTTGGCGGGCGCACGCTTGAAGATAATAAGGGCGGCCTGTCTTCTTAACATCCAACTTTCCACGAGGCCGTGTAATAGTCTTAAAGTGATCCCTATGAAGGTTCGCGATTCTGGAAGCTTCCACGACTCGTCTCAATACATTCTGTGGAGCGGCAGTGCAGGCGCCGCCATTACCGCTTCCTTTCGCTGATGTGGGCGCGTTAGAATCACACCGCGCGGCAAGTTTCTTCTTTTTGCTCACGAGTTCAATCCAGTTTGAGCATTTCGCTTCCTCCGGATTATTGTCCATGCCTTCTACAACCGAGGTATTGGGGTTGCAGGCCATGTTCTAGCTTGACGACGCGTTAGGACTAGGCTCGCCGTCCGCCAGACCGCCCCGTGTGGATTGGCACATTAGGCGTAGCTGCACGCCAACGTGGCATGCGGTGGAAAAGTCTCGGGAAAGTCCGAAAAATACACCCACCGGTAAAATTTTGGTAGCCGCTTGTTCCTTGAAGCAAACCTCGTCGATTGATGCGCAGTTCCTGTGGGTTTAGGTAAAAAGTCTGATCCAAAACGTTGTAGAAATGGCAGTCGACGTGCTCGCACGTGTGCGTTCGTAATCGCCGTACAATTTCACTAGGCTGCGCGCTTCTGTAAGTTGTATGCGTGATGCATACACTCTACGCTTCAGTTTGCTGAGTGCTTGTAGCCTGTGCATTACGAGAGGCATGAACCATTGGAGTTTTTGCTTGCGTAAGGGCGCATGAGCCATTGCTGCTGATGATGGCTTTTGCACCATTGGACCGGACGACGTGTGTTCTTTTTTTTTTTTAAATCATCAGGGGTATGAACCACTTAAGGCTTTCGCCATAATAAATTCATGAGTGGCAGTCAGTCTCTAATATATATAGAGCGCGGTTATAAAGGTCAATTATTAACAGGAAAACCAAATCTTGAGACACAAGTCTGTAGAAGAATAAAACTGGGTTGGGACGCATACGGCGGGCATTAGAAATTGATGCCCCGCAGTTTACCACTATTCTTGAATATAAACGCGTACGGTGATTGCATGCTACCTTTTTAGCATATAGGGCAATAACTTGGACGTTAAAAAAAACAGAAAAACATTAATTAAAATTAAATTATATGGCTTTACGCACCAAAACCACTTTCGGGTTATGAGGCACGCCGTAGTGGAGGCCTCCGGAAATTCCGACCACCTGGGGTTATTTAACGTGCACCTAAATCTAAGTACACGGGCGTTTTCGCATTTCGCCTCCAGCGAAATGCGGCCGCCGTGGCCGGGATTCGACCCCGCGATCTTGTGCTGAGCAGCCCAATACCATAACCACTGAGCAACCATGGCGGGTACCGAAAAACATTAGGCCTGCACAACAAACGATGGAACAAAAAATGCTAAGCATAACCTTAGGAAACAGAGGGAAAGAATAGTGTGTTGAAGAGAAAATAGAGGGTAGTTGGCATTCCAGATTACATAATCAGAAAAAATGACCCTGGGCCGGAAATACAAGGTCTGCGGCAGATAACCGGTAGTCTGTTCGAGTTATAGAATAGGTTCCTAGGAAGGGAAGCGAAGTTGAAGACGGCAGAGGATTACGAGGCATGATCGAATATGAACGTTTTAAGCCGCAAGACTGAATTGGGGACACCGGGGTAGATGGACGTCATTGGGAGATGCCTTTGTCCTGAAGTAAGCATAAATCGAGGATGATAATGATGATAATGAGGATGAATACTATTTTTATTCAGGTTCAGTTCGGGTTTCGGCATGCTCCAAAATTACCCTTTTGCTTTCAGATTCAGTTCCGTGTAAAATATAGATTCCAGTACGGCTTCCAGTTCACGTAAAGATCAGTGTTGCCATATTTTTTGGCGCGTGTAGCTAAGTTTAGACAGAGAAGTCGCTAAATGTCCGCTAAATTCTGCTTCGCTGTCGGCAAAGATACACCTAAAACGGTCGAGTAAATTCTAAAGTAAGCGCTTTGAAAAAGAATCGCAGTTTCTCATGGAAGTCAGAGCATCCATTGGGATAGCAAGTTATTATACAGCTATACAAAGTAAATATAGTAGCTTTATTAACCGTGTAAACTGGGAAACATTAGCTTACTAAGTGAAATAACAAGCATGGCGTGAAACGCGCGCATGCAAACATGAACACGTCTTACTTGATGACGCGGACACTCGCTGTCAAAACGTTGGCATGAGGAAGAGCGGCCGCAGCAGCAAGGGAATTGACTTTCGCGCTACCTCTCGTTTCCACTGGAATTAAGCGGCCATCAGCCTTCGAAACGAAACCATCAGCCTTCGGCGCACTTAGATTCTGTAGCGACGACGGACTGCTTTCAAGATATGGATGGCGTGGCCCCTCTCAGCCACACCCGGCCCAGCCGCACTCTGTATGGAATACTATGGGTTCAAGTGCCACAACAGCGATTTTTTTACTATTGATATTTTAACTTGAAAAAAGTCCTCAATGAACCACCGACGCATGAAGCTGTACGAGATGTCACTGCCGATTTTGACAGACGTTTCTTGTTCTTCGCGTAAGAGTAATGCAATATTGAAGCCACGCTTGTTTTGCCTCACTCGTGTCTGCGCCGCTGTTGGTGTTGCCGCACAATAAAAGTGAAGCTACGCGAAGATAAAAACTTCCTGTCGGGCTGCGGATTCGAACCACCGGCGTCGGAGTTGCGAGATCACCACGCTAACCGACTCAGCAAGTCTGAGGTCATCATACGCGCCCTATAAAGCTGGGAGGTAGACGCAGCGCGAGGCGCGAGCCAATCACAGGCGTCCTCTCCCTCGGCAGGAGGGAAAGGATGTGATCGCGTGTTCGCTCGTCTGGCGCCCGCCGTCTCCCGCCAGTTCAGGCACGGCAGTCGGATGGGGAGGCCGCGTTTGGTTCGTTCTGCCGAAGAGAAGGCTGCGTTGAAAGAACGGCAGCGGAAGCAGGCCGCCCGTCATGCGTTCGGCCGAAGAACAAGTGGCGGTTGATGAACGCTGCCGGGAACTCCCTCGAGAAAGGGCTCGTCGTCGACGCGCGGAACTTGCCGTGACGTTGCGCGAAAGCGAGGCACTCCGACAACGAAGAGCCGCGCACAGCTTCGCTTGCACTGCTGTTCACGGTAGTGAAAGCGCGGTCATGTTTTTCTTCTTACTTCAACATAACGTTTCTATCGACACGTCTACATAGTCATATATCTCCATAAGAAGAGCGGCAGTTAGCGCAGCTCGCACATACGACAGTACATACATGCATGTTTATATAACGCGTCACATCAGCGGTCATCGCACCTTGTGCTGACGCTGTTTAAACAAAAAAAGTTGCTTAATTAAAAACACTGACACCAAAACTGAACTATGAGTTGTTCTCCTGCTTAGATTTCTTTATTCATGAACCCAGAAGGACCGATAGCCTGTAGACGGGCTCAGCGGAAACGTTAGGCCTGACTTTCGGCGGACGGGGGCAATCTCGGCGCGGGTACCTGGTGAGTGCTAAAACATGTGCGTGTGAGCCTCAGAACCGTTTTACTATTATTTTTAGTGCATTATGGAAAGCGGAATCAAAATAGATGCCTGAGCTTTGCTATCAATGCAATAAAATCAATTAGCGGCAGGCTGCCTAGCTCCGTTCGAACGTGTCCGAACACCGTCTGGGTTCATTTATTTCGTATCGATTACACAACACAGCGACTACTCGTAGACATCGATTGCTTCAATGCTGTTAAACAAATATAAAACCATTACAGAAAGAGTTCACGGTCACTGACATACGAAGTGTGCTGAACATGGGCGAATTATCAACATGCACTGCTAACGAGCAATGAGCCCTCGTTGACCAGTGTCACACATATATGCACAAAAGGAGAATCTCACGCACCTTAATTCAATGCTGCGACATGAAACAGACGTTTATGAACTCGAAATAAAGCGTTATTTAGAGCAGGAGAGTAGTACCACCCTATAAAATTCTATCAAGCGTTTATTATTCAGCAGCGCCTATACACCTTGCATGGTGGAACCAGTGCACGTAGAAACCCAACCAGCGCAGTTTGCAGTACGAGCCACCGAACTATCACTGCGTCCGAGCTTGATAGCAGTGAAACCAACGTGTCGTCCAGTGTGACTCATCTCTTTTCTGGCGATCACACTTGTGTCCTAGTGACTCCCAGTGAGCGCCAGCTTCCTCACTTTGATCCAGTGTGAAGGAAAGCACTAGTTTCACACTGGAGAGCACTGGAAGACAGTACACTTCATTTTTGATAATATAATATTATATGTACATATCGTATGAGACAAGCTGGAATTTCGCTTTGAGCTTGAAAGCGTAATGTTAAAAATCCTTAACGATTAAAAAAAAAGCACGAACAACGTGATTTTCTTAGCCTGAAAATAAATTCACTTGAACTACTATATCCCCACAAATTTGGCATTTAGCGTTCCTGAAAAGAGAGCAATATATTTATAACATGCCATGGGCTGTAGTTATACCAGGACGATAACAACTGCGCGATCTTTATTTAGGTGAACGGCGCGTCCGGAGCGCTCGTCTACTGTTCCGGTTACTAGACGCGCTCCTAACTGGCCATGGTAGGGGAAATGTTGCCCTTCTGCCCCTCGATAAAGCCTGAAGCTTCATGCAGTATTTATTAGCCCGAAGACCGTGATAAATGAGACCAGTGTGTTCAGATTCTCCCGAATGTGCCGAGCCACTCCGATAGTAACACTTTTCTAGAGACGATCTATCTGATTAGGCACCTAGAGGCTGCATCCTGGGTCTCACCAAACACTCTAAATAAATTAGTTTGGTACTGTTACGCGTCTCAATATTCGTCGATTGGAACGTATATAGTGATACTGCAGAACATGAAGCTTTAAGACACATTGAAAGTGGTAGTGTAAGATAGTTAAAAGATGGATTATGTTTGCACGTGAAGTCTGTGAAGATCACCACGCTACCCATGAAGCAGAAGCACGGTGTGAGCACCATATATGTCAAGAAAACCATTGCTTCATCATGATCACAGCGCCCACGCACCGTACAGCTACTTTCAACCGCTTAATCGCAGTGTTTGAGGAAGAGCATAGGACATAAATACCATTTTTAAAGGAACTTTCGTATCTACAAAGTCGCTAAGACGTCGCTAAATATTTTGTACTGTCTCTAAAAATTGCCGATTGCTAACAAAAGCTATTGTCGCTAAAGAGACGAGAAATGCGCTAAATTTGTGGACATATCGCTAAACTGGGAACACTGGTTTGAATTTGGTTCGATAGGCTGCTGGTACCTCTTATATGCCCTAAATAATTAATCATTTGAATGAACCAACGTTAGGATTAAACGGATGATGATGAACGGATGAAACGTTTTACTTGCTTTTTCATGACTAGCTAGGTAATAATTGAGCACATTACATTGACACTGACAAACCGCGAAAAACACGTTTTTTCTCCCAAAAATGGTTAAGGAATATTCCTGCAAGACTAACATTTTTAAAGAGCCGTTCTTCACAATAACAGCTCGGCAACGGAATGCCTTACTTACTGATACCGTACAGTGCACAAATGTTTCGTTGTTCCCTTGCGCGCTGTCATGAAATTTTCTCTCCGTATTGTTACTTGATTTTTGTTTCGTTTTTTGAATGTAGTTTAGACCAGAGCATCAAGTTGCATTGTCTTTATTCTCTTCTATTGTAAAGTTTCGTTTTCCGTTTTTATCTCTTCTATTTTTTCTTACAACACTTGGTAGTACGTGCCGGTTTGTCCTGATGATGATTTGATTACAGTGATATATTCGTTACGATGACATGTATGAAATGCTGTAATGTCACCTTTGCTTTGTACGCCTGCCTCTGCATAAAGCCTGGCACTAAGGCTGGCATTATTCTTCAATATAAATAAATAACTTCATTATATAATCATAAGTATTTATTCATGTTATGGTATTTCAATGCTGTATTACCGTTGACTTGCGAATAAAATAGATAAGAACAAACATGCATGTTCTCGACAGCATTCAATAAAATGCTCCGTCCTTCTTAAGCTTTACAAACTCGGTCATAAGATGGCACTTCAGCACTTTGCCTCTTGTGTTCTTGGGCAGCTCTTCAGCGAAAACAATCCCACCATGTAGTCCCTTGTAAACAGCCAATCTCTCTGAAAAATAAATAAGCGCGCACTTTAAACAGTATTTTACTTTTGTGAGTAACGGTGACGTGCAAAGTACTTTACGAGAAAACGCTTTTGATGCCGCATCCTCTAAAGTGGGAAGTGAGTTAATGTATATAAAGCTATTACTTATCATAAACGTGCATCGACGTGCCACAAGACTGGATAACAATCAGACGGTTTAGAATGAAGCAGTCGTTCAGCTACACCTACGCGCCGCTTAAGTCGCAGCTCTAGTCTACAGAATTTATCACCTTAGACTTATCAACATTCATAGCTGGAACATTAGTTCTTGCGTCACACAAGGCATCGGCCTACTACTTATAAGAAAAGAGAGGGCTATGACGTAACGAAACACAAGCACGCTCTCACAGGATAGGCGTGTGTAACCGAAAGGGCAACTCACTCGAAATTTCGCACGCGCAGAAATCGAATATGCTCCTTAGCTTCCGCAGTGTATGCTCCCAGCCCGCTAACATTGTCGGCAGAAACGAGGTGGCGGCACTGTTAAGACTAAGAAGCACAGGTTTACAGCTTACGACACTGCTGGACTCCATGGAATCCAAGTAGTGTGGTGACGTTGCATTGATTTTTTTACAGAAATGCATGTTACGTTATGCAGCCAACTAAATGAGACATTATTGGCGTGGATATGATATTCCATCAATAAGTTTTAGATTCATGGTTGCCGTCCTCTATCACACAATTCTGTTAGGGTGGCTGCTATAACAATGAACGACAAAAACGAACAGCACAGCTGTACAGTTCACTGTGACCTCACCATTATCCAGAAGCGAAAATCTTCTGGGCGCTCTTGCATCTGGGTCGCAAGCCCCAAGGGTAGCGTTGGCCTGGTGGCCTGGGGCACAACTGGAAGCATCCGAAGGTACTGGCAAAGGTTGAGTCCACTGCTAACAGAACAACTTGTTTATTCTAGCATCGCAAAAGAGCGGCCGGTCAGATGACCGAAGTGGAGATACGGGAGAGCACGTTACTCAACGGAAGAAATCGGAGCCTCTCTCGGCGTCCGTGAACAGCTGCTTTTATACTCTCGGAGTTGAGGGCAAGAAGGAACGCGCTCGTAATGGAAGTCAGGCACACGGTGCAGGAGAACGAGTATTGTTCAAATGACTGACCTGATGCGGCCGTTTAAGCTTGGAGAGCACATTGGTTTGTTCCTGGTTAACTTTGAGCGAACGTGCGAGAAGCAGGGGTTCTCTCGGGAAACGTGGCCACAGCGCTTGCTCACTTTCTTACCCGGCGAGGCGGCCGACGTTGTCGCTCGTTTGAAGAGAGAGGAGGCAGAGGATTTCGACCAAGTGAAATCGAGTATGCTAAAAACGTTCAGGCTGTCAGCGGAGGCGTTCCGTCGGCAGTTTCGGGAAAATGAGAAAGGCAAAAGTGAGTCATATACAGAGTTTGCCTACAGGCTTATGTCAAACATGCAGGAGTGGCTCAAAGAAGAGAAAGCGTTTGGTGACCACGAGAAAGTTCTGCAGTGTTTCGGGCTGGAACAGTTTTATAGTCAGTTACCTGAGAACGTGCGGTACTCGGTCTTGGATAGGCCAGACGTTAGTACGGTGGCTAAAGCCGCCGAGCTAGCCGAGGAGTTTGTGACGCGTCGGGCTCGCGGAGCTAAGGACGGTCAAAAGGGTGAATTTGGCTCCAAGTTTGAGAGGCCGAAGTTCACGCCCATGAGAGCAAGGGGGGACACACGTAGTGCGGATGCGAGTGAAAGCAGTCCGACCGAACGTAAGGAGACGGCGGCAGCCGAAGCCGAACGCAGAAAGCGGTTCGAGATGAGACAAGCGAGCGTGTGTTATACGTGCCAGAAGCCGGGTCACTTTTCGGCGCAGTGTCCAGAAACGAAAACAAAAGTCGTGTTTTTGTCATTATGCAGCACTGACGAGAACATGAAGCTTCTCGAGCCTTACATGCGAGACCTCCTCGTGAACGGGAAAGAGTGCCGAGTGCTTCGCGATTCCGCAGCTACAATGGATGTAGTTCACCCCTCTTACGTAGAGCCCGATATGTTCACGGGCGAGTGCGCATGGATCAAGCAAGCCGTGGAAGCTCATAGCGTGTGTCTGCCCGTAGCAAAAGTGCTTATTGAAGGACCTTTCGGAGCGCTTGAGACAGAGGCCGCAGTGTCATCTATGCTGCGCCCCCCCCCCCCCCCCCCCCCCAGTACCCGTTACTATTTTCGAACAGGTCCGATCACCTCCTGCGCGAGAAGGGGCTTTTGTTTGGTGAGGCTAGCGTTCAGGCCTTAACCAGATCGAGAGTTCGGGAGCTCGCTGCAAAGGCGGTAGTTGCGGGACCGACGTTGTCGAACAATGAGAAAGTGCCGGAGGCGCAGCAAGCTGATATTCAGAGCATGTCCGAACTGAATAAAATTGAGCCTGTAGCGTTGAAGGCACCAGATACTCGAGAGGAAATGCCCGACACGGGAAAGTTAGAAGAGCTATCTGCAGATTTGCTCATCGCGCCCACGTCAGATGGACTCAATAAGTTGCTAAAAGTCAGCCGGTCGGCTTTGATAGCCGAGCAAAATAAGGATGCGAGCCTAGAGAACATGCGCTGCAATGTCAAGGAAGGTATCGCCAAGAAAAATGCTTGTTTTGTGAATAGAGGTGGGGTCCTGTACCGGAAGTATCTAGACCGCAGGGGAGTGGAGTTCGATCAGCTGATCGTGCCTCAGTGCTACCGTCAGGATCTGTTGCGCTTGTCGCATGGGGGTTCGTGGTCCTGACACCTAGGAGTTAAGAAAACTAAGGACCGTCTCTTGCAAGAGTACTATTGGCCAGGGTGTTTTCGGGACGCAGACCACTTTGTGAGGACATGTGACACCTGTCAGCGGGTGGGCTAACCAGGGGACAAATCGAGGGCGCCGTTGAAGTTGGCACCTATCATTACGGAGCCTTTTAGACGGCTCGTTATTGATACAGTGGGACCTCTGCCGGTAACAGCCACGGGGTACAGACACATTTTGACTGTGATCTGCCCAGCGACAAAGTTCCCTGAAGCAGTGCCGCTTAAAGAACTCAGCTCAGTTGAGATAGTCAATGCACTACGGTCCATATTTGCGCGAGGTGGTTTTCCTGCGGAAATCCAGTCAGATCAGGGCACAGTGTTTACTAGCGCTTTGACGACAGCCTTTCTCGAAAGGTGTGGGGTAAAGCTGTTACACAGCTCAGTGTACCACCCACAGTCGAATTCAGTTGAGTAACGTGCTCTCCCGTCTCTCCACTTCGGTCGATCTGACCGGCCGCTCTTTTGCGATGCTAGTCGACTCATTCTTTGCCAGCACCTTCGGATGCTTCCAGTTGTGCCCCAGGCCACCAGGCCAACGCTACTCTTGGGGCTTGCGACCCAGATGCAACAGCGCTTTATAATGAAAAAAATTAAGGCATAATGGACCTCACGATGACGCTCAGCGGCAATGCGTTAGCATTGAATTGATGTAGCGACGCAAGTTTTGCTATCGTGAAAACGAGTTAATGCGAGGGGTGTACTGCAGCGCGATTCCTATTTGCGCTTCCCTAAAAACACTCACCGCCATCTAGCGCAGGCGTTGCGAAGCCTGCGCGTGGCCTTTGAAACAGTATTGCCAATTCAGCGGTTTTCTAGGTAAATTTAGCTGTTTCTGGCGCTGACTAGCGGAAAAATTCTTTCGCTTGAGGGTGTCAAGTTTTGTCGCAATTTTCCTAGAATGTTGCCTTCCTTTTTGGTGGTACAAAAACTTCCGATTTTTTACAATAATTCGTGCTTCACGTGTACCATACCGGCAGGTTATTCGCGTCTGTTTGCTAGTAAGAGACAATTATGATCATCACCATCCAGTAACAGTTTGCATACCTCGCGTTCTTCCACGATGTTTCCATGCCTCCTCTGAATTGCCCTAAACGTTTCCGCTGTTCGTAGCACTGCTTCGGCATTTTCCACACTTCAGCATTATTGCAGACACGTTGTAGGGGATTTCGCCTCGTGAAATTACTTCGGTTATAAACACCAACCGATTTTGGTGCCTGGTTTCAATTGATCGGTAATGGTGCTGACATGGCCCAACGCAGGTGCTGAACGTGCTTTCAGTCAGCTGATTAAGCTTACATCTGAATTGAACAGAATGTCCACTGAGATGAGAAATATCCTTACTCTACGGACTGGCCTCTGAAGTAACGATAACTGCTGCTTCAGTTAATGGCCTGCGAACACGTTGTTCGCGAGATCGGCAAGATGAAGGCCTGGCGGATCAGCGATGACACCCAAGGCGCAGCCATGCTAGCGACCAAATACACATGGAAAGCACGCGACCATTCCAAGCTGAAATGTCGGGCGCGTTTCTGCAATTTTAATCACCACGCGGTAGTTCAGCCTGATTTCCAGCCAGCGATTGCAGCTCGCAGAAGCATGTATTTTTACTCTGCATTCGCCATATGTTCGCGAACTTGCAGTCGCACAATAAAACGCTTATTCTCATTGATCATTTATACTTCTTAGCCCTACATCAACGAAAAATAAAGAAGACGTTTCTACCCAGTTTAATTTTTTTTCTACTACGTTTCGCGTAGACATACTAAAATATGTGTTATTCTGATTTTTCTCTACATGAGTGCGCTTTTAGCGGAATTTACGTGCTCGTAAAGCGGATTTCAGAGCTTTCTGATGTCTTGACCACAAAAATTTTGTATTTCTAGTAGGCAACAGTGCTATGAAATGCATGACGCGGCGGTGCAAGGCGAACGTTGGGAAAACCGTCATGCAGCGACCGGGCTTCCCTCTCTTCTTTCTGGACACGCTGCACCATCTAGTGGCGCTGCCGCCAAGTCCGCACGCAGCATCCGAGAGGAGAAGCGTGGCTCGCCGGTGCCCGCGAATGTTGCGAATTGTTCCCTCGCATGCCGCACACCCGACGGCACGTGCTCAGTGACCGAACTTGGCGAGAGCTTCACTGAAGAGCGGCCCATACCCAGTGAACTTGCGGCTCAACCCACTTATGCATTGGGCTGCTGTCTTTGAGGAACCCTTGTGGCGTAGGTTCGTTTCCACTTAACATCGCATCAATTTAAGGGACGCTTTTCGTCATTCTAGAGGGTCACATTACTAGTGGCACCTACCTAGTTACCCAAGCTGGCGTCAAAGATGTTCATTGAAGACCAGCACATGCAAAACTCTGAAGACCAGCAGATACCAAATAGAACGTATCCAGTGCTCGAAGTCGGCGCTAAAGCGTATCTTCGAACAGCGATACCTGCCAGTCCTGCACCTACTGTGACCCATGTCGACATCAGAGAGGTTCACTGAAGACCGGCACGTATGCAAACATCACTACACAAGAGCACAAACTGGTCGGACGGTTTGCGTCGAGCCCTGTTCCTTTAACACAGTAGCCCGATGCACTATCCATTTGACCACGGAATACCTAGTGACCCATGTAGGCGGGCGAACGGATACAACATGTAAACATAGATAGGTAGATAGATAGATAGATAGATAGATAGCCCCCAGAAAGTGCATCAAGTAGCAAAATGATGCTGATGAATTTAAAAGGATGCCTACACAGTTTCTGGGATTATTTCTGTAGGGAACTCAGTAAACACAAAGTTCATGTTCTTGTGCTTTTGTAGATAGCCATATTGTTACATCTTTTACACTAAGTTTTTGTACTATGCCCTCTACAGTGCTACCGTCACGAATAAAGTTGGCTTACTGCAATAAAATACTGCATGCACGAACGTACCTGCCACGTGCTCTTTGATCAGCTGTGCAATGTGACCCTTCTTCTCCGCCTTCCATTTTTGCCGCAGGACAACAATGGCGGCCGGTGCCTCTCTGAGCACCGGGTGCGCCACACCGAGTACGGCTACTTCGGCCACAAAGTGAAGCTCAAGAACACATTGCTCCACCTCGAAGGGCTCCACCTTGGTGTCGAAACACTTGATGACGCTCTTCAGCCGGTCGGTCACAAACACCCGGCCAGAGACATCGTAGTAGCCCATGTCCCCTGCGCGCACTTCTGCGTCACTCACGTAGTTCCTGCTACTAATTGCAAGATATAGTAGTAGTCCTAGTTCTCCGGCAACATATAAGTTACGCCTATCCTCCCTCAAATCACATGAACTTTGACGCTCGTTGGGCCACGCTTGACTGTGGGCCCAACAATCTAAGAAGTGTGATTGCAGGAGTAGTATTTGCAGATTTCAATTTGCTTAAACTCCTGATGTGGTCACATGTCACGCACTCCACATTAGAGTAACTCGAAGCAGCTGTTGTGGTGCCGTTACAAAGGTTGAGTGTCAATTCGACCGTAACAAGCTGCCCCAATATTTTGCAAATAAAACAGTGGACTTTTCGTAATTTCGAAATTAAAACAGTTGGGAAGACGATAGAATACGTAGAAAGGACATAACTGTGAATGACAAACAAGTGGCAGTTTTGATACCCTTAGTTTGCATTTATACTTCCCAGAATACCTCACTATTGACGCGGAGTATTAATAAAAAAAAATCCAGCAGGAACCATCTCGCAATGAGTATCAACGGTATTGGTATTAACGTATTGGTGAAGCAATGTGGAGTGACACGCCGTATGACTGAAGACGCCTTTTATGGAATCTGTAGTGACAATTCTGGGATTTACATTGCTTACGCCATATCCGACATACTATGTCTCCAGGGCCGGCCAACCTAGCAATGGCACTGGCTTGTTAGGGTCACACATAGCCAAAAAGGTAGCACTGCGAGTGACACCGCAGTTACGACAATGGAATACCGCACACTGCATGGCGTCAATGAAATGACGAAGACGGGATGACGGCAATTACGTTACGAAGATGGGATGATGAGTCTGAAGTGATGACTATGGTATAACTACGACAGGGTGACGGCGATAGCCTTATGAAAGTTGGATAACGACGGTGGCATGACGACGGCAGTAGGACAGGAAGTAGATGACAAAGCAGGAATGACAACAACGTCACGACCAGGACAGTATCACGACGACAGAGTGACGACGAATGCGTGACGACGGCTGTACAACGGCAACTCAATGACGTCGAAAGAATGACAACGGTGGCATGACCACCATAGAATGACAATTCCATGATTACGATGAAATGACGAAGAAAGATTAACCTGAATGAAACGACTAAAGCGGTTTGACGAGGACCGAATGAAGAGAATGAATGAAAACAGCAACTTTCAGAGAAGACATGAGGAGCATCGGAACAACGTGAGCATGCACAGCCTAATCACAAGCTCGCTTGTGCAACCTGCTCAGGCCACTAATGCACTGATCGGCCACTGATTAGATGGGGCAGAACATAGGTCTTGTCAACTGATGGAAACTTCAGCCAGCGCCTCTGTCATCAGTTGCTACATATGCAGATGACTGCAAGAAATATGTATAGAAACGGTGGATATTTTAAGCCGATCGGCGCCCACACCTTATGTGATGTAACCCACTGGATATTACCTTCGCGCCCTTCCTGCTTTCATTTGATGTGAATAAGGCTAATATGTAGAGGCCAAAATCTCAAGTATTTTTCAATTATTTGTCACTTTCATTGGCGTGAGCGTCAGTTTTAGTTTTTCACGCTTCAAGTCTCTAGCCGCAATACCAGAATATTTTGTACTACAGATTTTACCGAATATATGAAGGTAGGCACTGTAGTAATACATTCCTTGCATTGTATAGGAAGAAAGAGGCATAAACTATAAATAAAACAACGCTGTAAATTAACGTTAAATCTTCGCGTGCCATATGACTAATAAACACCGTTCATGTGGGCATTGCTAGTGTGTTCAAACGTGTGCATGCAGGTCACCTGTGCGCAGCCAGCCGTCAGCGTCGACAGCAGCAGCTGTTGCCTCGCCGTCATTGTAGTAACAGGTCATGATGTTCGGTGAGCGCACCATAATTTCACCATGTACAAGCGGAGGCATCGTTCTCTTGGTCTTGGGATCAAGAATCTATGGTGCAACAATATAAGCATTTTTGGTCTCTGCGATCAACATCATTTATTTGCCTTACAATCCCTTGATAGATCACTACCCTATAGTAAAAGAGAACTACTAATGAAATTCAATCATACCAAGGTGCGGTTCTTAAGAGACTATTACTCATTTACTCCATATGATCTTGATAATACACGAACCGAACGATTCAAACATTGCTCGCGCGGAAACAAGATCAGAAGTGCGCGCACCACCAAGCTAATCGTCAAGTTGAGATACTGTAGCAGAGAAATACTAAAAGCGTCTTCCTTAAGAGAAATACATTACCAGTCCTAGCTAATGTAAGTTACATGATGAAAGAGCTGACACATAAAATAAAGCAGGTTTTAAAGCAATCTTTGAAACCACAAATTGTGTGTAGCGGCATAAAACATGGTGCAGCTCAGAGACATTTTGAACACATTACGCACATTGCATTTTAGAGTAAACATCAATCACAGTGTATGAAAGAACATGGTGAGGCGACGCTTATTTCCTCTAATCAACACTACTCTGCCTTCACAGATGCTGGCCTAACGCCTGGCAACGCTTCGCAAGGACCAAGGCTGTAATGTCTGCAGCTAGATATTGTGCTGACAGGGTCCTTATGACAAACTGGAAATGTGCATCAGCCATTCTTGAGCGCCGTAAGGATTCGTTCACGTTTATAAAAGAAAATAGCTGCTTGCACACGTAAGCACCGCCAAACAGGGTGCAGATCCTCGCCACTTTCTTGCGCAATACAGCAAGTACGCTTTCTTCAAGAAACTAATAAAATTCTGGGACACCGACAGGACGAAACTTCGACTTGAGCGTCCTTGAGCGTCCTGCGGTTCCGACAGTTGATATTGTAGTCCAGAGACCATCTACTTGCCCCGATAATGGCAGCGAGAAAATCATGAAAGAATAAGACAGGCCAGCATGCATGTCCTTGCACTGGTTTCCCCATTTCTTTAGGGGATAATCGAGCAGTGAACAAAAGGCCCTTCCGACTGTTATGCTTTAAATTTTTTATTAACATCATCGTCCCGAAATAATCGAACGCTCGCTTCTTTACCTGATGCTTTAAAAGCTGGATTTCCTCATTGAATGCAAAGATGTCATACGTTGCAATGCTCACTTTGTTCCTGCCTTGAAGCTTAGCATTAGAAGGCTGTTTAGGAGCCCAGTATGTGCGAATATATGCAAGGGCGCTAATTCATGCACTTTGCATCTAACAAATCGGCAGCTATATTGCCTTTGACTTTCACGAATGCCTCCTTCTCATTCCGCAAATTATAAAGCATTTTTACCCTACTGAGCCACGGCACTTCAACGTAGTACACATGCTATCTTGTGCACTGTGGACCGCCTCTAAAAAGGACACTAACTGCTTCATAATATTTAACCAAGTAAAGTCCAACACGCTAAACAGTGTTAATGACGTACTTCGTTTGCAGCGAATTATGCCATGTGCCTCTTTGTGCAGAATGCATTGGACTGCAACATAATTCAAGCTGAGTACTGAAAGCTTCGCATACAGGCGCCCGACAAGTCCGTTCTTGCGTTCAAACATTCACGGGGTGACGCTAATCGCGAGAAAGTCAAGCTTTTCCCACATCAATTCTTCCCGCTCGACCTATTATTCATTCAGTGAGAAAATCTCGGCACCAGTGGTTCTTGCTTTCATCGACACCAGGTTAAGTATACTCTCTGGGAGGTCAAGACTTCTGGAAATACATCTGATGAAAATTGGATACTGAGCGTTGTCGGTAATGCAAGTGATACCGCAGATAGCAATTGGAAACGCAACAAACAAAGGGCATGATTTGTTGAGACTTCTTTCGTTGCCCGCACTGATCTCGTCACCACGTTCAGCGCCAGTATTGTAATCTGTATATCGCTAGCCTATTCGTCTGTCCGTCCATTGGTCCGTCCGTCTGTCTGTCCGTCCGCCCATCCATCCATATGTCCGTCCGTCTGTTGGTCCCCTGTACGCCGAAAACTCCTCCGGCGCAACCCCATGCGCATGCCCGAAGAAAAAAAGAGAAGTCGCACGATTATGTAACAGCACCTAGATCTATAGCACAAGGCCTGCCCAAGGTAAACATGCTTGGTAACGAAGCTTCCATGAAAGCCCATGGGTTCAAAACATGGCGCTACAACGGCGGTTTATGGGGCTTAACGCCATCGGTCTGAGGAGGGAACCGTTCCAACAGACGAAAAAACAATGCGAGGCCATATATGTTAAAAACAGAAGTGACGTAATTTTGCTCTCAAAGGCACGAAATTTGTTTTGGTGGTCTGCCTTTAGAGCTGCATATTACAATGCCCTGTCATGCGACTTGATGGGCATTTAGAGCTTTCAGCGCGGAAAGCGATGCAAGAAAAGGTCAGCCGTACGGGTGTCAATATCGCACCCTTGAAGAGAACAAACTTTCGTTTGAGGCCGACGAAAGCTTTAGGTGTAGAGTGCTGGTTCTACGCCGGACGCCAAGCCTGTTGGCCTGCGCAGTCAGACGAAAACAACTAAAGTAAGCAATTCTCTGGCGGTGTTGACTCACCACTTTTGACTGAACAGGTTGAGAAACGATGAAGCTGCGTGCGTCACCAAATTCAGACAAACGTCGACAAGCAAAGCAGAACAATGTGCCAGGGGGGCATTGTAACAGGTTAACTTTACGAGCGCGCCTTTCTGAACCTTTCAATAGCTACGCTGCTTTGCAAGGAATAGTGGCATAGGAACCCTCTTACGATGGTCGCTGAAAGAAGGTATTTATTGATAGTGATAAAATAAAATTCAGTTGTCTTTTATTTACTCGTCCTGCATATGTGAAATTGATCAGTAATTTAATTTTCATTGAATAAATCTAAGTGTGTCTTGCTTTAATTAAAAACGATTTTTTCTTTCCAAACCTTTGTTCCCTCCACACATAGTCGCGCTTCAATCGTTACCCCCATAACCATCTTTGCTGATGTCGGTGACCATTTTTCTCAACCGCTTTTTGCCCGAAGCTTCGCGACCTATTTGTATCGATTGGCCTGTTTACTCCGACCCATGACGTCATGCTACCTGGCCCGGAATTTAAATTGACAAGACTGACATGATGAAAGCGGTGGCGTCAAAATTACTGTTGCCTACTTGGGAGCATCCTCATTAGACACCATGACAATCGGGCCAGTTAACATGACGTCATGGATCGGAGTGAAAAGACCGTGTAGTATTTAGGTGGTGTTACATTATCTGCGCCAGTAGTGACGTAGCTAGTCTCCGTCGCAGCTGAGCGCACGCACAGCAGTTTCTCTCCAGCTCCGAAATGGGTAGGCCACGTGTTATACGTACTCCTTAGGAGCAGGCAGTGTTATATCGGCAACACCGCGGGAAGAACCGGGAGCGAGCTCGTCTACGCCGTGCTGATGCTACAGCCCAGGCAGAACAGGCTCGTGTAGCTGAGCACAAGCCGCAACTGCGCACCGACGATCCGGCAGCTTACCAAGCCGTCGTTTAAACAAGCGCCGGGATTAACCCAGTGTTGAAAACCGGGGCCGCACGTTTCAGCTTCACTGGTTAACCATCTGTACGGAGTGCTTGTGCGGTGATATTTTTAAGTAATGCGCAACTCATTGCGCATACCTGCGTAGAAATGCGTTCGGTATCTCATCCGGGCCTACCAAATTTTTGACGTCATTGTTCAGTAGACGAACTGCAATTCCCTCATACGAGACTTCTACGTCTCACATTTCTTCCGAGCGAAGCAATGGAGAGAGTATGGATTCAATAGTTGATCGTGATGGAGCAAAAAACACCGACTGAAAGAACTCGTTGTAAGAAGAAGCAATCACTACAGGATCAGTAACCATAGTGTTTGCAAAAGGCGGCGTGTTTGCGACCCCGCTTTGAGAACTAGTTTGACGCGTCGCCGTACGCCACTCCAGTAGCGCAGTCAGCTACTGGAGTAACCCGCCGTGGTTGCTCAGTGGCTATGGTGTTGGGTTGCTGAGCACGACGTCGCGGGATTGAATCCCGGCCACGGCGGCCGCATTTCCATGGTGGCGAAATGCGAAAACACCCCTGTACTTAGATTTAGGTGCACGTTAAAGAACCCCAGGTGGTCGAAATTTCCGGAGTCCTCCACTACGGCGTGCCTCATAATCAGAAAGTGGTTTTGGCACGTAAAACCCCATAATTTAATTTTTTTAGCTACTGGAGTGGCGTCAATCAATCAATCAATCAATCAATCAATCAATCAATCAATCAATCAATCAATCAATCAATCAATCAATCAATCAATCAATCAATCAATCAATCAATCAGGCATTGTGCGAGCCAGCTATAGAAGCAAAATTTTGTGGAGCAGACTACATGCCTAGTCTTAAGCCTCTCATCTCTCAAATGTGCAGAATAGGCGGCGAAGCGCTCAAATGCAGAGATAATTCCCTACTGATCCCTACCCACGAATGCGGGAGTGATGACACAGTCAGCAAAGGTAGTGGGACATTATTTTGCTTGATCTTTATTAAGGTTGAAATACCTACGTCAAAGGAGCCGCAATTGCAACACATTTTCACGCGCTATATGACCTGCGCAGAGATAGTGCCGAGAATTCCCTAAAAGGAGAACAGCTAGTCATTGGTAGCTGATAGCGGCCAGCGTAGGGACAGAGTAGAATCGACAAACGCTCTTTTTATGAGCGATTGTGTATTGCCGGTTTCGCGTGTCACTACCGGTATTCTATAAGAGCAGGCTTGCGGATAAATTCTGCTGAAACGGAATGAGAGGAATTAGAGGCACCTAAGCAGCCAGGAATTGGTAAAAAAGTGGCAATAGGAGAGAGACAGCCATTATTTTGAAGAATGCCGAATGCTTGCCCAGAGTCTAACGACTCTGTTAAAGAGATTAGGGACAACCCAGTCGGTGGTTGCTTAAATCAAGCTCTTCCCTCATTCTCTAGGGCAATGTCGAGGCGGGCCAGCAGTTGCAACCTTCCCCTGTGATTTGTTTAGCGAGATGTATTTAAAGGCTGTATGGAATTCATTCCTTACAGTCTAGGCTATGATCCCTAAACTGATAGATCAGTAAGACTCCGTACGATGCAAGGCACATCTGGGTCGTAACCACTTGGTAGTCGAACAGTGACACTCAGTTGGTATATGAAGGGACAGTTCACCCAATCTCTAACTCAGGAAACTTAGATGAGTAATGCGCTGTTTATTTCTGTGTTTAGCATTAGTGTTCTTCTGCAAACTCTGCACTTGACTGTTTAAATATTTTGGCTTTGTTACCTCCGATCTGCCTGCTTTGTCATGATCGCCAATTATCACCTTCAAGAGACTTGATCAACTTCAAGGTGAAATAGGAAACTTTTCTCCTTGTGTGTAAAGAGCTGATGTCTCCAACAAGCTTATCTTTTGCATATGTCAACTTCACCTATATAACTGCAACCTGAAAGCACCCATTCACTTTTTTTTACTGTTGATTCTTCGCTGAAGTGAAATTTCTATTACCAAACAATTTGCATGCTTGAAGCTTGCGGAAGCTGTGAAGGAGCCCTGATGCACCACTTAATTGAATTGGTATAATAACAGGTGACGCAATACAAGAATTAAGGGGGATATGCAACAATGATCGACGTAAAAATGAATCTTTAAGACTATTCGCAAAACATTATTGTACATTACCTTCACCTCTGTGTCAGCAACTGGAAAGCCCACGCTTTCGAAGCATAACTGACCAGCTGGGGCGCAGCAGACGACTCCACTCGCCTCAGACAGGCCGTAGACGTTCCTGAATTCCGTAGGCTTCAGCATCGAGACCACGAGCCCTGCGGTGCTCTTCGGCAGAGTTGCACCTAAGCTGATCACCTTCCTCAATGAAGGAAGCCTCGCACCCGTAGTCGCGACTGCGTTTGCCAGTAGATACAGCACCGAAGGTGTCGTCATAAGAAGGGACACCTGGAACATCAGTGAAAATGAAAGATTCCTCAGTGACAAAACACCACATTTCGCCCAGTCGTGACACCAAATTTTGGGGAAAAAAATGCTTTGTCTTTCCTGTTAGTACGTCTTTCAGAAGAAGGGGCTACCACAGGCGATGTTATCATGGTAGAGTCGGACGGCAATTATTCTGCCTGAACGTATCTTTCCGTGACATGAAGCATGTGAACATTAGTTCAGCAATTTAGGCTCTCGCGAAATGTCAGTCAAATGCTCAGCAGCCGCTTGACATCCTTCCGTGTCCTTACCTGGGAAAGCTCAGTGTTGTGACGCGCGTGAATAACTACTTTTATTACTGCGAGGATATCAGTGCAGATCGAAGCATTGAAAAACGTTAAATGCTTGTTTTCAATTTCTTGGGAAATTGCTCACTCCTGAAATTGCTATTCTTACGAAAAGGGACCAATTCAGAGTGATATCTTAAGGCAAATTCCCATGTCTGTGGGCAGATTAGGGGCTTCGTGTCGTCTAGCTCTTTCGCAAGTATCGTGTAGTCGTTCCCTAGTCCGCGTGTTTTGCGCGCAACTCAAACTATCAATACGAGTACGTGTCTACTAATAGCTTTCATTTTTCACATGCTTATAAATAATTCAAAAAGCTTCTGAAATGTAAGGCCCAGTGAATCGAAAATAATATCACTGAGCACGCCTTCCGGGGAGCGTATACTTCGACAGCATTCCGCTACGATTCTAAATAATGTGTTTATTAAAGCTTTCACACCTTCAGGAAATGATAACGAACTTCCAAGGCTGTCATCCCGCAATCGTTTCCAATGGATCCTATAATTTTTAACTCTACTGGCATAAGAAAAATAATAGTTACTCTTAAGCTTACGTCTTCTTGCGGAATAGACGACATCACGACAAAATTTCTAAATAATACTAGTGAGTATTCCTCTATCATCTTAGAGAGTATTTTTTCATGGTCGTATCTGTCTTCATCCTTGCTTCACGACTGGAAAGCAGCAAAGATTATTCTGATCCACAAATCTGCCGAAACTCAGGATTCTTTCAACTGCAGGCCCATATCGATCCCCTCAGTGCCGTGCAAAACAATGGAGCACATTATATTTTCTAACTTGCTAAACATTCTTGAAGAAAATAATTTTTTCCCTACCAGTTCACATGGCTTTGGCGAAATCTTTTTCATTTTGGTGAGACTGAGCTGGTAACTTTTACTAATGACTAAGATGTGTATCTTGATAGCGGTTGTTTGACTGATTGCATATTTTTCCTACTTTTCGAAAGCTTTTCACAAGGTTAAACATGTATTTCTACTACACAAACTACGAGCACTAAACATTGAACCGGGAGTACTTAGCTGGATCCAGTCGTTCCTTTTGTATCATTCCCCAATTTTTGCAACTTATGACTCCACATCTAACGCGGCTCCAGTTGAATCCGATTTTCCGCAAGAGTCTGTCCTTGGCCCTCTTATCTTTAATATATATATATATATATATATAGAGGGCACGGCACTCAGCCTGTGGACAGCATGTCTAAGCCGCTGCTGCTGCTTTTGCAGGTCCTGCCGTGTTTTTCCGCTCTGGCTTCATCAAGCGATACCGACCGGACGCCACACTTGCCACATCATCTCGCCGACAGATTCACTGCCTACGCATTGGTGGATCACCTGCCTCGTGGAGTGACGTCATCGGCACCAACAGTATTAAAGGACCATCGAGACACGGGCCACTTCAGAGGGCACGGCACTCAGCCTGTGGACAGCATGTCTAAGCCGCTGCTGCTGCTTTTGCAGGTCCTGCCGTGTTTTTCCGCTCTGGCTTCATCAAGCGATACCGACCGGACGCCACACTTGCCACATCATCTCGCCGACAGATTCACTGCCTACGCATTGGTGGATCACCTGCCTCGTGGAGTGACGTCATCGGCACCAACAGTATTAAAGGACCATCGAGACACGGGCCACTTCAGAGGGCACGGCACTCAGCCTGTGGACAGCATGTCTAAGCCGCTGCTGCTGCTTTTGCAGGTTCGTTTTCAATATGAAGTTCCATGTTTCCGTAGCGACAACCGTTTTCTCTTAGTTCTGCCGTGCCCTCGTAGATTTTGTCAGACTGCTGTCGATTGCTGGTCGATGTTGCTACTGCTTATAATGTCGGGTGATATTGAAGAAAACCCTGGGCCAACAACCGCCCAGCTATTGCAGATGATACTAGATAACCAGGCTGCGGCTGATAGTGGTTTGAATGACATCAAGGTTCAAATTTGCGAACTGAATGCAAAGATAAACAAAGTATCTAATGCACTAGATGGTATCCAGGAAATAAAAGCCAGAATAGATTCTCTTGAGGATACCGTGCGGTTACAAGCCGAAAAGCTGGTCGAGTACGAAAACAGGAGCAGACGCAACAATATTCTCGTTTTTGGTGTCGAAGAAAGTGCCTCTGAAACAGACAGTGATTTGAGAAAAGTAGTCATGGAAGAGGTATTTCAGGACAAGTTCGGCATCGACGTAAAGACGATAGAAAGAATACATCGCCTAGGCAGGATTAAAGACGGAAAAAGGAGGCCGGTTGTCATGAGATTCTATGACTATAAGGAAAAGGAGCACGTGATGAAAAACTGCTACAAACTGAAGGGATCCTCCTACTCAGTCAGCAATGACTATGCACCAGAAACGGTGGAAATTCGAAAGAAGTTATGGGAAAGTGCTGCCTCGGAAAGAGCTAATGGGGTGAAGGTTTCACTGATCCATGAAAAACTGAAAATAAAAGACAAGTGGTACACTTGGGACCAAGCACGAGGACAACGTCGGGAGATAGTGCAAAGCAGGGACAAAGCTGCCCGAAAATTGCACTGCTTCTCTGCAACTACTGCTTCGGAGGGCGCTTCTAATTCTAAGCAGCACGCATAGCTACGTCTTCTTTTGTTGAATGCACGGAGTATTGCAAATAAGATCACAGAACTTGAATCTATATTACTCTCTCATAATCCACACGTAGTTATTATTACAGAGACGTGGTTGAATAGTTTAGTTCCCGATGACTGTGTTGTTCCTCCAGGGTATAAAATATTCCGATGGGATAGGGGCTCAAGAGGTGGGGGCGTAGCTGTAGCTGTGAAATCATCAAACAAAGCAGCATAGCCCATGGATAACTCGGGAAATAATACACTTAAAACGCAGAATAAAACGATTACGCAAAAATAAACAAAACCCAGCCCAGGTGTGCAATTTCCGTGCTCAACTAAAATTAGCGTTACGGCAATCTAAGGAAAAGTACTTTAACATAACGCTTCCTGGGTTCCTGAGATCTTCGCCACAAAAGTTTTGGATGCACTTAAGGGATAAAAAAGAAGAGATACACCAGATAAAAAGCGGATCTCAAATGATCACGGAAAAGACGCAAATAGCAGACTGCTTCAACGTATTCTTCCAGTCAGTATTTACAAAGACGAGAACAGAGCAAGGAAACAATGAGCGCAGTGAATTGGGCGCCTGCGCAATGCGCCCACTAGAAATCACTCAGGCTGGCATATTTCAGCAATTGCTTACGCTTGATGCCAAGAAAGCAAGCGGGCCAGACGGGATCCCAAGTGAATTTTTACGGCGATATGCTGAATGGGTGTCATTTTACTTAACTATAATCTTTAGAAAATCCTTGGAAACCAGTTCACTACCTCAAGATTGGCGTAGCGGTGTTGTGATTCCTGTTTTTAAATCCGGCAGTCGAAATCAAGTTAGCAACTATCGTCCCATATCGCTTACTTCTGTGACTTGTAAACTTATAGAGCATGCAGTAGCAAAGCATATCATTCTTTTCCTTTAAGCTAATAACTTTTTCTTTTCGTCACAACATGGATTTCGAAGCGGATTATCCACTACATCGCAACTCATTGAGACGGTTCATGATTTTTATCTAGCTTTGGATGCCTGCGAACAAATTGACGTCATCTGCATAGATTTCGCAAAGGCCTTTGATAAGGTACCGCATGGTAAATTGCTTTTTAAAATCCAGAACGCAGGTATTGCTCCAGACGTTGTGAACTGGATTGCAGCCTATTTGAGTGGTCGTGTACAATCCGTCCGGATTGAAAACATCATGTCTAATCCACTAGAAGTATTGTCTGGGGTTCCACAAGGGTCGGTATTGGGGCCGCTATTGTTCTTGATTTACATCAATGATATTTCCAGTGTTCTGGAATCACCTGTTAAAATGAAACTTTTTGCCGACGATTGTTTGCTTTATACAACTGTGGCAGATAAAACCGACCAAAGGAAAATTAATCGGTGCCTCCAAGGTTTACATGACTGGTGCATAAAATGGGGAATGGAAATAAATTATTCGAAATCGACATTTGCTCATATAACAAGAAAGAAAAATGTGCCTTCCTTTGACTATAAAATTGGTGATAACTCTTTGTTGAATGTACGTAGCTTTAGGTACTTAGGAGTGATCATTAATCACGACTTATGCTGGCGCCACCAAGTGGAGGAGGTCTGCTCTAGGGCTTACAGGAAACTGTTCTTCTTGAGAAAAAAGTTGCAGCATGCACCAACACATTTGAAGCTGACTGCGTACAAAACCTTTGTTCGCCCGGTTTTGGAGTACGCCTCCCCAGTTTGGAGCCCTCACCAACTCTACTTGCGAGATAAACTCGAAAAAATTCAGAGAACCGCGGTGCGTTTTGTTTGTTCGCGTTATCGGAGAGCCGATTCTGTAACACACATGTTGAAATGTTGTGACTTGGAACTGCTAGAAACACGACGAGAAAAACAACGAATGAAATTATTTTTCCAGATAACCAGAAATCAAATAAGAATAAACAAAGAAACATACATTCGACCCCCTTTCAAACACAGTGCGCGTTTAAACCACAGTGCTAGTGTACAGCCTTATAAAACACGCATTGATGGTTTTGAATACTCGTTCTTTCCTTCGTCTATTAATATATGGAATGGCCTTCCGGACTGCACTGTAACAGCACAAAATATTAACGAATTTGGTAGTCTATTAGAATTGTATTACAGGCAACGGGATAATTGAGACCTGATCATGCTTACTGTTATGCTGTGTATGTTTGTTCATCCTGCCAGTAACTTGTGTTTGACAATGATGTATAACGTTGTATTGTCAATGTTGAAATTTCAATTTTTATTTTTTCCTCTCCTGTAATGGCCCTCAAGTGAGGGCTACAGTCATCATCATCATCAGCCTAGTTACGCCCACTGCAGGGCAAAGGCCTCTCCCATACTTCTCCAACTGCCCCGGTCATGTACTAATTGTGGCCATGTTGTCCCTGCAAACGTCTTAATGTCATCTGCCCACCTAACTTTCTGCCGCCCCCTGCTACGCTTCCCTTCTCTTGGAATCCAGTCCGTAGCTCTTAGTGACCATCGGTTATCTTCCCTCCTCATTACATGTCCGGCCCATGCCCATTTCTTTTTCTTGATTTCAACTAAGATGTCGTTTACCCGCGTTTGTTGCCTCACCCAATCTGCTCTTTTCTTATCCCTTAACGTTACACCCATCATTCTTCTTTCCATAGCTCGTTGCGTCGTTCTCAATTTCAGCAGAACCCTTTTCGTAAGCCTCCAGGTTTCTGCCCCATATGTGAGTACTGGTAACACACAGCTGTTGTACACTTTCCTTTTGAGGGATAGTGGCAACCTACTGTTCATGATTTGAGAATGCCTGCCAAACGCACCCCAACCCATTCTTATTCTTCTGGTTATTTCAGTCTCATGATCCGGATCCGTGGTCACTACCTGCCCTAAGTAGATGTATTCCCTTACCACTTCCAGTGTTTCGCTACCTATCGTAAACTGCTGTTCTCTTCCGAGACTGTTAAACAGTACTTTAGTTTTCTGCAGATTAATTTTCAGACCCACCCTTCTGCTTTGTCTCTCCAGGTCAGTGAGCATGCATTGCAATTGGTCTCCTGAGTTACTAAGCAAGGCAATATCATCAGCGAATCGCAAGTTGCTAAGGTATTCTCCATCAACTGGCGGCTAGCTTCCCACGCTATGCGTGCCGCCATCGCACCTGGTTAAGCTTTTCCTAGACGCTAGAGCTATGCGTTGTCCGCGCAACCTTGAGCGATCGGAAAGCACGTTTCCCCCTCTTGGCCGGCGGAGAAGGGATGCTTCGTTCCGGCCGCGAAGCTCTCCACATCTCTGTAAGGTGCCTTGTGGATGTCTCGCGCTGAAGATGCCCTCTCGGTGAGCGCATATTTCACCCCTCATCTTTTAAGAGGTCCAATACATACGAGCATTTGTCTAGCAAACCAGATTTTTTTCAAGGGAATTTTCCACGTCTCAGTAATTTCTCTCGTCGTATTCGAGTGCTGATTGCCGTGTTATAGTTTGTTAACGAAGCTTTCCCTCAAGTCTAAATATTTTAAGGCAGTTTTCCTAGCCTCTAAAGCCGCTCGAGTTCGCTCTTCTCCTTGAGCGGCCATTTTTCCTAGAAAGTATGCCTTCCAACTACTCTGCCCTTAAACTGGCTCTCTCAACTACTGCACGCAGAGACAAAGCAACAGCGCGCGCATTAGATCCCATAGATGAGATGAATATTTACAATTAGTATTAGGGTTATAATTATATTCGAGTGCTGATTGCCGTGCTATCGTTTGCTAACGAAGCTTTCCCTCAAGTCTAAATATTTTAAGGCAGTTTTCCTAGCCTCTAAAGCCGCTCGAGTTCGCTCTTCTCCTTGAGCGGCCATTTTTCCTAGAAAGTATGCCTTCCAACTACTCGGAAAACCGACTATCGCGGACAACATGAGTCTCTTTCCACGTAAGTGTGATGCTCAGAGGAGGAGTTGTGGCGCTTGAAAGTAGCCTGGGGCCTGACGAACCAACCGACTGAGCTATCTTTCCGGGCAACATCGAAGGGTCACGAGTTCAAATCACCTGTTATGTTCCGTTTTTTTTTTTTCCGCCCCTTTTTCTTTCTCTTTTTTTTTCTTTCTTTTAATGTCTTTTCCTTTATTTTATCACTGTACGGGAACCCTCCTAAAAAAAAAAAAAAGAAAATAGATATATATCTTCAAATATGTAAGGCCTCACATGTGCAGGTCATAAATACGAGGTTCTCTAGCCGAGTGCCATCCATGCGGTATAACCGAGCTCAGATTGGTCCACCTTGACTGACCAAGTAGGGCACCACTGTAGGTTAAATGAGGCGTACAACTCCTGCGGGACCCGCCGTGGTTGCTCAGTGGTTATGGTGTTAGACTGCTGAGCACGAGGTCGCGGGATCGGACCCCGACCACGGCGGCCGCATTTCGATGGGGGCGAAATGCGAAAACACCCGTGTACTTAGAATTAAGTGCACGTTAAAGAACCCCAGGTGGTCGAAATTTTCGGAGTCCTCCACTACGGCGTGCATAATCAGAAAGTGGTTTTGTCACGTAAAACCCCATAAATTAATTTTTAATTTAACTCCTACGGGGACGGTAGAGTATCCGTCTCCAGTGCAAGAGGACCGTGATTCAAATCCCGGTGCCGCGCTATTCTCCACCGGAAAATACAAAAAAAAAAAAAAACCGTGTGTTGAGAAAATTGCACAAACAGGCCTGGAGTGCGGCCTGATCCCGGTGACCAGAACCGGTAACGCACTCTCTCACCAGAGCAGGATTGGCCACCCTGGTGCAGTACTTGGCCACAACCTCCTATATGAATACAACAATCGAGGGCTACAGTATCCCTAAATAAATAAATAAATATTAACGATTTGCCTGATAACATGTCCACACAAACTTGTTTATACGCTGACGACTGTGTTATGAATTGAAAAATAACTAATGCCTGTGATATAACTACGCTGCAATCATATTTAAAAGTACACCGAAACGATTTTGACGATTTTGTACAAACGTACTGAGTCGTTAGAGTAGGTCCTTCTGATCATTAATTGACGCATCTAAGTGCTCCGCGTAAAGCGTGCAATTTATTATAAGGTTTTAAAAATGTACGTCGCTGCCGATCGCAGCATACTGCTCGGCAGAATTTTCAGCCGCCCCTATCCATATGACGTAAATCACCCAATCGACGTCATTAGGGCAAGCTATCCGATTGGCTGCCCAGGGTGCGTCATCGACAATTTTTCCACCTTTATGGTGAACAAATGACGTTCGTAATAGTTGGAATGTTAGTTTGTTTCTATAAAAAATGTAACAGAAAGAGAATGCACAAGAACAATTTCTCACTACACGTAAGTACTTCCGGCACACAGCAAGCGTCGTCTGCTTGTGTTACAGCGTGCTGCGTCTTGACGAGAGCTCCGCGGTCAGTGTCGGTTTGTCTTTTCGTGAGCGCCATGAATCGCCTTTGTTGCGTTGTGGGCTGCAAGCGTAGCGACGGGGAATATGTCAAGCTGCGACATCGTGTCCCTCTGCAAGGCAGCAGTCGAGCGCAGTGGCTGCAGCGCATGTGACTGTCGCTATCCGATCGTGCGACAGAATTTGCGCGTTCGCGGCCGTCCCTTTACACCGGAGGATTACTGCCACAATAGCATTTCGCGACTCTGGTATTCGGGTAAACACAAGCGAGGGGACAGGGCCTGGCCACTTGATCTTGCCGTTTCAAGGGATGAGCAGAAACGCAAACGTGAATGATCTGCACGGTGCAGCCACCTGGTGGCATAGAGCTCAACCAAACACAGTAGCAGTAACGAAGTGTATTCTCCTTTGATGCTGGTGCGACTTTTTCGCGGGAGCGTAATCGTTAACCTGCTATTTTTGTACATGTTTAAAATGTTTTACACTTGGTTAGAGCCATGTTAGCTCTTTATTTGGTTGGTTAAGCTCTGCGCGAACAGGTGGATGGACCGTGCAGACCTATCAAGCCGCTCACGTACGTCTACGCTAAAGTTGCTTAATCAGCTTGAGTTTATACCTCCACCCATCCATCGAAAGGCCGATCCCCCCTGTGGTTACCGGAATACCATACACGTTCGGTGCTGCGACAGAATGCTCGCAACGCACGCTGCTTCGATAGCTCTCGCTTGGGGTCGAATGCCGAGCAGATGGCAGAAAGTTTGGAGAGGCTTCGCGCAATCGCTCCTAGAGAACCGGAAGTAGACGACACGATGTGCCATCATGACGCAGAGCCAATCAAGGCGGAGCTTAGACCCGATCACTCGGCGAACGAGTTGAGGAGAAAACGCATGGCTCTGGAGGAGGGTAACTTGTAATCGTCTGTAGCTCTCTTAATATGAGACGCTTCGTACAAATAGTGGTACGAATGATTGACTTTAGCTGTACCCTACGCGTCTGCAAAATTTGTCCGAACCGTTTCAGGGGCCCTTTAAATAACATATCCAATTGGGGCCTCACTTGGTGCACGAAGCTTAACATTAATAAAGGCAAATCTATGCGGATTTCTCGTTCGAACTCAACATGTCCTGTCTACACCCTCAATGACTGCGCCCTTCAATCTGTTACATGCTACCTTTATCTTTGCATTCATATAAGTAGCGATCTTTCTTGCAAGCAGCATGAACAATATCTAATGTCTAAAGCTCACCGCTGCTTAGGATACTTGAAGAGAACTTTTCGCCTTCACCTGTTTGATTAAAACGACTGTTCTAGCAACTTGCGTCCACTCCCAACTAGAATATGCCTCGTCCGTTTGGGATCCTCATCAAGTCTAAATAATTGACGAAATGTAGTCAGTACGAAATCGCTCTGTTTGTTGCTTCCTAGCTAACTACCATCGCACTGCTATTGTTGCATCAATGAATATTGGCCTTCAAATCCCATTATTAGCTGTTCGCGGGAAGGAACGACGCGTTTCCCTTTCTCATGAAATCTACTACCACAACACATCTCTTCCCTCCCTTTGCATCCAATCAACACCTTATTATTCAGTTTGTCATGATTTAGTATACAGAAGAATGCTTGGCTTAGAACTATTTCGCCTTTGTCGAAGGTAAAGCATCGTAAGGAAGAAGGGAGCTGCAGTACAAGACAAATATTGCATCGGCACTCAATATAATTTGGCAGCATTGCTCCAAATATTAAATGTCGGACCGAAGTCCCCATATTCGTTTAATTTTTAAGTTACCGGTGTATGTGGCGTTCTTGCAATCCATGCTACAAACTTTCTCTAATTGGCATCTGTCATCTTCGCTATTGTCCCATATTATGTTGAGGGGAGTTCTCTTTTAAAATTCTTTCTTGTCTTAATTTTTCCTATCCATTTATCGGTAACAGATAAATGTTGCATCCGAATGGCGTTCGCTCTTTCGCAAATATATTGAGAAACATAATGCAAAGAAGGGGCAAGGCGTGCAGACACGGACACAAGAGAAGAGAAGCGGAAAACGTTGCCACTTGTCCATATTTCGTCCACTTGCATTCTCTTGTGTCCGTGTCTGCACGCCTTACCCCTTCTTTGCATTATGATTCCTTACCAACTAGCTCAGCTTTCTGTCGTTCTAAGTTACTGAGAAAGCCAGATCCTGGTGCGATTACAATTCCTTGGGAACGGGGTCCACTTCGAGTTATGTATCTGACCTGTTTCTTACCAGAACTTGGGTCACTGGGTCAGTGCCCATGCGTGGTCAGTTTATCAGAATGGGAATGTGCCACCCTTGAAGGCGTCTTTGAAATCGGTCCGGTGCTGGATGCAATTGAACCCTCGCTATAAAAGTCCATCACAGGCAACACCCGACGCCTTATCAAGCGACGCCGCCAGATGCCACAGCGGGTCGACGGAAGCGCGAGAGAGGGGCGCGACCACTTAACGTGCATCGTCAAGTTATTTAATAAACACTTGGCCCGGCGACGTACGACAACTCTGCGTCTGTCTCCTTACTCATCTAATTATAATCACCAGAAAATAATAATTTGTATCATAACATGTGAAACATACCACCACCGCTCATCATCCGTTATAAAAAAGTATATGTGATCACATTAACGTCGCTAATCATCTCCAGAGGAGCGATGAACCTCCAGCTTTCCTTCTGTAGCTGCTGTATGAACTACGTACATGCGAACAACGTGGAGAGTGAGCGTGTTGCCAGCCTAACGCCAGGTCCTTACCTTTTCGTTTTTGGCCGTGGAAAGAAAGTCGTCCACCGACCAATACTTGTCACTGATCACCAAGCGGACACCACAGCATATGAACTTGAAGTTGAAGGAAAAGGACAGGTAAATGTTGAGGTATTCGCAAGCCAGACAGACGTCGTCCGCGCTGTACAGGCCGGTAACTCTGTGAATGAATAACCGATTCAGACATGACAGGCCAGTTATTACACTTACATGTTTGGCTCTTCTCAGGGTCATATGGTGATAACAGTGTTGTTTTGTCACTAATTCGGGAAATATTAACTCCTGGCCGCGCGGCGTGCTGATTCTCTGAGGCCAAATTTACATGGCTGTGCTAATGAACAGAAGCACATGATAGAGGAGCTGATATTAACACGTATTCTAAATTTCATCGTTTGCGAAGCTATCGCTGTACATACAAATCCGCCATGTGGCAGTGCTCACTCAGTGAGCCACATACTCGCATCTAGAGAGTTGAACGATAGCTTTCATGTGCTTTGTTCGCTTTAACGCTAAGCTTTAGCAGCTATGTGCCTTCTAGTGCCGCTTGTTGACCGATCTATGATGGACATTGGACAACCTTTTTGAACGCAACACGACGAAAAATCAAAGTAACAATAGCGCGTACTTTGCTAGAATATAGCCGAATAAACAAAGTTTATGTGGGCTCTCATTTCAATATTACATGAAGATTTTTATGACTGGTGTTTTGGGCGTGCGATATATATTCATAATATATTCGTAATCATTTCATAATATATTTCATAAATATTTGATACAGAGGGGCCGCAAACATACAAGCGCGTTATTTTCTTTTATATCTGTGTACAATGACGCATTTAACAAACAGATGTTTAGGGTTATTCTTTGTCGAAGCTATTATGGTAATCTGTTCTATAATACATATATTCGGGAATACTTTTCACAGGTGTGTTAGGGCAAAGATCGGTATTCCCCTTTGTGAAAATATTTAATTACACAATCTATTCTTTTACGGAATACAACATTTTAGAGTACTACTATTTTGGTGGAATAAACAAATTGTATTGCAGTGGTGTTTGCAATAAAGTGTGTGTTAGGCGTTCCATGTGCCACGGCATAATTATAGCGAGAGCCACAACAGTTATTTGGCGTTAAAAAGAACAAATTGCCTCTGTTTACGTCTCCCTCCTAAAGGCTTACACCAAACCACGCTATGCTTCCTTCTACGGTGTAAGAAGACAAAAACGGCGTTATGAGTTCCGTTCTAAATATTTTACCTTTCTTCATTACTTCAAAGATCACATCAAATTTTGGAAAAACTTCACCAAGCTGAACGTGACAAGCAGGCTTGCTCGCACATTTCTCGGCTAAACAAATCCTTGTCTAATTATTTAACGAGGGAATAAAATATTGCAGTGCTACACGCGAAGTGCACTCCAAGAATATCGATTTGCAATTCGCATTTACATAGAGTATCTGGCAGAATAAAAACCTTAGCTTTGACAGAAAACTTCATTTCTTATCCTTTTATTTTTGTCTCATTTCCGCATAGAAAACGGAAGGGACCCAGATAAAAGTGAAGGTTTGCTTCACTTGAAAGTTGTCCGGACCCTCTGTTGTAAGGCAAGCAAGAAGAATGATGAATGCATCATTAAACAAGCTGAATATATACACTGAAACACAGTGCAATAATGTGTTGCTATACAAGCAAGCAAGGTTTCACGCATTGTAAAACCAGCATCTGGTTGCATACAAGAAGTTCAAATTATATACAACATAATCAAAAAGACACGAAAGAAAGGACTGCGTTTACATTTAGTCATGTACTTAGACGTACATTAATTTTATGCAGTTTAACAAAAATGTACACTTATATTTCAAAAAAGATCGCACGGGGTACTCTTTTTAACAATTTCCACATCTGGTTTATTTTCGTATACCTAGTTTGGTAGTTTACAGATTGTCTACCTTAGCATTTTATTGCCTATTGTGGAACTGGTAATTGCTGGCACATGCAAATACTGTTTGCCTTGACAAACGAGAAATGAAAAATAAAAATAGCATGAATTGATAATAAGCGAAGTAATATTTTTGCAACGAAGACGGTCACATCAAGACAGGATGGGCTCCTGCAATGCTCTTTTGTATCTCGTCGCCATATTGGCTGGATGAATCGAGACAAGCTTGTCAGATGGGGTACCAATAGGAGCATTCGTTGACTATAGTGCGTTAATAAACAATGCCTTCGCGTGTTTTTGTTGTTAAAGGCCGCCTCACCAAGCCACATATCAAATATTTGTTATACCCTGGAAGTGCCCTCCAAGGAGTTTTCTACTAAAATATTGTTTTTGAAATTAGTTCATTAACAGCAGAGATGGAAATGTTTAAAGCGCCGCAAACCCATGATTTCAGGACGCGAGCGTCATCGCCAACACAGACACTCTGTCCACTCGCCCCGCCTAGCCTCCGAAAGTGAAATTCCTTCCCTGCGTTCTCCAATAGCAGAGCCGGAGAACCGCGTGACGAGTACGTCATGGTCCCTGCCTTCTTTCTTTCTCCCTCTTTCCCTCTCTAGCGTTTTAGCCGAGTTGCGCGCTTACGGTGACGGTATCGCGCGCGAGCTGTTGCATTTCTATCGTTTCCGATCTTATGCGCTCTGCACGGGAACACCCGATTAGCGGTATAAGTCAGTGCCACAATCACCAGTGCTGCGGCAGACGCGAGAAGATGAAAGCGCGTGATTGCGGCGCTGGAACACGGTAGTTTGACATGGTTTCGTTCTGTAGGGGCGCGACGGCGCGACGAGGGAACAAGCAGGCGAAACGCATGTACATCTCTCTAGCTACGGTATTATTATTATTATTATTATTATTATTATTATTATTATTATTATTATTATTATTACTATTATTGGATATGGAAATATACAAACTCGCAAAGGAAACAGGGAGGGAGCAAGCTGACAACTGCCACTAATAGGGCACAACGCCTGCCTTCTCTGTCGGGAGGAGGGAATGAAAAGAGGAGGAGAGGAAAATAGGAAAGAAAATAGGAAATAGAGAAATGACAGAGACACGAACAAAAGAAAGTAGGAACAGGGAAGAACTGTATATAAACAAAGACCACGTGGGCTTTCGTTTCGTATTAATTATCACTCCCCTAAACGTTAATTCTTCTACTGAAGCAACAGATTGAACAAGTGAGGGATGTTGCCTTGAATGAGTGAAGTCGCAGCACTGCATTGCGCGTGTACGCGCACTCGTGCAATTGGTGCTCCGGCTGAAAGCGCGCGGCACCCGCGAGGAGAAGCGCATATGGCGTCTGACATGACAGTTGCGCTCTTTACTCTGCATGTAGGGATGCCATACTTGGCAGACACTATCGCATTGCCTGCATTGCTGTTGGCAGCTAAATACTGCCAGACCTGATGAGGGGCCCTTTAAGGAGTAACACTCATAGGTGCTAAATACGAACCCTCGCAACACCTGGTAAACTGGTATCGCAAAGCTATGCCTCGTTTTTGAGGAGCTGTGCAGTGATAGAGCACATGGAAATTCAGGCTATAATAATTTGTATAACTTTGTCAACCGGTAAATTTTGCAGAATGAGTGAATTTTGGCACCATTGGTCACCAGGATTCAAGAAAAGGCAAATTCTAGCTTACTAAACTTATGCACGGCGTGCCAGCTAACTTTAACCAGATTTTAAAATATATATATGCACTCTAAGACGATGCGCCCAAATGCATGTTGCTCATAATTGTATGGGCTAAGCCACACGATCTTCTTTTTGCATTCTGCTTAAGTGCATAATTAGTCAAGATTAATTAACCAACTTCTGAAGCAACGAAGTTAAGCAAGCATTCTCACTAGAAAGTTGTAGAGCGGTTTCCAAAACGTTGGAATAAATAGTTCATATCTTTCTATCTATTAAGCATTACTTTTTCCCCGCTTAGTGCAGTTGCCCGTGAACTACAAAAATTAAAAAAGAAAACGCGACATGCTGGCTTCAGCGTCGTGATTGCAGCGTTCCCAAACATTCCTCGCACAAACGATCAGTGCATTTAGTCGGGTGTGCAGCCGCTTAAAAGGCAACGCGGCAACCATTATCGCATTATAGCGGCTGCTGGTGTCATTCGCACAGCCCACGCCTGCGTCGCTGCCTTGTCGCGGCAGCACACCCTGCTAAATGCTATGTTCGTTTGCACGCGGAACGCCTGGGAGCACTGCGATCACGGAGCACAAGTGGACACGTGAAATTCTATTTTTTGTTGGTATTTCACGGGCATCTGCAGCAAGCCGAAAATAACCAATACTTTATAGATAGAAAGTTATAAACTGTTTAATCGGACATTTTGCAAACCGTTCTACCATATTCTAATTGGAATTTTTGGCCTAACTTTGTTACCTCAGATGACTGTTTATTAATCTCAACTAATTGTAGAATTAAGAAGAATACAAAACCTAGCGTGACTTACTACATACAATAGTAAGGAACCTGCATTTGGTCGCGTCGTCTTAAGAATGCATCGACATATTTTTAAATTCTGGCTAAAATTACCTGGGACGACTTGTATAGGCAAAGATCCTACACTAACACATCAAAAATCCAATAGAACCAAGTGCAACGTGTGATTTTCAATGCGTAAGCATTTTTATGCCTACACAACGAGGAACAACGTCCATCCGTTCGTCCGTCACGTTGGACAATCGCATTCAAGATACGGCCCGCAGCAGCGAGTGAATTGACGCTGGTGCTGTCTCTCGGCTTCAACGTTTGATAAGCGGCGAAATCTCAGCGCGCCCGAAGCTATCAGCACTCTCTGCACTGCCCCTTTTGCATATCCCTTTCAAGATAGGGGCCGGCGCAGTCGCACTTTACTCAGCCACTGCTGGAGTACGTTTGGCCAAGGTTGATCATGGTTCGACGCGGATCGATAAAACGCAAAAGAGCGATAACGGCTTATTATGATGGGAACGTCATCAGCGCACCCGCGCCGCCACCTTGCCTCATCAATTCCCCTTGCGTAGCCACCCACAGCAGCTCGTGTCGTTTACAGTAGTCGGATCAAGTTTCATAACATTGATAAAGACACCGGGCTACGTGGAGGTGAGCAAGTGGCCCAATGCTTACGCCTATTTAGACAAATCCCAGAGGAGTTTCTGAGTAATCTTTTTGTTAATTGGAGTGCCATGTTCAATTAGAAGATGGACTTCGCGGGAGACTTACGCTACTTTATCAAGGTTGGCTTGCAGAACTGCCGTCGGTGCGCACGCGACTAGTGTATAATCTCAAGTTGAAATCACACCCGTGTATGGGCGTCTCCACAACTTGGCAGCCAAGAATTTGGAAAAAAAAAACCCAGTAGCAGATTCGCTCAAAAGGCGGAACATCATTTGCGATAACAAATTAGTGGACATTTATATGAATTAAGGATAGTAGGTTTATCGGCCGTATAAACTCGTATACATAGGCCTACTAACTAAATTAACAAGCATGTTGTCACGCGCGCACAAGCCAACGTCAACTTATCTCACTCGGTGACAGCGGAAACTCGCTGTCAAAACGCTGCAGTGAGGCAAAGCGGCAGCAACTGCGAGCGAATATACCTTCGTGCAGCCGCTCGTACCAACGCCAAGTACGCCAGGAAAACACAGCGCAGCGCGGAGACACAGCGGCCCGGCAGGGGGCGCACGGCCGGGGCAGTAAGCGTCCCCTATTCCACCCTCCCCCTGAAGTTTTGCGCGCGACTGAAGGCGGCGCGCTTCCTCTCCGCTTTCCGCCGTTGCGTGCGCGAGATTGAGCTGCGATCGCCGGCTTACTCTCGCGCGCTTTCACCCGCACATATAGCATACGGCCCGTAGCGAGTAACGATTTTATCGCCCTTGGGCTTTACACGGAACCTTACGGCGACGCCAGAAATACGCCTGTGGTGCCCCTATAATTGCTATCGGAATAAAAATTCCAGCGGTAAAGCAATCGCGTTCCATGCGCTGATGCACGCACACACAACAGTGACTCTTCATGCGAGGTCACTTTCTCGTGCCCACTGCTGTACAGCGAGAGCTTCGCCTCGATCGCCGACGCCCACGGCGAGGCCACAACCGGCTCCTACGCGCGGCACACAAGTAGACGACTCCATGTTTTCTTTCTGCGGTTAGTTTTGCAGCAGGCTGTGTCGTCCCATCTTCCGGCTGACGGAAGTCCGCAATCAAGAGAAAGTGTTTGATTGCATAGCACGTTGCATTTAAGGTCAAGCTTCTCCCGTACGCCAAGGAGCGCGGAAAGCGAACAGCTGACCCCAACAGCAGTGTCGACGACAACTGCGTACTTTGGTGGCTGAAGTTGAAAGAGGAGCACGCCGAAGCGAACAAACCGAGGCAGGCGTTCTTTCGGAAAGCATGCGAGCTCCCGGAACTCGTATTCAGAAAAATTAGGCCGAATGGCCAGTTCCCCCATGTAAGGGCCTCCCATTTTCAACATTACGATAAAATAGTGTGGTTTTTATAAGAATCTATAGGGCATATGGATTTCGCATTGAGAGAGGCCTTCTTCCATTTTGAAGTCATATTTTCGATACGTAATGCAGGTTATGATAGCAGCAAAATTTCGCATACGTAAAGCAATGACAAAAGGATTAAATTTACAGGGGTCTCCTTTGAGTTATACTTACTCCATTCCGCAGACTTTTCGAAGAAATCGCTCCTCTGTGACTTGAACGATCTTGGATTGACCGGTGGTTCCAGAGGTGGACGCCATGACGAGGACGCGTCCTGGACACCTTCTGACCTCTTGGTAATCCTCTTCCTTATATGTGCCCAAGTTGGAAATTGAAATGAATCCAGGCACGTCCTCGACAGAAAAATGTGCCTGAAAAATACAAAGTTTGTGTTAGGTACATTACCCCTTCACTAACGAACTAGCCTATTGTCTCATATTGGATAAATGCCCTCTTCATCCGTATGTTATAAACAACAAAGGGGTATTTGTTCAGGCTAAAGAAGCCCAAATGCAGTGGCAACTACGTTAGCTTTCTTGCTTGAAATAGACATGAAATGCGTTGCCTGACACGTTTTACGCCCTGGTCACATCGGGAAGTGTATATAGAAAACTTCCCAACACTAAGCGACCATTTTTTTCCTGTTAAAGTGACGGCCTGATGTGGCCGTATTCACAGGGCGCATGATAAACAGGCCGCGCTGCTGACAAGCAGCGCGGCCTGCTTATAGACCTTTCCAGCGGGTGAGGAGGAAATGGCACGCGGCGAGCCTTTCCTCCTTTCTTGCTTGTGCAATCCCGCACGGCGCTGCTTGAAGGTATTGCTTAGGTCACAGAGAAAGGAATATAACAAGAGCGGACACTCGGCAAAAATTGGAAACAGGAAATGCGTCACGCTATAGTATTAACGCCGACCGTTTGCTGCCGCTAGCATCGAAAAAAAAAAGAATGTGAAATGAGGTTAACAGAAATTGTCTAATTCTTTTTATTTTTTCGCGGCAAAAGTAAATATATCTGCGTATAATTTAAATTAAACCTTGCGGCTTACTTCCGTTGCCTAGCGACACGCGAATCCGCGAATTACGAGCCAGATGCTTGCGTCATTCGTCAGACACACCGCCGAGGCGAGAGAGTCCGGCCGCGCGTCTGAGCGTTGGACTGTTCGGGCACCCGTCTGGCTGGTTTGGTGGCCTCTCGGCGAATTTTTGCGTTCCTTCGGAACTTCGACATGGCACCACTGCACTATTCCACTACGGCAAGGTGAGAAACTTTGTTCGAGAGTCTCCGACGCACTTTAAGCAATTAGGCTTACTGCCCGGCACCTAGGCTAGACTTGTGACGCAGTTAACAAAAAACAGCGTGGCCCTCGTGGCGCAGTTAATTTGAATTATTGAATCTTACTGGGGGAGGTTTGCGACGCTTTCTATGAGCCCCTATATTATTTTAACTCATTTCGGTAATTTTTGGGCACGCTATTCCCACAGGGTGCTGTAACGCAGTTTCGCGTGTACTGAACTTTACTGCGACAAGTTTTGGCGTTTTCTCTGACCGCCAGAACTATTGTAACTAATTTTATTACTTTTTGGGGTACCTTTTGAGCGCAGTGGGCGGCCCTGGCGCTGTGACGCGGTTAGCGAAAAGCAGCTCGGCCGTGGTGCGCAGTTTCGCATTTTAATGCACTGACAAGTTCATGGCGCTTTCTCTGACGCCCAACATTGTTGAAAATTATTTTCGGTACTTTCGTTACTTATCAGGCCCGCTCGCCGTGTCTGTCGTGACGCAGCGAAAAGCAGCTCGGCCGTGGTGACAAAGTTTGGCGCGTACTAAATCTTACTGCGACAAGTATGTGGCAATATTTATGTCCCCGCAACAATTTAAGCCTTCTTTCGGTACTCAGGCTTGTCTAAAACGCGACGAGCAATTGTCAAGTGATAACACGCGAGTGTGTTGCTTGCGCCGGCAGAACGCGCAAGAGATAAGCCAAGGAGCTCAAACGCCAGGAACTAGTAACTCGAAAATTTTGTCTTCTGAACGGCACCCACGCATTTGAGTGCGAGTAGAAGGAATTCTGCGAGCGTCCAGCACGGTCTGGTTGAGAGCCTATGTTGTGGCCACCTCTGTCTTCGTAGCGTACTATTCCGTCTGTTGTAGCCAAGTTCGCGAAACGCGCCGTAGCACGCGCATTCGTGCTATTAAAGTGCAGGAAATAAGTACTGGGAAGAGGGGAATGCTTGGAATTAGAATGTATTTGTGGCATGCACGGTATTGTATCGGATGAGTCGGGTATTTTCTGCACCGTGTGTACAAATACGAACTGCTTTTGTTTGTAATGCCACCTATTCACCACTTTTGCACATTTCGCCTCTACACGCATTATTCTTACCTGTTACTACCAAAATAACACTTGCTTGTAATTTTTTCAGCTGACGTCGTCTGGTGGAGCTTCCTGCAGAAACTGCTGCTGCTTACCTGGTGCCACTACGTTGGATGAATGCACAAAAAGCCCGCAACGAGCATTTATAAAGAATAAAATAATCATTTTCTCATTTCACAAGGTGCCTTGCGTCTTTATGAAGTTGCACGTGGCAGATCTACGATGGAGGCTTTTGACCATCGTTCACAATCAATATTACGTAATAATAAAATGATTTCGCGCGAATACCGCGCGCGATTGAGCTGTAAAAGCAAAAAAAAAAAAAAAAGCCAACGGAGCCGGCGTGACGCGTACCAGCTAGTGTTCAAAACGCGCGCGCACAAAACCGAAACCGGAAGTGTACTTCAGGTATTAACGCCGACGGCTTGGTGCGCTGCAGTCAATTGGGCCGCTGGGCTCTATGGGAGTGTCCGCTCTGGTTGTTTTCCTTTCTCTATGCTTAGATCTTGGATTGTAGTGGGAAGTGAACACGAACACAGAAAGGAGAAGACAGGACGAGCGCTCGTCCTGTCTGCTCCTTTGTGTGTCCGTGTTCACTTCGCGCTACAATCGAAGATCGCGTTACCGTACCAACTCGCCCAACTTTCTATCCTTTTGTATTGCTTAGAGTTACTGCATATGCTACCACACCACTTTTGGTAGCAAATACCGTAACTCCAACATTGCTGTCGCGTGCTGCGGAACGATTTCGAGATGTTTGAGATCGTACTTTGTGAAAGTAACGCAATTTTCGTTCATATAAGGTCGTCAGGGAAGCCTTTTGGTGCATCGTTAACTACAGTACGCGGAAATATGTCTTGGGGCGCAAACATGTGACGCGCATTATGAGCCGCGGTGTGTGTATGTGTGTGAACTATTTTGCATATATCGCTTTTATTTCAACGAAGAGAACCGGTGTCTCAGCATTGCCATCATGAAATGGCAAATCTGTTGACTATCTGATTGCTTGGCGCAAGGACTAAAACTTAAGAGCGCATGCTCGTGTACGACCAACCTAAGGCAACCACGAGACACCTGAGTGGCAGACGCGCTATCGAATATTACTGATACACCAGCATCGTTCACATGCATTTCAAGTCTATCAGGCTTGAAATCACTATATGTCTACGTTAGCCTCCTCAATGAGGCCGATGTCGCTGCAGAACACAGCGATCATTGCGGTTGCTGAACCAGCATGATAAATATATAGCTATGTGCTTCGGTATTTCCTTTTTGCCCTGTAAAGCCATAATATATGAGAAGGATCGCACAAAGAGAATGCGATGGCTATTCTTGAGGACAAAATTTACTTAATACGTGTGAATGCGTTATAGATAACGCAACGAACACAATCGCAAAAAAATAATAAGTTATCCACATTCTCGAAAAAGGAGAAAATGGGCTAACGCCGCAATACGACCTGACATAGTCACGCTGTACAATGTTTACAGTTATACAAGCCTTGATGCCGTCTGCTTGGACCATGCACTATATAGAAGATATCTGTCGAAGATATATACGATATCTGTCGAAGAGGTCGAAGATATGTGTGTAATCCAGCACCTACCACTGCTTAAGACGCTCGCGCAGTTCGCGTAAACGGTGCTTTGCTTAATTCACACTGTAAGGTGGGCTGTTATTACTAACGAAAACTATTTTGTTCATGGGTGGAAACCTCATCCACCTAACCAAGTAGTCACGCAGTGTAATCTACAGCTAACAGTTTGAACGCTTGTCAAACTACAACAGCGCAGCTCCTATCCTATAGCAGAATGGTACCCAGGCCGTTACGATCGTCGTGTATGTTTCATTGGTCATAAACCGCAGTTTAGAACTAAAGAATACTGATATGAGGTCACATTAGTGAATGGAACATTCAGAAATATACAATTGATCTCCGAGGCTGATTGGAGGCTGACATCGCGCTGCGTGCTCCGTCCGCCTCAACACCCACAGAAACTCCGGCCATGCCGACCTCAACCACTTCAGGACGTCTCACAGTACCGTTTACCACGTACAAGACAAACGCCCTACGAAATAGACCGCACGAGCGCGAAAACAAACGCCAGTAACTGCGCCGAGCGTATACCTGCCATGCAAAACGGAGCGCTCAGCCTAGCCAGCGTGCCGACTGCCCATAGATGGTGCCACTGCGTGGCAGCATGGTGGCGCCCATGAAAAACGGTCTATAGCCTCTTAAGCGGGTGCGAACAAATTGTTGGACTACCCTTTATAAGACATCCATTAAACCGAAGAGCATATGTTTACATAAGGCATAAAGGAGATCACTCTACAAAAAGTTGAGCCTGCTTCACTCGGTAATGTAAATGCCCTGTCAACTTTCTCACCTTTAGAACTTTTGACGAATGATGTTCTAAAAACAATCTGGTGCAATATTTCGTAATCTTAAAACCACTATACTACAGCGAAAACTGTATATGACTGACTTTCCGTAGCTTTATTTTGGTGTCCGAGAACAGAAACGGACTTAGCGATTTTTGACGATGGCGAGCTTGAAATTCACCTCCTCCGGTGCACTACATCGGCAGGCTTGGATTGACGCCTGACACCGGCCAAAGATGCCGAGAGCGAGTAGGGCTATACTAATCCAGGTACAACCAAATTAGGAAGGCCCACTAAGCTTCAACAAAGACACTCCCTCACCAGAACAGGAATTGGCCTCCGTGGTACAGTATTCAGCCACTACCTCCCAAATGACTCCTTCAATAAACCCATGGCCCTCAGTCCCCAGCAGCTTCGGAGTACCTGAACAAGGCGGCGCCCAGACTTGTAACGCAGCAGAGGATGCTAACAATATCTGGGTCCGGACAGGCCGCCAATGGAAACTGACCCTGTGAACCTTTCATTACCGAACTCTGTCGAGTGAGGCTAGCTTAGCAAGACTCTTTCAGGAACAATCAGTCATAGTTTGGGATTTAATTGGCCTTAGTGCGATGAAAAGAACTGGTGAGGCTTATACATTGCTGAATAACGGCAATGTCCTCTGCTATAGAGGCCTGCCAGATAAGTAGCAATACGGGGTAGGATTCCTAATCCATATAGATATAGCTGGCAATATTGACGCATTCTGCATCATTAATGAGAGGCTCGCTGTAGTCGTAATCAAACTTATTAGGAGCTATAGATGAAAGGACTAAAGGCAGAGTTCATCTGCCTTTAGTCCTTTCAACCCATGCAATGTGTGTCTGAATAAACAAACAAACAAACAAACAAACAAACAAACAAACAAACTAGCCTACGCTTGAACGTTCAGTCATGATGATGAGAAAGTAGATCAGTTTCATAAAGATGTTGAATCAGCGATGAGAAAAGTGCAAAGACAGTATAATGTAGAGATGGGCGACTTCAATCTTCAATGCAAAAGTGGGGTAAAAAGCAGGCTGGTGAGCAAGCAATTGGCAACTACGGCGTCGGCTCTAGGAACGCTAGAGGAGAGATGCTGGTAGAATTCGCAGAAAGGAATAAGCTTCGAATAATGAACACCGTTTTCAGGAAAGCAGCGTAGCAACAGAAAGTAGACCTGAAAACACCCTAATGGTGAAACAAAAAATGAAATTGACTTCATACTTTCTGCAGATTCCAGCATAGTGCAGGATGTAGAAGTGATAGTTAGGGTAAAGTGCAGTGGTGATTGGGTACTGAGGGCTACGATCCACCTCAATTTGAAGAGAGGAAGAGTAAAATTGGTGAGGAAGAAACAGGGTCGTTTTAGAAGTAGTAAGGGTAAAACCAGACAATTTCTGGTTGGTACTTGCAAACAACTATAGATGAATATTACATAGCGATAATGAATGAAACCGTAACTAGGCCGTCTTCAGAGACAGCAACTGAAGTGGGAGGCAAGGCACCATGGCAACCAGTAGGCAAGCTCTCCCAAGTAACAAACAACCTGATAAAGAAACGACAAAGAATGAAAGTGTCCAACTCAAGAGATAAGATAGAATTCGCGGAACTGTCAAAACTTATCAACAAGGCGAAAATAAGTGATATTCGAAACTATAACGCGAATAAGACTGATGAAGCGATAAAAAATGAATGCAGCTTGAAATCAGTGAGAAAGAAACTTGGCATAGGATAACCCAAGATGTATGCACTGAAAGATAAGCAGGGTAATATCATCAGTTATTTAGAAGATATAGTAGAAGAAGCGGAAGAATCCAGTACTAACCTGTACAGTACCCAGACGAGTCAGGATAACTCCTTTAGAAACAGTAATGAACAGGATACAGAAACTCCTCCTATAACTAGCGATGAGGTCAGAAGGGCCTTTCAAGATAGGAAACGAGGACGAGTGGCAGGAGAAGATGGAATGGAGGAGGCATAATGCTTGGAAAACTGGCTGCTTTTTATACGAAGAGTCTATCGGCTGCAACGGTCCCAGAAAACTGGAAGAATGGAAATATAATACTAATCCACAAAAAGGGAGACATTAAAGAATTCGAAAATTCTAGTCCCATTAGCTTACTCCCAGTAATATATAAAATATTTAGCAAAATAATCTCGAATAGAGTAAGGGAAACACTGGACTTTAGTCAACCAAGGAAACAGGCTGGCTTCAGGAAGGGATACTCTACATGGGTCACATCCATGTCATTAATCAGGTTATCGAGAAATCCGCTGAATACGATGAGCAACTCTACATGGCTTTCACAGATTACAAAAAGGCATTTGATTCAGTAGAGATACCAGTAATCATAGAGGCATTACGCAATCAAGGAGTACATAACGCTTACGCAAATACCTTGGAAAATATCTACAGCGCTTCTACAGCTACCTTAATTCTACACAACAAAAGCAGGAAGATACCCATAAAGAAAGGGATCAGACAGAGAGACACAACCTCTCCAATGCTATTCACTGCGTGCTTGGAAGAAATATTCAAACTACTAAACTGGGAAGGCTTAGGAGTAAGTACTGACGGCGAATACCTCAGCAACGTTCGATTTGCCGATGACATTGTTCTATTCAGCAACAATGCAGACGATTTACAACAAATGGTTGAGGAGCTTAACAGAGAGAGTGTAAGAATGGGGTTGAAAATTAATATGTGGAAGACAAAGATAATGATGAATAGTCGGGCAAGGGAACAAGAGTTCAAGATCGCCAGTCAGCCTCTAGAGTCTGTGAAGGCGTATGTTTACCGAGGTCAATAAATCGCAGGGAAGCCTAATCATGAGAAGAAAATTCATAGAACAATAAAAATGGGTTGGATCGCACACCACAGTCATTGTCAGCTCCTGACTGGAAGCCTATTATTATCATTGAAAAGGAAGGTGTACAGTCAGTGCATTTTACCAGTGCTGACATATGGGAGAGAGAATTGGAGGCTGAGAAAGAAGCTTGCTAACAAGTTAAGGACCGTGCAAAGAGCGATGGAACGAATATTGCTAGGCATAAAGTTAAGAGACAGTAAGAGAGCGGTTTGGATCAGAGAGAGAACGGAGTCTACTGTCCATGCGCTCAGTCGGGGCGCCTGTTGTGATAATGCGGGTGGCCGATTTAGTATCAGACAGTAGATCGCATGACAATGATTCTATGTCGGTAATGGGAGTGTCCGTCGTTGCTGTTACACGGCGTTTACGGAACGCATCTCAGTCCGTCCAAGTAAAGTCCCTTGCTCTTCTCATAACGGCTGTTAGGTGTGGGAGAGTTATTTCGATGATAGAGTGATCACTCCCGAGGTCGTGTTGGGTGTTGCGCCAATGGGCGTTGTCTGCGTTTTTAGTGAAAGTGAGGTCTGGTGTCGTGTCTCGTTCAGTAGAAGTGCCGAGGCGAGTGGGGAAGGCTGGGTCAGTAATGAGTGTAAGCCCGATATCATGGGAGTCTTGCCATAAGTTACGACCTGCAGCAGAGCTGTGTCTGTAACCCCATCCTGTGTGCGGGAGATTGAAGTCACCTCCGATGACAGTGGGGCTGCTGCCTGCGATGTTAAGGGCCTTTTTGAAGATGGCTAGAAATCGGCTATGGCGTTGAGATGGAGTATTGTAGATATTGAGGATAAATATTCCTTCCTTTCGTTTTCTGTGCGGGATGAGCTCAATGAAGAGGTGTTCGATGCGCCGATCGTTGAGATCGTGTTCGATTGCGGTAATTCTTCTTCAAACGAGTGTGGAGACTCCGTGTGGAGCGTTGTTCGCAGAGAAAGGTTGATATCCTGGAACGTTGGCCGGAGTATCGTGCGTTTCCTGGGGTAAGATTACGTCGGGTTGACCTGAAGTAGTACGAAGCTGTTGACGGAGAACGGGTTGTTTATGGAGGTAGCCTCGGCAGTTCCACTGCCACAATGTTGTGTCAGTGTTAGTGTGGGCCATGATGAAGGATAGGGGATGCCACAGGTGGCAGGGTGGCGGCGACGGTTCCTGTGGTGTCCATGGCTACGGCTTCTGCGGTGGAAGTGGTTTGTGTGAAAAGGGTTTGAATATTAGCTTCCATGGCGGTGACTCTGTGCATAAGGGCGATTAGAGAATTCTGTAAAGTTTCCATCGTGCTTTGGAGTGTTATGAGCATATCCTTGACTTTAGAGCGTACTTGGCCCTGAGCTCCTTCTTGTAGGGCTCACTTTTTTGGGGCTGGTCTTAAGAGTTCTTCGGGTTGGCTGTTGGTAGCGGGTTCTGGGGCGTTGAGTGTGGGTTGGGTTTTGGGTTGTTTGAGGCTGTGAACCTCCTGGATAAGCTTTTGGATTAAATCATGCATCACTGCGTTTTCTTTCTTAAGGTGTTCGATATCTGTGTTGTCTGTGTTGGGTTTAGGCAGTGGGGGGGATATTACGTGACCCTCTCGCGAGACGCCCGTCAGGGCCTCTGCGAAGCTCACCTTTTCTGAGGTATATCTGGCTCCTGGAGTCAACGTGGATCTTGATCTTGAACGACCTCGGTCTGGAGAGGGAGCGGGACCGGGACCGGTGCTTGGTCTCCATGGACGGGAAATCTTCTGATTGAAGGGCTGAATGCTGTGCTACTCGACGTTCTCCGAGGCGTCTTCGTATAACGTATGGCATTTTGTACCTGGAAGTACAAGCTTTGTCCGCTGTGGGGTGGGGTCCGCCACACAACCTGTACTTGGGTGTACACTGATGATCTTGATCTGGGTTGCGAGCTCCGCAGCCCCGGCAGATCATGTTATTAGGGAACGGGCAAACGTCCATACTGTGCCCGAGACGGCCACAGTGGTAACAGATATCGATCTGCTTGGGAGCATGGGATTAGTGTTTCGCCATACCTAACCATATATGGTACGTCAGGTTCGTCGAAGGCAATGACGATGGTCGGGGTGGAACCGATTCGCTTTGCGGCCAGGGCTAGAGGATTACGATCATTTACGATGTTAGCGTCGACTTGTCTGGCGTTATCGGTGACAGGGATGCCTCTGATGACTCCTTTGGTAGTATTATCTGGGGCGGCTTCGTACGCGCTGACCTCGTGGGTTACCCCGTTGACTTGGATGGACTTGATTCTTACGTACCGGTCCGCATTTTGCGGGCTGGGCGTGCTGATCACCATGATGTTTTGCTGGTTGTTCGAGCATATTGTGTCGTTTTGACTGTCTTCTGAGCTAAGTTGCGTTGATTGAAGAATAGCTGCAGTCACTGTAGGACTGCCGACCTTGGAAATATTGAGTGCTCATTTGGGTCTGACGATGATCTTGATCTCATTTGCTGGTAGTGGGAGCATGCGCCCGGCCTTGAGAACCTGAGTTCTAACTTGCTGCCTGGGTCTATAGCGAGAGCGAGAGTCTTGCGTCCTAGGTTGTTGTTCTTGGGATAGTTTTCGGCCCCGCTGCTCGTCTGGGCGACGGGCGGTACACCGACGGGAACGGGTGGTACACCAGCCCATCTCGGCGGTTAACTCTTCTGGGGAAATATCTTTGCCACACACTTGGACTTCCATGCTTCGCAGATTTGGCCAGGGGCTTGTGCGTCGTAGCAGAGCTCGCACGGACACGCGCGGGAACGTGCCAGGTAGCCTGCTAGGCCGAGCACCTGGTGCACGCGCTTAGCCTTAGCGCGGCGACGGCGTGCTCGTAACACAAAGTGGTCGCAGTCCCGGGAAAAATAAATGTCCCACCTGATAACTTGGTATCTACAGAGTCCTGGTGGTCCCACGGTTCGAATGGTACAAAATTAGGGCTGGTATCCACAGAACATCGCGGCGAAAACATTTCAAGAAGATGGAGCCGATGTGAACACAAGCTGTCGACGCTGCACTTCTTCTTAATCTTGCAATTACAAAAAAATTTTTGGGCTATGCATGGCCGCTTTTATATCTTCGATATCATCTTAACTTTCCATTACGGATGTCTCGTTGCTGTCTCATTTCATTAGAAACGAGTACATATGCGCATGCGTACGCTGTTGTCTGTTACCGATATATGTGTACCGCTTCGTAGAATAAATCAACTGTTGGAAGTTAGCGCTGTGTCCGCGTCGTACCTCTGTCTCTCGTCCCTTTTCGTGAGCTGAAACCTAAACGTTTTGCATAACAGGAGCGCCGGAAGGAACAACAACCGGAATGTAAACGGCGCCCGCCCGAAACCACCACCGACGAAGACCGTTCCCGCGATGCTGAACGAAAGCGACAATCGCGAGCCCGCGCATCTCCGAGCGAGCATGACGCCGGACTCGCAGCGCAAAAAAATGACAACCATTCAACTCTGAAGATGGAATTGCACTGAAAACACTTTGCTTTTCGTTTGAGAGCTTTGACTGTCGTCAGCTTTCGCTGACATTCCATCTTCACAGAGTGGAATGGTTGTCATTTGTTTCTTGTCCATTCCTTTGAAGCATGAATCACTTAGAGAAACACGGGGTGAACGAGCTATGGGTAGCTACGTCTCAGATAAAGAAGAGCTAATTGAAGATAACTTTGGTCGTTGCAAATTACAGTCGGTATGCTTATGAAATATTTCCATTATAGAGCGATGGCCATCTTTACAAAGCGGCTGATGCTCTCATACAAGAGCAACCACAAATGCTGCTTTGAATAATACACACGAAAGAAATTGGCGTTCCGGGAGTACTAAACTCGTCTTTTTAGAATCAAGACGGTATCCACTGAGAATCGCTTATGTGCATAATAAAATGTATAATTATATTACTAAATTATTACTAATGCAGTATTAATTATTATAAGCAAATTTATTTATGGCCATCCGCTCTGTTAACGGTCCTCGCGGCCGTCTTGAAGATTGCAGAATAAAAATGCAGCTACTATGAGACGATTTGTTCCGTAGCCACGTGTTTTGTGCAGCATCAGTCCTTAAGTTCCAGTTCATCTCTAGGTCGTGTTTTTATTTCTACTATTCGTGCGTATGTACCACAACAAATCTTCAAGGGGCACGTGACAGAAATGTGGAGAAATAGGGCTTGTGTGACGTAGAATGCACGTCTTTGAAATCAACGCCTATTCCGGAGCGTGTAGTGCTCCGTTAATTTGAAGTATGCCAGAACATCAGTGGAACTTCGGATGGCTAGTCGGCTTCGAACACAAACTCAAAGTTCGAATGCGCCTTGTAGACGCACTGCTATGAAAAAGGAGAGTGACGAGTACGTAACGCGAATTTTTGCGCGTGAGTCGTGGTACAGCATAAGTGTTTTCGCTCCCGATGGCGATCTAGACGAATAACTTGACGGTTTTAAGGTCCCGCTTGTTCTATGGCATTTCACTGTAAATAATGTTTTATAGCATTGTCGATTAGAGTAATACGCTCCTCTACGATGCTGGAGCGCTCGCTGGATTTCTAAGCATATGTAGACCTAGCCGAAGGCGTTATGGTGACGATGGCATGACGGTAGGAGCATGTCAGTGATTGTATTACGAAGATTCAACGTGGACGATAGCTAGACAACGCCGGCATAATCGCGATGGAATTACGACAGCTTATTTACCATGGATTTAAAAACACGAAATCGCATCGTCGAAGCGACGAAGCTGGTATAACGACGACAATGTCACAGCAAAGGGATGACAATGAGTGTGTGTGACGATGATAGCCTGACGATGGCAATGTAATGACGACGGTATGGAGACGTCTGTATGACCACGGTGGTCATGAAGAAAACCGCGAGACGACAATGGCGCCACGACGAGTGTATGACGAGAGTCAAATGACGACGATGGTGAGAGATGGCAGTACGTTGTTACCGTGACGACGATACGACATACTGTCATGACGACCTACGCAGCGCTACAAACCCAGCAGTACATACCCACGGAACCTGTAAATGACACTCTCGGGGATCGCCACACCACTGTGCACGGCGCCAACGGCGCAATACTGACAATCGTGCTAAGCAAAGCAAATTATTTAAATACCGGAAGTCATTGTACTTTCATGTAATGATTTGAAATCCATATTTTTAACTTTGCACTTCTTTTACAAGTAATATGTATGAATACAAATAAACAGAAGCCGTTGCCTGCAAATCAGATACAGAGCAGGCGGCGGCTAAAGATACCTTCGTGTGCTACCTCAGGGCACCAAGACTGCTAAATTACAGGCCTTCACTATTCAACGAGCAGGAATAAGCTAACCGGAAGAACTCGATTACTCGTTAGGCGCAGCCATATAAAAATACATGGAATGAACCACAGAAAGCCTAACCGTAATAATTATCTTTCATTGAAGCATAGGTCGTCTGAGGGCTTTGAATTTCCCACTCTTTATGGCACGTGCTAGAGCACGGGGCTTTATGGCCTGGATGCGTGCTTGTAAGCTCAAATACCACGTACACCTGCTGCTAAAACGATCTTGGAGATTCGCTACCAAGGCTGTGGGAGGCTATGGCTAATACTCCCAGGGCTATGATAGCCGCTACAGATTCTTATTCGGCAAATCACTGCATGCGTCGTGCAGAAGATGTGGGTTGGGCTCCTACCATATGGGCAAAAAATAGTGTCCTGCCTTTTCATTTACCTTTCCCTTAACATTTGTACATTGCAAATAAATGAAACAGATAATTTCCCTTGCCCTTTGTGTAGCTCCATTATCTGTTGCTTATTTTGATTCTAACAAAAAATTTAGCCACTTCGATACTTTTAATCCTTTAGCATTCGTTGGGTACTTCTAGCATTTCCCACGGCCTGCCTGCCTGCCTGTCTGCCTGCCTGTCTGTCTGTCGGTCTATCTATCTATCTATCTATCTATCTATCTATCTATCTATCTATCTATCTATCTATCTATCTATCTATCTATCTATCTATCTATCTATCTATCTATCTATCTATCTATCTATCTATCTATCTATCTATCTATCTATCTATCTATCTATCTATCTATCTATCTATCTATCTATCTATCTATCTATCTATCTATCTATCTATCTATCTATCTATCTATCTATCTATCTATCTATCTATCTATCTATCTATCTATCTATCTATCTATCTATCTATCTATCTATCTATCTATCTATCTATCTATCTATCTATCTATCTATCTATCTATCTATCTATCTATCTATCTATCTATCTATCTATCTATCTATCTATCTATCTATCTATCTATCTATCTATCTATCTATCTATCTATCTATCTATCTATCTATCTATCTATCTATCTATCTATCTATCTATCTATCTATCTATCTATCTATCTATCTATCTATCTATCTATCTATCTATCTATCTATCTATCTATCTATCTATCTATCTATCTATCTATCTATCTATCTATCTATCTATCTATCTATCTATCTATCTATCTATCTATCTATCTATCTATCTATCTATCTATCTATCTATCTATCTATCTATCTATCTATCTATCTATCTATCTATCTATCTATCTATCTATCTATCTATCTATCTATCCTAGCCGTTTTTCCGCCTACGTGAGTCGCTGGGTAGTCAGTGGTCAAATGCATAGTGTATCGGGCTTGTGTGCTGAGATGAACTGGTTCGAAACCAAACATCGGACTAACCGGAGTAACTAAGCATGGGCGAATGTAACCATACGCTAGACTCCTGGACTGAGCGGACCACCCACTGCACAGCGGAAGAGCTACCTACGGTCATGTGCTCTTTTCCAAAAAGTTTACTCTCTGTTCTCTCTCCACGAACCTCTTTCACGACGACATGGGTCAGTGTAGATGCGGGCTGGGTAGGCACCGCTGATCCAAGAAACACCTTGACGCCGACCTGGAGTATCGGATACGTACCACGCTGTCTGTGCTAGTCTCCAATGAACCTCGTTGATGCCAACTTGGCCTAATGGGCGTGTGTCTGAAGGTTCGCGCCGCTTTTCAATGAACGTTTCTCACGCCAACTTGGGTAATTAGGTACGTACCACCGGGAATGTGCCGCTCTCAAATGACAAGTGAGATCCTATAATTATATCCAGTGCTGCGCGAAATCGAACCAACATGAAACGGGCACCTCAACAGCAGCAACACCGCGCTTTAGCAGTCTGATCCACATTGGGTATGCGGCGCGATTCAATGAATGCCTGTCATGCCAATGCTACAGCGAATTGCGCCGTGTACCCACTAGGTATGTGCCTCTCTTCACTGGACCCCTAGCTAACTTGAGTTAATTAGTATGTACCACCGAGTGTATGGCAAGCGAGGGAACAATTCTCAGCCTTCGCAGGCACTGGAGCGCCACGCTTCTCGTGTGGGAGGCCGCGCATGGTCTTCGCGGCAGTGACACTAGACGGCGCAGTGTGTCCAGAAAGAATCGGAATAGGGAAGGCCGGTTGATGCACGACGCGTTTCTTAGGCGCCGTGAATTTCGGAGGCCACACGCAGGCTTTGTGGTGGCGGCGCTAGATGGCGCCGAGTTTTCTTAGGGAAGCGCAATGAGGAGTTCCACTGCAGTGCACGCTTCAGGCATACCTCGCTTTGACAGTGGGAAACGTTGTGTCGGTATATTGTTTTTGTGCTAACGCATTACCGTTCACAGTGGTCGTGAGATGGGCTCTGCCGCGATTTCGTATCTAGTATTTAGTCTGAGTACTTAGCATTCAGATTTATTTAAACAATAACTCGCGCACAAATAGTGCTACAAACAACGTACTTTCTTTCACGTGTAGATACAGTGCGTAATTTTGACAAAGTTGCCCGTCACACCCTATCTGTTTTACTCGGAGGTATTATTTCCCCCGAAGTACATAATATAAACTGGTATAGTTAAATCATCCAACACAGAAAAAAAATATCAATATTACCTTTATTTTATTCTCTTGATCTCCAGGACTGAACTTGAATGAATGACGAAGGTCCGTCACCACATGAGTCGCGTCACAGCTTTTCAGGTGCTGTTGAACCTCTCCTTGGGCGGGAAAAAGCAACAAATGAATATCATTTCCACATTCGCAAAATGAGGTTTCGTATCACTGTTGTGTTATATTAAAAAAATGTCTCCCAAAGCTATCTGGATAGCTTAGTTTCAAGGCTAGTGTCTACCATTGTTTCGGCGGTTCATAACTTGGGTTCGCAGAAGGAACTTTCTGCATCTTACTGTTATCAAGTGAGATTTTAAGCGCACGTTGCTAAGGAAACCCTAGTAAATTGCGGTAATTTCTGTGATATGTGTTAGATTTTTACCATTAACGTCTAAATTTCCTGCACTGATGTAAATATATTCTTTACATGTAATCTCCTGTAGAGCTAACGTCACCATATATTATAGAAAACATCATTAATCAACAGTGAAATTTTCAAGTATTGTTCTTATTGAATAGGCTTTCAAAGAAGCATGCACTTTCCACTTATTCGAGTTCAAAGTAATTATACTTACGATGGTCCTAATTTCAAGCTTATTCAGAACCTGCATGCACTCAAGAGTAAATTTTATAAATCTGCCCTGCTGAGAGAACGAACGTGGTTTTATTGCCTTATTAGCTTTTATGAAAGCAATGCACTGCATAAGACGTTTTCAACTGCGACAGCTCCCCAGGGTTTGGGGGAACGCATTGAAAGATTGTGTGCGACAAAGGTGCTTTTAGCAGAATGCGTTGTTGGGCAAGTTGCTTCACTCTATTTGAAAAGATAGGATGCGCTTTGTAGGCGATCACAAGGAAGAAGACGGGACAGGCGCAAACCCGACATGACCGCTGATGCTTGGCATGATGATGAAAACCTTCATCATGCCAAGCACCAGCGCTCATGTCGGGTTTGCGCCTGTCCCGTCTTCTTCCTTGTGGTCGTCTACAAAGCGCATCCAATCTTTCCAAATAGAAAGGTGCTTTTGACTCTTATAAGCGACCGCTCGGAATGTTCAACCTAAATAAATTGGAACGGACAAATAGTATTTTTTTTCTGCAAATGCTGCACGGAAGTTCATTAGGTACATTACATTTAAAAGAAAAATTTAACTTAGAGTCACTGCAGAAACCAAATTCAATCGGCGATGCGTTTATAAATATTGTTGAAAAGTGCATAACTTTAGAAGACGAGGTTACCAAGTCCTGAAAATTGACATCTAAACTCTGTAAACTGAGTCTAATAGTATACTTATAGCTCACAAAACTGATGTACTATACACCGCTATCAAGTTTACCACTTACATATAACTAAGACATCTGAAAAGCCCTTGTAGACACTGTAACACGCTCCCTTCAGATATATATTATTAAACCAGATTTCATTGCTTTAAGTGCTGGCTTCCTAATATGTAAGCTACATGCTTCTGTTCTTATGCAATTCACTGATCCTAGGCAATTTGTTAAAAAAAATATAGGGTTTAAATAAAAACTATGCTTGCAGCAGTCACTAGAATTCAATTTTATTTCCTTAAGTGCGACAAATTTGAAACAAATGACTTCATGAATTATCTAAAAAAGAGATTTCTGGCTTTACCTGCAGTTGAACAGATGGCATCACAGTCGGCCCCCAGCCATGACTTCATCTTAATGTGAACAAGTTGATGAGATCCCGTAGAGGTTATTCAGTCGTGTCCCTTTCGTTAGAATGTGTTTGCCCATTCTCTAGCTTGTTTTTTGAATACGATATTCTTTCCATTGATTGTTTTGCCATTTCCGTTCTTCATTCCTAATGTTTTATTAGAGTGAAGACCTTAAGTGGCAGGTTGCAATGGCTCATACGCGAAAAGAAAAGTCGCATCTAGTCCAGTGATGCAAAGAATATCATCAGGAATGGCTCATACCAGCGTAAGCAAGCGAACTTGCGATGGATCAATAGAAACGAAAGAAAGAAATAACTAAGGAAAAAAAGGCCAAGAGAAGAAACGAAAGAAAAGAACGAAATAATAAAAAAATATGAACAAAGAAAGAAGGAACGGAAGAACGAAAGAAAGAAAGATGTTGAGAAAGAGAGAAGGAAAGAAAGTACGAAACAACTTTTAGGTAGTGCATTAGGTGCTCCCATGTGTCTTGGAAGAGGTCGACCTACGTCGCATTATGCTTACTTTACACTGCGGCTCCTTATGCCTCGCTAGAAGTCTGAACCCTCCTATCGTACAACTTAATGCATTACCACGTGTGGAGCAGGCTTTCGCCTCCACGCGTTGCAGGGGCGCTACAACGTAAAGCTATTCCAAAGCTTCATATTGCAATTCTGCAATCAGCCCTCCACAACCTTTGAAAATGTTTTTGAGCCACCCCCACTTCGCTTGTCTGTCCCGCGACGTCAGTAAAACTGCCGAAGCTCCTCATCTCATATGGCGATGCAGTCTGATTGTGCATGGTTAGACCGAACAAAAGAAATATATATATTTTTTCTTATTGTATGCTTTTTCACCATCAGCCCTCCGCAATCGGTCAAAAGCTTCCGGGCAACGCCCACTTCACCTGTCTGTCATGCGACGTCACAGAACCGCGAAAAGTCACCGCGTGAAAGTGACGCGTACGCAGTAAAAATGCATTAACATGCTGAACAAAACTGGATTTTTTCCCTAATAGCTGGAGACAGCATCGTCCCGAAACGCATAGAAGATGGCTGCGCCCGATCCCTCTGGCAATGGCTACTTGGAGCTGCCAGGGAGAATGAATTTATTTGCGTATAGCAAACATTTTTGCTTAACAGTATAACGTTGTCCAGCCCTTTTATCACGAATACGACATCGCTGTGCCAAGGTTTTTTTCGCCAAGGATATGTTTTAGCTGCATTTGTACCCTTCCGTTGCAGGCCAGCGCGATTTTCTACTAGTTACCGGAAGCTAAGCAAGAACAAAAGGACCAATCGCATACGCTGGCACCAACTTCCTAATCCATTTATCTACCTTCACAAACAAAGCCCTCTCCCCTTCGGCGTGCTCCTCGCCTCTGGTCAGCCAATTATATGAGAAATTCCTGTCAAGTAAGGCAATGCTATTCGCTTTAAAGCAAACAGAGGTGACTTCCTGTAAACGAGCAGAGCTTTTCATTGGCCTGTTCTAACGCTTCGAGTCACCGGCCGATGCTTGCGTTGGCGGTTAGCAAATTGAACGTCATGTGACTGGAATGAAAACAGAATGGAATAGTTCTATGCTCCCAGGAGTGTAACATGCTACCAAACTTTTTTAATCTCCTATTATAATCATCTGAACTAGCATGCAGGTATACATATAAGGTGGCGTCTCTAAGCGTCATGAAGGTGTTTCTCTCCGTATGTACCTCTATGATACTAGGAAAACACTCTAAACGCGTATACACACATCGCTGTAGCCCTAGAAAACTGGCGTTAAATAATTTGCTTGATACGTTGCCCCCTAGCGAGCAGGCGAAACCATATCAATTTATCAGGTACCGGGTAAGTCACAACGCTTCGCCCTACTTGACATTTACGGATAGACCATCGATCAAGTCTACTCGTCTTATTCGGCGCACTAGCCTGGGCATGCGCTCTTCCAACACAAAGTACAATTTCACACTGCCAATTTTATTGCGATAGAAATTATATGGGCACCTCAGGGAAATTTCCGCCATCGGCGTCACGGTGATGTTTATCTAAAGTCCATGTGTGATAACATCGCTGACGCACGCGGTACTCTTAGGTGCTAGCGGAAGCTTGAGAGGGTGTGACGGGATGTGACGGCGGTAGGATGCGGCGGTGTCCTGCCTTTGCAAGGGAAGAACGTGGGGGGGGGGGGGTGCGCTCTGGGAGGGGGGAAGTTGTAGTTTAGTTGACAACTGCGGCAGCTAAGGGCGGCCGCACACGTCCCGTATTTAAGGCAATCTGCGTTGGGTTCGAAGGCTAGCCGGCTGGATACAGCTCATGATTTCGTGTGCGCTGTGCTGTCGCGCGCCTAGTTTTCGTCGAAATAAGAGGCAACACGAAGGGCAATCCGCTCGCCGCTACTGCCGCTCTTCACCACGCCAGCTTTCGGACAGCGAGTGTCCATTGTTCGCTTTCATTTCCATAACTTTATCGTTTATTTATTTCATTTTATAAGCCCAAGTAATTGCCCCTATCTTGTCCTTGGTGTCAGTTTTTGTTGGCTTCTTGTGATACGACTAATAAAAATCGGGCCCCTCGGTTAACCTCCTTTCTTGTCGCTTATTACATAACGAGGGTCTCGAATCAGGCAACATTGATGCATTCAGGAAGCATGTGTGGGTTTATTGACCGGGTTGCCTTCACCCAAAAAGATCGCGTTCTCGTGACGCCAGCGGCAGAAAGGATGTTCCACGTGCGCCGCCAAGGTCGCTGAGGGGTGGCGCTGGCTAAGACTCCCAGGGTTCTACTAGGAAACAAATACCTGAGAAAGTGGATGGGGAAAGGGCGCCGCGGTAGCTCAATTGGTAGAGCATCACACGCGAAAAGCGGAGGTTGTGGGATCGTTCCCCACCTGCAGCAAGTTGTTTTTTCATCCGCTTTCATTTCAATTAGTTTATCGTTTCCTTATTTCATTTATTAAGCACAAGTAATTTCCCCTATGTTGTCATCGGTGTCAGTTTTAGTTGGCTTCTTATGATATGACTAATAAAAATCGGGCCCCTCGCTTAATACCCTTTCTTCATTGTTATCGAGTGAGATCTGATTGTGTTTGCTTGTGCACGCGTCGCAACATGCTTGTTAATATGGATAGTAAGCGATTGTCTACAGGAATTGGTTCAGCTGTTAAAACGACAAAGCTTCCTTCGTATAACTGTCTAATAATTTGCTACCGCAATCAATGCTTCGTCTCCCGGGCGACACCGTGACTTTTTTTTGTTACTGAGAGACTGCGAAGGTTTATATTGTTCCGGTTTAACGCTTACACATAGCCAGATCCTGTTCACAATTATTGCGATAGCATTTACATTGACACTGCAAGAACATTTCTGCCATCGGCGCTGCCGTCACCGTGAGGTTCCGCATAAACTGCATGTGCGATAATATGGTCGCTGCGCGCCGTATCCTTTATGTGCGTGTGAAAGTGTGTGAGCGCGAGCCGGTCATCGTGGAAATATGTAGCGCACGCAAGGGGGGGGAAGGGAGGAGGAAGCGTGCGGTATTTCATCACGAGGAAGGCTACGCGAGGAAGGGAGGGAGGAGACGCATTCTAATCCGGGTGACCCAGGCAGCCGTGTGCGCCAGCGCGGGACGCTGTATCTTGAAAGCCATCTTCGACGCGGACAGAGTGCAGCGCGTGGTGTGTTTTCACAGCTTAGTTTCTGTTGACGTGGGACAGAGCGCGACCGTCAATTCGCTCGCTGCTGCTGCCACGCTTCCTCAGTCCAGCGTTTGGACAGTGCGTTTCGGCGGTCATTAAGGGACATGTGTTCATGTTTGCTAGTGGCCGCGTTGCACCATGCTTGTTAATTTAGTTCGTACAACTATGTTTACAAGTTTACGCGGTCTATAAAACTACTTTCCTTACTTCGTATAGCTGTCCCGCAATTTGCTATCGCGATCGATGCTTCGCTTATGCTTCGCCTTTTCGTGTGCAGTAAGTTGCTTGTGTTGTTTCTTTGTTTTCTTTGTGCTGTTGCTGATCATACTTTACCTTTTTTGTATTCTGGATCGCTCAAGACAACGGTAGCCCCGGTAAAGCAGATACTGTAGAGCGCCACAAAAGCTTCGATGCTGTTTCCGAAATGGCAGTAGACTTTGTCGCCAGGACCAACGTTGTGAGCTTGAAACACAGCGGCGCAGCAGCGAAATTTCTTCAGAAGTTCTTTATAGGTGAGGTACCTCTCTCCATAGGTCTAAAGTAGAGATACATGGTAGAATCAGAGGAATGTTCAGAATTTTAGAATAGACAACGCTGTGGCGAACTGCAACAAAATTGTACTCAATTTAGGACATAAGTGCATCTGCTTAGTTTGTGTGCCAATAAAAAAAAAAACATGGTCACGAGGTGGTTGCAGTATGTAGAAGTCTGGAAAAAGCATGGCAACGTCGGTTTCTTGGGCACCGTTGGCAAGCAAGCAACCACATGTTATTTGGAGTGCTCTGTTTGAGGCCCAGATGCTGGTATCCTATGCAAATATATGCAAAAAAGGTTACTATCAGTAACCCATGCAAATAAGAAGTACGAAGTGAACTGAGCAAGCGTAGCTTCTTGCTTTGCTGCGATAGTTTTGTAGTACTGGATGCTTAATTGTGCTTCTTGGGCGAGAAGTCATCCGAGGCGATGACAGACACGCCATCATTTGCGTCGAGCACGCGACTTCGTACTGCGTTCCCCAATGACATAGTGTAAGTATCGGCTCGTCGACAAAGAGATGTCCGGTCCATGTGTCTCCAACAGCGAGCAGTTGTACTTCGTGAACGACTACACTGTCGGGGAGGGCAAGGGACTGAAGAAGAAATAGCGCAAGACAACCGAAGACGTGAGTGAGCAGGGCCCCAACGGACCAGCTACACCGACTCACTTGAGAACTTTCGCGCCTTTCGACATCTCTAAGAATTTATATTCCATACACACACCGAATTTCAACACCTACCTTGGTAATGTGGTTCCGAAATTAATTAAAGTGCTTTCAACGCCACGAAAAACATAGCCACAGTAGAAGTAGCGATGCAGGCTGCCCTAAAAATTGAAAACTGCGCGCATACTAGGATACGTAGAAGACCGGTCATTTATTAAGAACTGTGGTCGCACTAGTGCAGGTATTATTTCCAATGTCGTGATAGACATCAGCGACGAAGAGTTACAAAGGCTTCTGGACTCAACAGTGAAGGTCATCGAATTTCATCGCTTTGGTCACTCGAGGAGCGTCAAGCTTCTTTTTGAGGAAGGCATGCTACCTGATCATGTCAAGGTGCGCTACGCGAGACGCCCCTTGCGTCTTTATGTGCCCCGACCACAGCAATGGGAAAAGCATAGCGTTTCCGTATTGCATGAAACTGTATGGTCACAAGTGCCTAAAGCTAGGCTCTTGAATCTGCCGGGAATCAGTGACCACTCAGTAATACACGCCACGTTTTTCAACCACTTACCGCACCCCAAAAAAATAAGTAAGACTATCACACTTTATGACAAAGGATACTATGAAAGCATCAACAGTGAACTTGATGCGTTCCGAACCTGGTTTCTAACCGATTTTCATGATCGCACTCCTGAAACTAATTGGCTACTGTTCAAAAACAACATGCACGCCCTCATTGACAAATTCATACCCACCATCACCGTAACTGAGCGCCATGAATCCCCTTGGTTCAATTCCGTGCTAAAACGCATGAATAACAGAAAGAAAAGACTTTTCCGAACCGCCAAAAAAACCAATAACCCCACCACGTGGCAAAATTATTACGAAGCAGAAAAATCCTATAACCTACAAGTATACAAAACTAGACACTCTTTTTTTTCTTCTACTCTACCCGACATGATTCGTACAAACCCACGTCAATTCTGGAAATGCATCAATCCTAACCCCATCAGAAACATAACCCTGTGTGACGATGATAATAATCCAATTGAAGATTATGACGTTGCGGAAGTTTTGAATTTATCATTCAGCTCAGTTTTCACCCACGAACCCGATAACGAATTACCCGATGTCCCTTCCTTCAACTTTCCACCTATGCCGGGCTTCAGCTTCGAACCTGATGGCATGGTCAAAATAATCGACTATTTGAAATTAACCGCCTCAGCTGGTGTCGACAAAATTAATACTACAGTGTTAAAAAATACAAAACATGCAACTAGCACCATATTGTCTCATATATTTGAGCAATCCCTTTCATCAGCCATTATACCCCATGACTGGAAAATAGGCAAAGTCATCCCAGTCCCCAAAAAAGGGCATTCATCTTCTGGCCATAATTATCGACCAATATCTATCACATGTATCACTTCTAAACTAATGGAACGTATAATTTTCTTTCAAATTATAAAATTTCTAGTATCCGTCAACTTCTTCCACCCTAACCAGCATGGCTTTTTAAAAGGGGTTTCTTGCGAAACACAGTTAGCCCTCTTTATTAACGACCTTAGCTCTAGCATTGACCTTAACATTCCTATTGACGCCCTCTTCCTCGATTTTTAAAAAGCTTTTGACAAAGTTCCTCACAAACGACTATTCCTAAAACTTTCTCGTCTCAATCTTAACGAACATGTTTTTAATTGGATATGCAGCTTTCTCACTAATCGGCAGCAGTTTGTCTTTGCTAATAAATGTTCATCTTCTTATTCCTCTGTTATATCTGGGGTACTTCAGGGCACCGTCTTGGGCCCCCTTCTTTTTCTCATATATATTAATGATTTGCCTGCTAACATATGTTCTAACATTCGCATATTCGCTGATGACTGCGTTATGTACCGGCCTATTACTAACACCGATGACATTTTATTTCTTCAGTCTGACATTCAGCACGTACTAACCTGGTGTAATTCATGGCTAATGTCCTTAAATGTGAAAAAAAAAAACATCTCTGGTATCATTCCACCGACGTCACTCGCAACCATCTTCAAAATACCTAATCGGGAATGCAGAAATCGCTTCAGTATCAACTTACAAGTATTTAGGCATCCATTTGACATCTGATCTAAATTGGTCTTTTCATATTTCACAGGTTACTAACGAGGCAAATCGCGTCCTTGGTTACTTTCGACGAACCCTACGACTAGCACCCCCATCAGTGAAATCCCTTGCTTACTTAACACTTATCCGCCCCAAATTAGAATATGCATGCGCGATCTGGGACCCTCATCAAAATAACCTTTCCATTAGTCTTGAATCTGTACAAAATCGCTCAGCTCGTTTCATTTTCTCCGCCTATTCCTATCACGTAAGTGTAACTGAACTAAACCGTAATGCTCATCTCACAACTTTAGCGAACCGCCGAAAAACTTCCAGATTGTGTCTCTTTCATAAATTCTTTTATCATCCATCTCTGAATCCCATTATCAGTCCCGCCCATCGCATTTCAAGTCGCACAAACCACGGGAAGGCCGTCTACCCGCCCCCTGCTCGCACTTCTGCGCATCTGTCATCATTTTTCGTCCATACAGCAAGGGACTGGAATGACCTGCCAAACGCCATCGTTGATCAGATCGACTCATCGTCATTCAGATCATCCGTAGAAGGAATGTACTGCTGAAATTCCACCCCCTCATGTAATACCCCTTCAATGGGGCCTTTGAGGTACTAATAAATATGTCAGCACTGTCTGCACAGGCGAGATGGCATGCCTCCATTGTGCCGACAGCCATGACATGTCCTCATGCACAGTAAAGGAAGCAAATTTTTGAATTGCGATTGACCCCAGGAAGCCAATTCCAAGGATTGTCCTAAACAGAAGAAGTACATAAAATACTGAGCCAAGTGAGCAAGACAAGTATGTCCCAGAAAGAGGCCGCCGCCTCAGTGCAACAACAAAGGAGAAGATCGCATCGTTGGCGTGTTCAAGCTGTAGCTCAATAAGAGGGCTCCCGAGCTCCAATTCCGAAGGTCCAACAGAACATAGTTGAAACGGCAACGATAGATCTCTCAGAAGCGTTGTTTCAAGGGAGCCACGCAAGCCCAGAATCTAATGTATGGTCCCACTTGCGGCCCCGCACACTGGCCTTGGACTGTCAGTACGAGCAAGGACAGCGCACGGAAAAATCACCATTGGACTCTGCCATCGAAGTTATGTTGTGATAAATAATCGATGCCCTGCAGCTGTGGGGAAGACGCTTGGCGTTTGCCTCTTGCGTGGTGCAGTGCATCGGCTCCGTCAATTATGAACGAGAGCCACAGTGACTTCCGTGGAACGCCATAAATTTTCCTTCTATCAAACTCCTAAAGCTACCCGGCACCGGCGAACACCACCCTCATCCAGGTAAGCCCACTTTTGGCAAACTTAGAGCCGTTTTCCACTGCGGCTTCGCGGCGCCGCCGCTAAGCCTAACGGCTTCGCCGGCGCGCAGGCGAGAGCAGGCCACTCAGCTGGCAAGATGACGGATTTCTCTGCTCAAAGCAATTACGATCCCGATGTCATGGCGTGGGCGACGATCCCGGTCCTCGAGGGACTGCAATTTGTGGCTGACTCTATCGCTTGGCTGAGCGCCGCTCCCAGTGCAAAGCCACGATGGCGGCTATGCCTGCCCCGCCTACTGGCAAGGCACCTTCAACCCAGACAGGATCCGCCACGCACGCCACAAAAGGATCCTGCACGAAGCGCCGCAAGCCTACAAAGACGTGGAAACGTAAGGTTCTGCCTCGGCCACATGCAAACGACTTCGTCGTCATCCTCAGGCCTCGTGATTCAGTGGCTCTCCGATACTTCTTTAACGGAGGGAACTCGGTGCCGCCTTCGTCACTTTCCTCGTAGTACAGAAGGCGGCGACACTCAAAGTGGTTCTCTCGCCGGAGCAGTACTTCGTCGTCGCTAGCCTGCGGGAGGCCCAGATGGCGTACCAACTGCTTGGTACGCCAAGCACTTCGCGCTACAAACTGACTTCGAGCTACAAACTGGCAAAGGCAAGATGGCCGCCCACGGCCACCCGAGAGAGAGAGAGAGAGAATAAAAATTTTTATTGGGTGAATGCAGCTTTGGAGAGGCGTCCTCATTCCAGAATGCCTTGAGCTCGGGCCGCGTCCTGGGCCCTCGCAATCAGCTGTTGCTGATCCTCGAGTTAGGAGCTGGCCAAGGCTCTATCCCAAAGCTCGTTAGTGGGGTAAGTGTTAGGAGGATTTAATGGTGCCGCTCTGCACCCCCTACTATGTGCCTGAGGGACCCGGGCTCTGCGCAGAAGCGGCATTGCGGAGAGAATTGTGTAGGGGCTATGAGGTGATTTCTGGTTGGGTGGGGGAATGTATTAGCCTGTAGAGCTCGCAGAAATCGCTCCTGCTCTCTAGGTAGTGACTTGTGTGGGGGTGCATGTGTTCTGCGGGTTAGCTTGTAGTGTTGTGTGATGCCTTGGTACGAGATTAAAGGGTGCATGCGCTCGGGTTCAGATTCCTCGGCGTCGGCTCGGTGGGTCAGATCTCGAGCCACGTGGTTGGCGACCTCATTGCCAGGAATGCTTTGATGAGCTGGCGCCCAGATGATCATGACTGGTCTCATTGGCGGATTTTGATTGATGATCCGGAGCGTAGTGGTATGAATTCTGCCGCTAGCAAAGTTTCGGCACGCCTGTTGGGAGTCGGTCACTGTAGCTTCAACCTCTGTTTGGGAGAGCGCGAGGGCTATGGCCGCTTCCTCGGCTTGGAGGGAATTGTTTCGTGTGAGTGAAATGCTGCTCCGATGTTCTTTGTTGACGACTACGGAGGCTGTTGTGGCTGCGCGTCTGAAGCAACATGGCGAGGACGTCTGCCACAGCGCGGTCACGGTCGCGAACCACGAGAAGACCGACACCCTACGCCAGGCTCGGTGGTGGCGCACAGACGAACTCTACGATATACGGAAATTCGGCACGTCGAACAAGGCTCGACTTGCCTTTTCCAGCAGAGTCAACCTCGCTACTTTAATTAAAACATGGACATCACCTGCCTTCAACCCTAATACCGGACCATCGCGGCCTGCTGATTGCGTGGCACCGTTGGACACCGGGCTGATTCGTGTCCCTACCCCGCCAGTGCAAACTGGGGCCGGTGTCCATGTTCAAAATACGAGGCTCTGCCTCCGCCCTAGCTGGGTCGACGCGGCCTGCTATCCAGGCGAGTAACAATCCGGTGGTCTCCCCCGTCGAGTACTCCGCCTGGGCACCGGTCTTGATGGGTCGGGTGTGGCGATGCCGGGTGCTGCCTGAGCCAGCCTCGCTCCATCAGGAGGGACCGTAGTGGTTGACCTCGTGAATTGTGCTGGGCTCGACACCGGTCCAACGGGTGCCGCACCACTGGCTAAAGTTGCCGCCTCCAAGGTGCGTGGTGCTCCGCTAGAAGCGCCTGGTCCTCCTGCGGGCTGGAACTCAGAAGTGGCAGTCGAGGTTGCTGGCCAGATCCCGAGGCGAGGCCTGACGTGGTCGGCGTGTCTTTGCCACATGGCCCCGTCTGGCATGCGGACGAGCAGCGATGAGGCGTTGGCAGGAGACACCACTTCTCCGGCAGACCAGGGTGGCCCAGGACGGAAGTTCCTGGCAACAACTGGAGCTCCCGACTCTGGCAAAGGCCCGGGACGGCACCAGCTTCTGCTTCAGCTGCTTCAAGAGCGCTGTGGATAGGAGGTCCGGATGCAAGACGTCCAAGGGTGTGTTGACGGGATGGCACCCTCGGTCAGCAGCCAGCTTCTGCTTCAGCTGCTTCAAGAGCGCAGTGGATAGGAGGTCCGGATGCAAGACGTCCAAGGGTGTGTTGACCATCCGACCCAGCAGGAGCTCACACGGGGCACGGCCAGTGACATCGCGAGGCGCGGTCCGGTACTGAAATAGTATCCGGGCAATCTGCGTCCGGAAATCCCCAGTTTGGCTCTTCTTGAGCTTGTCTTTGATGGTTTGCACCACCCGCTCGGCTGCACCATTTGAAGCAGGGTGGTACGGCGGAACCATCATCCGGCGGATTTCGTTCTTCGTCAGTCAGGCCAGGTACTCTGTGCTGGCGAAAGCAGGACCATTGCCGGAAAAGAAGACATCTCGCAACCCCTGGGCGGCGAAGACCTCTCGTAGCGCTGCAATGGTAACGCCTGCTGATGGAGTGGTGACAGGTAGAACCTCCACCTACTTCAAAAAGGCGTCCACAACCACCAAGAAGTAATGGCCCTCGAAGGGTCCCCCAAAATCCACATGTAGGCGGTCTCTGTGGGAACGGCCAAAGGGTGATTTCCACATGACGCGAGGCTCGCTGATGCTCCTGGCAGATTTGGCAGCTCTACACCAAGTGAGTGATGTCCTGGTCCAGGCCAGGCCACCAAACATGAAAGCGGGCCACCATCTTGGTCTTTTCTACGCCAGGATGACCCGCGTGCAGCAACTGCAGAACCCTGGACCGTAGGCTTTGTGGGACCACCACCCTAGAACCCCACAGTAGGCAGCCCTGCTGCAAGCTCAGCTCAGCGGCCTTGTGGCTATAGGCCTGCTGCACTAATTCCTCTCCACGGGACAGCGCCTTGACCACCTGAGACAGGACTGCGTCCCGGCTTGAGATACCGCAGATCTGGAGAGCACCTTCGGGTACGCGTGTTCCAGCATTAACATTTCAGCAGGTTCTGGCACAGCATCAGGCACCTCTGGCAGGGGCAGGCGGCTCAGGGCATCAGCAGGTCCCAAGTCCTTTCCCGGACGGTAAACCAGCTGGTAACTGTAAGCTGCCAGCCTCAAGGCCCAGCGTACCACTCGAGGTGATGCCTGCACAGGAACTGCCTTGTCAGGCCCCAGCAGCTCCAACAGCGGCTTGTGGTCCGTGACCACCTCGAACTTCCGGCCCGACAGATACTGGTGGAAACGGTTGGCACCGAACATGAGGGCCAAACCTTCCTTGTCCAGCTGGCTGTAACGTTGCTCAGCAGCATGCAGCCGTCGAGAATCAAACGACACAGGGCGTTCCTGGCTATCTTTGTCCTGGTGTGCAAGGACGGCTCCCACACCGCACGGCGACGCATCTACAGTAAGGCTTGGCAGGACCGAAGTGCTCCAGCACTGGAGCCTTGGTGATTAGCTCCTTGCAGCGCTGGAAGGCCCGGTCCTGCTGCTTCTTCCAGACCCATTGCTGACATCTCGAAGCAGAAGATAGAGCGGCTGGAGATGCTCCGATAGGTTGGGCAGAAAACTCCTGTAGAAGTTGATGAGGCTGAGGTAGCTCTGAAGCTCCTTCTTCTGGGGCTTAAGTACCTTGAGCATAGCATCAACTTTGCGGGGATCCGGGACTAGGCATGCCTGGGAAATGACATGTCCGAAGTACTCAACGCTGGTGGCTAGGAAAACGCACTTTTCCAGCTTGAGCTTGAGGCCGGCGTCCTGCAGTCGTGCCAGGACGTTGTGCAGGTTCTGCAGGTGGTCCCCGTCGTCGCTGCCAGTAACCAGGATGTCGTCCAAGTACACCGCGACGTGCCTCATGCCCCTGAAGAGGTTGTCCATCTCCCTCTGGAATATGGCTGGGGCCGAGGCCACGCCAAATAGTAAGCGCGTGTACTGAAAGAGCCCCAAAGTTGTCGATATTGTGACATACTTCCGGGAGGCATCCTGGAGCACTAGCTGCTGGTAAGCATCTCTGAGGTCAATCTTGGTAAACTATCCACTGGACAATGCTGACCAGAGATCTTCAATCCGGGGCAGCGGGTACTTCTCGATGGTAGCGACGGGGTTGATGGTAACCTTGAAATCCCCGGAGATCCTGACACTGCCGTCTCACTTGAGGACTGGTACGATGGGAGCGGCCCATTCTGATGTCTTGACAGGCACCAGGATGCCCTCTCACTGTAACCGTTGCAGCTCCTGGGTGACCCCGTTCTTCAGGGCGAACGGCAGTGGGCGCGGCTTGAAAAAACGTGGCCGGGCTCCCTCAGTTACATAGATGCCAGCCGTCGTGCCGGCAAATGTGCCCACCCCTGGCTGGAACAGGGACTTGAACTCGGTCAGGAAGCTGGGGACGTCTTGCACCACATGCAGGCTGGCTTCCTGGTACTCTGGCAGACGAACGCCCAGTGCATGAATCCAGTTTCGGCCCAGCAGCGTCGGCGACGACCCCTTCGTTAAGTAAAGGGGAAGGGTTGCCTCCCTGCCGTCAAAGCGAACGCTGACCTGTGCCTGATCATGGACCTGGGAGAATTGCCCGGAGTAGCTGCGCAGCATCACGCCCGAAGCCTCGACGGACACGCCGGGGAAAGTACGCTTGAAGAGTTTCCCGGCCATTACTGACACGCTGGCCCCTGTGTCCAGCTCCATGAAAATGGGGTGCCCGCAGATTTCGACGGTCAGCATGTACAGCGGCACAGACGACGGTACAAAGCCTGTGTGCCACATGCCGAAAATCGGCGGGTTCTCGGCCACGACGTGGAGCCTGGCCGCGGAAGAACTTGAGCCAGCTGCCGCACGCCCCCGCCGCACACCTTTGCGACGGCTGCCCTGGCCGCAGGCTTGTGTGTTACCTGGGCTTGAATCAGGCTGCTGCTGCTGTTTGCTGTTCGTCCTCCCCCTTCGGCATACACGTGGCGGGTGCCCCGTTTTCCCGCACGTAAAGCATTGTGCTTGAGAGAACTGGCACTGTGAGGGGAGTGCGCACCAGCACAGCGACCGCACGTACTGCTCTTTGTCGCCAAATCGTTGACCGCCGCTTCCACCGACGGTGAGCCAGTCGCACGGGAAATCTCGCCGGCGTCCTTGGCGGCAGCTTCCATTGCCAGCGCTGCCTTCACGGTGTCGTCCAGCGAGGGGTTGGGGAGCTCCAGGAGTCGCGTCTGCATAGCGGGGTTGTTGATGCCGCAGATGAAACTGTCCCGGAGCAGCCAGTTCAGCTGGTCCCCAAAACGCAGGCACTCGCTAACCCTAGTAGCGCAGCAACGAACTGCCCGAGGGTCTTTCGTTCCCGGCGGCTCCGGTTATTGAAGCGGAAACGCTCCATTAGTGTGGACGGTGCAGGGTTGAAATGCGAGCGCAGTATGGCGGGCAGCTCGCCCAGCGTTTTAACGTGCGGCGTGGCTGGCTTGAGAAGGTCGAGCAAGAGGTTGAAGACGTGGGTCCAGCAGCTGGCCAGGAAAATGTCCCGCTGTTTGTCCTTGGGTGTGTCGTTTGCCCGGAAGAATACGTGGACTTGCTGCTCGAAAATTTGCCAGGCGGACCCATCTCCCTCGAACGGCTCGAGCCTTCCGTACAGCAACATGGCGGCAACAACGGGGGGCGGTGTTTCGCCACTCGCGGCGGCGTGGGAAGATATGTGGGTACTCGTCGCCACTGTCACGATCCATCCGGGTTTGTGAACAAGGGAGTGCTCGAGGGACCCTCCGTTAGACGGACGCTCCGCAGCGTGGTGGTGCTGAACGATGACTGACCGCCGAGCAGCCGTGCTCGTCGGTGTTTATTGCGGTGCGGTGACCAATTTTGCCTGCCGAGCTTAGCAGGCCACCGAGCCTGGCGGCAAACGAACTTAGGGGAGGGGGGCGTCACATGCTTGCTACAGAAACCCTCAGTAGTGACTATTGTCTCATCAACTCAACCATTTGCACACGCCCCATGGCACAACCCATCAAACAAGCCAGCATCCCAGATTGAACAAAACTCCGACAAAATTGGCAGGACACTGTTTCCATACACGCGCAAGGCTACCAGGCCTGGTCCCAGCAATTTATTGCTAGCTTTCGTTCTACGGAAACACAGATCCAGCTCTCAGAGGTGGTCTCGGATGTAGATGGCCTCTTTGGGAAGCCCGGCACAGCCTCGTCCGTCACTGGGGCCATCAGAAACACAATAGAGAGCTAAAATCTCGCATATCATAGCTCACCCAGAAGGCAGCAGAGTAAGCGGCTCAGGTCACCGACAGTTGATGTTCGCCTCGATGTGAGTAAGTGAAACTTAAAGCTGTTGTGGATGTCGTTAAGTCACATTACAATAGGCAAAGTGACGCTGATCGCAAGGGGTTAACTGTTTATTGAGATAGAATAAGCAAGCGATAGAATGGAAACTATCTACGCTGACATCAAACTACAAGTCAAAAGTTAGAATTTTCGGTTTTCGTTCTCTTAGCCGAATGTCCATGGAATCCCTCTCCAACGGCCCTGCACGTACCTCAAAGCATCCCCTACATCCCCCACACCCCATCGTTCGTCCAATCACACTGCGGTGCGCGCAGTGTGCAAGCAACGGGGCACCAGAGTGACACTATCGGGAGTTCCAACGCGTAACGGCCGTCGCCACAAATTCTTTATAGTGCGACGAGTCTCTTGCCTCACAACCTCGCAAGACACACTTCCACGAAGAAAGCACTTCCACGCCCCGCTGGGGCATCTGCCCAGTTTGCCGAATGTCTCCGCATACTGCTGTTCAGCGGCGAGCGGTTGATTTCAAAGCCACGGCACTGCTTCTGCGAACCGACTGGCGGTAGCCCCGACTCACAGTCAACTTGCTTACGCGCTCTTAGTAAACCGTGGCTCCCCCACCCCCGTTGGCTATAACTCTCCGGCGCCGTGTTGGTGTCGAACTACGCGTCTTTTTTGATGACCGCGTGAGACCCTTACATGCAGCCGCCCACACAAGCAACGCTGAACTCCACGCCCACTCTAACTGGGCTGGCCGCTCCAATACGGCTGCGCGACAAATGTCCAGCCGAAACCCATCGCGCCTTTTTCGCGCCCTCATTGACCCCATACAAACCCGCAATGAAACACCTAAATACTTGCAGCGCGCCGTCCACGGCTCCGCTGGTAACACAACTCTGTGAGCGCACAAGCTCAGGTACCTTTGCACTACCCAGGATGACCGAGGGCCGGTATACTTATATGCAGGCTCTGATAATGTCGAGCGGGATCAAAGTTTTCGGCTCCACAACCTGATCGCAGCCCTGGACAAAATGAAGCGTGGCACTGCACTCGGACGGAACAGAACTGCAGTCAAGCTTCTGGCAAATCTGCCGGACTCGACTTACAGTTCACTATTGGCGTACTTGAATTCTATCTGGCTCGGAGAAGTGCCCCTCCCTATCGAATGGAAGACAGAACTTGTAACCTTTATTTCTAAACCTGGCAAAACCGTGAATACAGACAACCTACGCCCCATCTTCCTCACCTCTTGTGTGGGCATGTTAATGGAGACGACGGTGCGGGACAGGTTGTTCACTTTTGTAGGAGACCACAACACATTTGCGGACACCATGTTCGGGTTTTGGCCACACAAATCTGCACAGGATGTTCTCCTCCAACTAATATATAAGATGCGTCTATGGTGAACACGCTGCAGTCAGCGTAGGACGATTGTTTAATGATCTAGGGCCCCGCGTGGCGTTCATTTTTTAGCGAGGGTGCTTAACAGTATTGTTCACCTCTGCATCTTACGTCAGACTCCCGCGAATTTTACGAATTGCTATCGAATTAAGTAGACTGCTTGAACTGCAGTTCCAGTGCCAACTGGCGTGCAACAGACAATAGTAGAACATGCGCATAAGAAGCAGCAGCGGCGGCTACGTCTTCTATATCTTTTCACTTTAGCATATCTTTAAAATTTATTCTGTGAGCACCACGTACCGACACAATAAGTGTATACAAATATACTTACACGACAAAGTCTATTTGATTTAACAGAGAACGATGTAGCCCACCAACAATTATTTCTAACGATACAGATAGCTTATGCCTACAGAATTAATATGTTGCTGTGTGTTGAGCTACCTTTCTGAAAATAAAGCCCCGCAGGCTCCAGTGGCCTCTTCAGAAGCAAAGTATTTTATCAACGGCGTGTGAAATGCACGTCATTGATATGTGTCTCTTTATTGCTTCTCTTTCCAGTTGACAATGTTAACGACTCATGAAAGAAGAAACTCTACCAATAATTTACAACTATAATTAGGGATAAAAACATTGCCACTTGCTTGGAGAGGTCATAAATATATCCAGGTATAATTCTCGCAATAACCGAAATGAGACCAAGGCAGATTCACTCAAAATCAGAATGAACAACAGTCCCGCGCCGCAGCGCTTATCCTCGGACTCACAGTAGAAAAAAAAAAGCAACACGGGCTGCAGTTTTACCGGAAAGGCAAGCAGTATTAGTGATAGCAAAATATAAGCAAATTTTTCCAAGCGAACCATTCTTTGAGGACACACCTAGTCTCTTCAAGTGCAACTGTAATCAAAAGTAATACATACATACATACATACATACATACATACATACATACATACATACATACATACATACATACATACATACATACATACATACATACATACTGTTAAGATGCGTTATAGTTCGGTTGATTAGACGCTCAGATAGCAGAGCACGTAGCGAGAGGACACAGAGCTTCGGCAACACAGACACAAGGCTTTCAACCAAAACGTTGTCGTCGTCTTTCTCGAAGCAGTGCCTGCCGCGCGTTCTTCTCCAGTACAATTGCCTCCCCGGAGAAGAGGAGCCGTCTCGGCGACCTACGGGCAAGATAGCACAGGTGGATCAAAGTACGGCTTGAGCCGCTGAACGTGCACGATTTCGCGCCCTCGGCGGCGCTTATCGCAAGGCGGCTCAAGGGGTTCTACCAAGTAGTTCACAGGAGACGTTTGACTGACGACACGGTAGGGACCTTGGTACTTGGAAACAAGCTTTGGTGAAAGTCCAGGGCTGGTAGCGGGAACCCAAAGCCAGACTAGTGAGTCAGGGGCAAAGGGTGCCAGAGAGGAGGGAATATCCCGAAGGTGCTTCTGTCGCTGCTGATCAGCCGAAGTAAATGTGCGGGCGAGCTTTCGGCACTCTTCCGCGTGTGCAGCAGCTTCGGACAGGGTAGTAGCCTCCGTTGGGTCAGGGCGATACGGAAGGATGGTGTCCATTGTGCAGGAAGGCTCGCGTCCGTAAAGAAGAAAGAACGGGGAAAATGCTGTAGTGGTCTGTGTGGCGGTATTATAAGCGTACGTCACGAAGGGGAGAATTCGGTCCCAATTGGTTTGGTCAGATGCGACGTACATGGCTAACATATCGCCAAGAGTGCGGTTAAAGCGCTCAGTCATGCCATTAGTTTGCGGGTGGTATGCAGTAGTAGTACGGTGAAATACGTTGCATTCCTTGAGCAGGGCTTCTATAACTTCAGACGCGGCCTCTGTCGCTCAGCAACTCTCTGGGGGCTCCATGGCGAAGTATGATGTTACGCAGAAGGAACCCGGCAACATCCCGCGCAGATGCGTTGGGCAGAGGCGAAGTTTCCGCGTAACGCGTGAGATGGTCTATCGCCACTATCACCCAGCGGTTGACATCTGAAGTACCCGGAAGGGGTCCATAAAGATCAACTCCGACCCGGTCAAAGGCCCGTCCTGGGCAAGGCAAGGGTTGCAGTGGAGCAGCTAAGGCATGAGGGGTATTCTTGCGGCGTTGGCATGCGAGGCAGGAGCGGACATATTGGCGGACGAATCGGTACGTCCCGCGCCAGTAATAACGAATTCGCAGGCGCGCGTATGTTTTGAGTACTCCTGCATGTGCGCATTGCGGGTCATCGTGAAACGCTGCACATATGTCCGAACGTAGATGCCGAGGAACCACGCGTAACCATTTGCGCCCGTCCGAGAGGTAGTTACGGCGGTACAGGAGCCCGTCACGAACAACGAAGTGGTGTGCTTGGCGACGCAACGCACGTCCAGTAGAAGGCGCTGATGGGTCTGACAGAAAAGCCAGCATAGCAACAATCCATGGATCCTTGTGCTGCTCCGAAAGCATATCCGTGGCGGTGAGGGAGGACTCGCATATTCGTACTTTCTGATAATTGGGCTGGCCTGACACTGCGGAGCGAGACAAGGCATCCGCGTCCGAATGTTTACGGCCTGAGCGGTACAGCACTCGAATATCATACTCTTGGAGGCGAAGCGCCCATCGAGCGAGGCGACCTGAAGGATCTTTCAAGGACGACAGCCAGCAGAGTGCATGGTGGTCCGTGATGACGTCGAACGGGCGACCGTAGAGGTAAGGACGGAACTTATTTATGGCCCAAACGATAGCCAGGCATTCTTTTTCTGTAACGGAATAGTTTGCTTCCGCTTTCGTGAGTGCGCGGCTAGCGAAGGCAACAACGTATTCATCGAAGCCAGTCTTTCGTTGTGCAAGAACAGTGCCAATGCCGACGCCACTGGCATCCGTGTGTATTTCTGTCGGTGCGCTTGGGTGAAAATGTCGAAGTATGGGGGGTGAGGTTAGAAGACGTCGCAGCGTCGTGAATGCGGCATCGCAAGCTGGCGGCCAAGCCACCAGGTCGTGGTTACCCGCGAGAAGCTGCGTCAAAGGCGCTATTATGGTGTCGAAGTTGCGGATGAAAGGACGAAAATAGGAGCATAATCCGATGAAGCTGCGGAGTTCTTTTGTGGTCTTTGGTCTTGGAAATTCGGCAACGGCTTGGAGTTTGGTTGGATCTGGGAGCACACCATCTTTCGAAACAACGTGGCCAAGGATGACTAGCTGCCGGGCGGCGAAGCGACACTTCTTCAAGTTGAGCTGGAGTCCAGCATCGGCAAGGCAAGTGAGCACGCGTTTGAGTCGGAACAGGTGAGAAGAAAAGTCCGGGGAAAAGATGACAATGTCATCGAGATAACAAAGGCATGTCTGCCATTTGAGGCCCCGGAGTATGTTATCCATCATTCTTTCAAAAGTTGCAGGCGCATTACAGAAGCCAAAGGGCATCACGGTAAATTCATATAAGCCATCAGGCGTAACAAATGCCGTTTTCGGACGGTCTGCATCAGCCACCCGGACCTGCCAATAACCAGATCGTAAGTCTAAGGACGAAAAGAATTCAGCGCCTTGGAGGCAGTCCAGTGCGTCGTCGATACGGGGAAGAGGATATACATCTTTCCCGGTTATCTTGTTGAGTCGTCGATAGTCCACACAAAAACGAATTGTCCCATCTTTCTTTTTGACCAGCACTACCGGAGAAGCCCAAGGACTGTGTGATGGCTGTATCACGCCGCGTCGGAGCATGTCTCCTACGTGCTCATCGATGACACGACGCTCCGTCGCGGACACACGGTATGGACGTTGGCGTAGCGGCGCGTGGCTGCCGGTGTCGATGCGATGAACGACTGTGGAGGTACGGCCTAAACATTGTTTCTGTAGGTCGAAAGAAGCTCGAAATCGGTTAAGAAGGTCGACGATCTGCGTGCGCTGACTCGGAGTGAGGTTGGGGTCAATAGACGGAGCAAACTCTCGCTCACATGCAGGCGGAGGCGCAGAAACAGGGAGAGTCATGGCGTCAACGTGAAGAGGAGTCGAGTCATCAGGTACATCGTAGACAGAGCTCGTGTCGAATTCATCAGCAAAACCAAGGCACTCGCCATGATGTAAGCTTGATGGACACGAAAACGGATTCGAAACGTAAAGTGCACTGGAGCCCTAGCGAAAGGGAAGGAGGGCAAAGGGAAGCAAGAAGGGATGACGGCGTACAGCAAGTTGAGATGGCGTGAAAAGAACTGTGGAATCGTAGAAAGCAGCACAGGAAACGGGTACAAGGGCGGAAGAGAAAGGAGGAATATCAGTGGCGGTGGCAACGAACACTCGAGCAGAAGGTGGAGGCAAATCTTCAGAAAGACTGCCGCAGAATGGAGTCAGCGCAAGTTCTGCACGGGCACAATCAATAATAGCGTGATGAGATGAGAGGAAGTCCCATCCTAGGATGATGTCGTGAGAGCAGCGGGGAAGAACAACAAATTCAATGTGGTATAAACTGTCTTGTATGGCGACACGAACGGTACATGTTCCTAAGGGCTCAATAGGATCAGCGCTTGCTGTGCGTAGCGAAATGGCAGAAAACGGCATGGCGACTTTTCGGAGCGTACGGCGAAGCTGGTCGGCAATGACGGACACTGCGGCACCCGTGTCGACAAGCGCGTGAACGGCGATACCTTCGGCAAAAACTTCAATGACGTTCGTTGGGAATAAACGAGGGCTTGAGCAGTTCGAAGAGATCGCAGTTCTTGCCTCCGGAACTGCGCCATTTAGTTTTCCTCCGCAGCCGGAGGGCGGCGGACGATGGGGGACAGGGAACGTCGACGGGGAGATGGAGACGGACGAGTGTTGAAGCTTTGGGGAACATGAGATGAAGGAGCGAAGTGCGGAACTGGTGGTGAATAGCGGGACTGAGAGTCAGGAGCATTCCCTTGAAGTCTCGCAGTATCGGGAGGATACCAACCTCGCCGGCGGCAGAACCGTGCCACGTGTCCAGCAAAGCCACACGCGAAGCAGATCGGCCGATTGTCTTAGGTACGCCAGGGATTATCAACAGGGGGTCTAGGTAGCGGAGCACAGTTTGGAGCTGGGCGTAGGGGCTGCGGAGGCGCGCAGAAGCCGCTTCTGGGCACGTAGTTCGCAGCTGCAGAAGGCGAGGCGTAGAAGCCGCTTGTGGGCGTGTAATGCGCAACTTCAGGCGGAGGTCTTGGCCTGGCAACGACGGCAGCGTAAGTGAGCGGGACTGTCGCTGAAGGTGGCTGATTAGCAAGAGGTAGTGCGTCGCTGACTTGTTCATGGATGACGCGTCGCAGTTCCGGGGACAAAGAGGACTCAGACGACTAAGTAGCAGGCAGCAGTGACAGTTGGCGCGCGACTTCTTCGCGAACAAATTGCTTGATTTGGTCGAGGAACGAAGAGTGGGCGGAAGCAGCACTAGAACTGTCAGTTAAAGCCGGCGCGACAGCGCGGCGCGTGGTAAGGCGCTGTTTGCGGAGCTCATCGTAGCTCTGGCACAGTGTAATGACCTCGTCGATCGTTTGAGGATTTTTCGCCAAGAGCATTTGAAAGGCGTCATCTTCTATGCCCTTCATTACATTCTTGATCTTTTCAGAGTCGGGCATGGTGGGATTAATGCTCCGGCAAAGGTCAACTACGTCTTCAATGTAGCTGGTGAAGTTTTCACCCTTTTGCTGAGCGCGACCACGCAAACGTTGTTCTGCGCGAAGCTTGCGCATAGCAGGGCGACCGAAGACTTCTTTGAAACAATGGGTAAATGCTGTCCAGGTGGAAAGGTTGGATTCATGATTCCGGAACCAGAGATTCGCGACTCCAGAAAGATAGAAGATGACGTTAGTCAATTTAGCTTTGTCATCCCACTTGTTGTGAGCACTCACGCGATCGTATGACGAGAGCCAATCCTCCACGTCATGGTCGTCGTCGCCGCTGAAGACCGGAGGATCGCGTTGGCGGAGAGCACCGGAGCAGACGACAGGCGATGCCATGGGAGGATCGGGCTGCGCAGCGTCCTGGGGCATAGCAGAAACGGTAGGGAGCGTCCGGCTGCGGAGTTCCAGGTTTGGGAAGGGCCCCGCACGTCCACCAAATGTTAAGATGCGTTATAGTTCGGTTGATTAGACGCTCAGATAGCAGAGCACGTAGCGAGAGGACACAGAGCTTCGGCAACACAGACACAAGGCTTTCAACCAAAACGTTGTCGTCGTCTTTCTCGAAGCAGTGCCTGCCGCGCGTTCTTCTCCAGTACAATAGATACATACATACACGCTGCATGAGTAGGGTTCAGAAAGGTGGTCGGGCCCCAGCTCCTCAGGAATAATGAAAACGTTCCACCTATGTATGCAGGTATATGCACCAATGTATCGCCAGTTGGATGCCAGCGTTTGTCCTATCTCGTATTTGTCCCCGTATTTCCTTCTCGTGCTCTGCACGCTCATGGTGAATTACCAACTAGCCAACTCAGCCACCTTGCTAAATCACTTTGACGTGCTGGCGCTGGGACTTCGGCAGAAAATAAAAAAAAATTAAATTTGGCCTTTAAGTTTTCGTGCAATAACGAAACATCACCCCAAAATAAGCGAAATTGAGCGCTGAAAGAACACCTTATCAATATAAATTGAGATAATGTTTATCTTTAGTGTTTCTTTAAAGAATACCCGCAATTTCCTGTTAACTGTCCAAGTGGTAGCTTTGACACTCGGTACTTTGGTACTGTAACGCAGCCTTACACACCGACAGTTTAGATTTCTGTAGACATGAACGACCGGTCTTTTATAAATGTAGAAGGCCTTACCAGTGCAATTCTGTTTCCGTGGTGCTGAAGTTTTTCAGTGAGGAATTCAACAAATGACAACAGCACTGTCTGGGAGTGCTTGTACGGAGAGTGCACTATGCCCTCTTGTATTGGTGCTTGCATTGTAACCTTCAAAAAAAAAGAAGCAGTGGGCACATATGAATATTAGGACTTGCGAGATTCTGAAAATACATACGACCATGTTTTAATCCTTGTTGTGAAGAGAAATGTTTTTTTTTAATTTTAATGTATATGTTGTGTGCTGTTATTCAATCCACGAGAAACCTAATCCTTGTAGCACTGAGATGGACGGTTGACGCGGGCTAGCTGGTAAATATCGCAGTCTAAACAGCGCTAAAGGATGGGACAAGTTAGTAGACGAACAATGAAGCACTGACCTTCAGCTAATGTTTATTACTTGCCTACATGACGTGCATGCCACTGCATTAAGCAGGGCATGCGGTAGCGCGTGAATTAAAAGAAAAAGGGAAACTGGAACAAAGGGCATCCTCGCTGTGCGCTGAAAAGAATGAGGGTGCTCTCCAGAATTAGGTGTTAAAGCCATTGTAAAAAGTATCAAAACCTGAGATCACGCCATGTCTACGTAGCTTACGATATACCAAAAACAAAAAAACAGAGAAGCTCATGGTGCATCAGCACGCCTCCTATTAGGACCTTGGAGAAAGAGATGGAAATGTTAAATAGGTGGCCGCGGGCGCGGCAGGGCTGCGGCACCTCAAATGAAATCACATTTAATGACGTTGTCGAGATTCCCTTCATTGTGCTCTTTCCTTGCTGTGTGTTTATATACTATGGACAGCAGGCAAGTAAAGTAACTTGAATGACAGCGCTTCGTCGCTTGTGGTCTTGCTCGTTGCGTCCTTTCGCATTATTTACAACTCAGAGAGTGGAGGATTACGGCTGCTGCCGGGGCAGGTTTAAATGTGGCGGGCGTTATGAAGACACCTTCATAATGCGGCTTCTTTTCTGACGTAATCGAGAAAACGAGAATTGAGAGTGGTATACAGACGGGGCTCTATAGGTGATGTTCATGTAGGGAGCTGCCATTGTCGCTGGTAGCTTATGTCGAGCGTCGATGCATCCATTCTGAATTGCTCCGCAAGAATCTGGCAACGTAGTGCAGCAGACCTCGTAGCTGAACTCGAAGAGGGACAGAAGCGCACTTCCGGAGCAAAATCTTGGCCCCGTGATGCCAAAAAGCAGAACGATGCTTTTCGGCAGAAATTCAGAATGACGACACGGAAGCGCATACGTGAGTGCACAGAGGGGCGGTGGCCTCCCTGTGTGAACTAGCACTCGTTGTTTGAAGTTTTTATGAGCGCATTTGATGACATATTTTCCATTTTTGTTCAACAGGGCATTGACCTGTCTAGCATATGCGTACAGATCTTCCAGACGTGGTGATTGAACGTCGTTGGAATAGTCATATAGAATAATCACTGAGAATGCAAATGTTTGCTGTCATTTCGGGATCATGGCTGCTGCTGGGAAAGTGTAATGCGAGACTTCTGTGGATTTCGATTTCTATTTGAAGGAAGGTGAAATTGTTTGAGTCTTTTTTATGACTAAGGATAGTTATGAAAAGAAACCTTGACATATATGAGGGCGCGATGATCACCACCTTGTGAAATTTATTAGAAACAAATAAAGAGTAAGAAAGGCTGCTACGTCCTTTCCTTTTCCCCAAAGCAGTTTCTGATCCGTTTCTGATATACACCCTCAAAATGTTTACACCTTTCAGCCGTATGTTGTCCCACAACAATAATCGTCATCTGTCTTGCCCACGTTGAACACTGAGAGCCCAGTACTTCCAAGTCACGGATGGCTTGTGCGTTATCAGCGTGACTTGCATTTTCGTCAAGAAAGTAGCAAGTGCTGAGTTCTCAAGAAAGGAAACACAAGCAAGGCAGATGACCATTATGGTTGTGGGACAAGATAAGGCCGAAAGGGCGTAAAACATTTTTAGGAATAGTGCCTGGTCGCAGCGAGGTCATTAATATACCTGGTATTAAAGTAGACGTTGCGCACATTGCGTAGCACATTACTATATATATGCGTGATGAGCGGGTGCCTATTAAGTGATAACGTTTACTTTATATGATTTACTCCGGGACATGACTGATATGGCTGAATGCCTGTTCTGACTGAGCTTGGATAGCACATGAAAACAAACATAATTGTATGCGGGATGACGGGCGATGGGAAAGGTAGGTCAACAGAATAAACTCATTATTGTTACATACACATCAACACTACTCAAGCAGAAGATTGGGTCAGTTGGCGCAAAGCACGTGTAATTGGAAATCGAGGGGAGATGCGTCCGTCCTGCAGAAAACATAAACAGGATGCTGCTGATGATGATAACGACATATGAATAAAACATTTAAAACATTCTCGAAAATACTCAGTACATTTGCGTGCAAGTCGACGCACGAATGTGTATTTTTATTTTTAGGGCCGAATCAAACAATTTCGCGCATTTTATTATTCCCCTAGGAGGTGGACATCATAATTATTGGGATCATATCCATTTAGAAGCAAGTGGATTCGGACTACACTCAAAAGATGGCAGGCGAGCCAATATTTTTTGACACCACTGAAGTCATATTCTTCAGTTAGCTGAGCGTTTGAGGTATGGCTAGAGAATATATTTCTGCAAGGATTCATGCGACCCGCAAGCAACTTGTGTTTGCGCTTTCCTACCGTTTGACTTTCGTAGGAGTTTTCGGTTCCGCTGTTGCACGTCCATCCCTCGCAGTTTCCTGCGTACTTTCCCGGCAGCAGTTCGAGCATTTGCAGGTGAGATCGAATGAGATTCTCCATTGGCAATCCGATTGATGAAAGTGAAGGGGCCAATACAGCATTCAGAGCCCTAAAAAAGAATTAAACGCAAACAAATGAATTGTCTTTGTAATCAACCAGCAAAATAATGGAAGACCGTAACTTTTTAATCGAAGTTTGCAGAAAAAAATGGGCTGATTTCTTCCAACTTTTAAACATTTAAGTTTTCATGAGGTACGAAGTTTGTCCGTAATATTGGTATCAGTTCAAAGCTTGCGAAATTCCTTACACTACGAAATTGCAATCATATCCCACTATGTTTTTTTTTTATACAGACAGTTTCTAGAATGAAGAGCTGTTCTGCACGAATAGTGAGCTGTTATTATTGTTTGAGTGTCAGCACTTTGTGCGTTAACGTGCTCTATATTTTCCCATGAGAAATAATCTGCTATAGTGAAATTATTACACTGTGAGGCCTTTCTATGCCTCCCGCTAATGATCATACGAAATAAATGTGACAAGCTCTTCAGCGCTGCGCGAATAGTGCAATAAAGAAAGGTGCAGAAGTGAAGAAAAGGTAACTGTACTCGTGCCATATATGCGAAAATCCTGCTGATATTTTAAACTTGCCCGCGGCCGTGCACCAAAATGTAGAGCGGAAAGAATTACGTTGAAATACTTGAGAAAAACTGTTAGTATGAAAATTAGCTTGTTTTTCCTTGTTTATAGTAACAAACGTTTATGAGCCGGGATGTGTGCTCGCCGCTCCTTAATGTTATCAACGCATCCATAGAAGTGGCGACTGAGAGTAGAACAGCTGAACTAATGTACAAAAGAATGAAGCACCGTCTCCCTGTTACCTTGAAAAACACGCATCCAAGAAGCGCCTTCTGTGGAATCCGTCGCAAAATAATATGGACAAAAAATAAATGTGATGAGGTGCTGCACCATGAATGTCAACAACTAGAAGAAAAGACCGAAGTAACACAAAGGCAAGTCCAGGATTATAGGGTTAATCGGAAAGCTAGCTTAAGATTCACTGCTAAACCTGACCTCTATTCAAACTTCGGGTCCCCGTGCTTCATTATCATAGAAGTCAGAATTTGCTAAATCCTGAGACACCCAGAGAAAGTATGCAAATAATCATATGTATGTCGCTAGTGACGTTGATAGTTCCCGGAGTCTGTAGTCCCGTGTGCGCCTTTTTTATCTTTTAAACGAAGCCTACAAAATTTGCTCTAATCGTAACGCTACAGATGAATTATGCGCAGAGGCGTACATCATTTGCAAGAAAAACCCAAGAAATTCATTTATTAAATAGAATGACTACAGTGATTAAATTCTTGAGTACAAACTTGAAGGAAATTTTTACATTGGAAAGTTGTAAGAAATCGTCTTGAATCTCTTGGTACGTGTTTCGACATTCCAAGATGGCCATCTAGACCGAAATAACCCGCGTGAAATTAGTCGTTCGATTTACCTGATCACGCACGCGTCCGCGACAAGCACGGTTTTTCGTCATTTATCCTAAGACATAAATGTGTGGATAAAAAAATATAGAAATTCTGACAATTGCCTACTGATGCGTTGGCCTTGTTTGGCACGGCTGTGACTTTGTTTTTGATTAGTTTTGCTTTCGTGCTGTTGCTAGCTTAGGCGTGTCTACCCATGGCCTTTTCAGTGGCAAAGAACGCTTAATGCATAGTAGACAGTTGCTATAATTTCTCTCGGCATCCTACCCCTTCAATGTAATCGTACCAATTGAGTCGAAACGCCGGGCACGTGAGCAGAGCGTTCGAAAGGGAACGCCAGCTGCCGCAGTAGCATATGAGGTGTGGCGTGAGATAAGAGTGCATAGCCGCGATGTCATGCCACCCTCCACGAGAGCGTGTAAGCGCGACTAAACGAGGACGTAAAAAGAAACATACACAGGGACAGTGCTACTTTCAACAATATGTTTTATTTTGGCGCGCATCGATAAATCTATACCGTACGAGCGGAAACAAACGACACAGCAAAAAGGAACATTCAGTTGTGCGTGTCAGTGAACCGTACACGTGTCCAAGGCATGGCCATTGCAGTGCATGTTTTTAGTACGCCTTGCACACATGTACGGTTCGTTGACATGCACCACTGAACGTTCGTTTTTGCTGTCTTGTTTGTTTCCGCTCGTGCGATATATATTTAATTATGCGTGCCTAAATAAAATCTACAGTTGAAAGTAGCGCAGCCTCTGTGATTCTCATTCTTTCGACATCCTCGTTTCATCGCGCTTATGCACTCTATTATGGTTTCAAACCAACTAGCCCGCCAACGAGTTTTAACCAAATGTCACTCTCGCCGCCGCTCTCGCAAGCCTGTGTTATACGCGCGTTTGTTGTCCACGGAAACTCCTGCGTTCTGACGGTGCCTCTAAGCGTCTCAACGCGCTCGCTTGTCCGCGACGTGTTGGCGAAGGATTCTCAGCCGCTATCAATTGTACAGTTGGCCACCCCAAAACCTCAAGTTGGCCCACACCCCAATTTCAAGTTGGCCCAATAACATATTTTAATTTTTTACAACCCCACATTTCAAGTAGCCAACCCCTTGAAATCGAAGTTAGCCTACCCACAAATTTCTGTGCGGCCACCTCCCGCCCACAAACTCCCAGTTGACCTACCTCTAAACTTAAGTTGGCTCACCCTCGGATTTCAACTTGGCCCACAGTGAAATTTAATTTGACCCACCCCTAAATTTCAAGTTGGCCCACCCCCCAATTGCAGTTGGCCCTACCCCAAATTAAGTTTGCCCACCCCATATTTAGGATAGTCCATCTCCTTATGTAGGTTGGCCTATCTCCAAAGATCAGTTCACCCACCCCCCGATTTCAACTTGGTTTACTATGAAGTTTTAGGTTGGCCCACCTCCAAAACTAATTTAGCCACATCAAACTAGAGCCACAACAAATTTATTTGGTCCACGTCGAAATTAAATGTTGATCGATCCCCAAATTTTCAGTTGGCCAACCCCCTAATTAAGTTGGCCAAGCGCACATTTCAAGTAGGCCTACCCACCCGCCGTGGTTGCTCAGTGGCTATGGTGTTGGGCTGCTGAGCACGAGGTCGCGGGATCGAATCCCGGTCACGGCGGCCGCATTTGGATGGAGGCGAAATGCGAAAACACCCGTGTAATTAGATTTAGGTGCACGTTAAAGAACCCCAGGTGGTCGAAATTTCCGGAGTCTTCCACTACGGCGTGCCTCATAATCAGAAAGTGGTTTTGGCACGTAAAACCCCATAATTTAATTTTTTTAAGTAGGCCTACCCAAAAAGTTTAAGCTGACCCACCCCCAAATTTAGGCTCGCCACCGCCGAACGCCAAGTTGACCGAGACCCAAATAGCTGTTGGCGCACCCCTACTACAAGCTTCCCCATGCAAATTCTAAGGAGCCCTGTGTATCTTTAGAGGTATTATATTCTTATTATATTTGTTTGTTTTAAATTGTTCTTTTATCGTTTAAAAGCGACGAATCATCTACATTTACACTGTCACAGCGAATAAGTGCCCCAACTTTGCAGAGGGACTTTTTGCATGACTGGGCTGGGGAGCTCGCCGCAGCCGACTTCAGCACTAAAATGAAGCCACCGTCGTAGTTGCATCTTCCAACAAGATGATAACAATTCTCGCTTAGCGCAGCTCTAGATTGACTGCACAGCCACAGCAGGAGCAAGACAGACTTCTTTATTGCATGGCCTGGTGAAGCTTCATTTTTCGCCGTCCCATTACGTCACAGTAAGAGTGCACGACGAACCAGGCTTCAGTTTAGCGTGCGTAACGAGGTCACATAATAAATGATTTCAAGATAGATATTTTGATTTACATTACAAGTTTTTACTTTGACTTGATTGCAAATTTGAAAAGTAAAAATAGGGAACTGTATTTTTATAACGACACCGTTGGAATTTCCGATATATAATGTGCCGCAGAATTTTAGCTAAAGATTTTATTGTAGTTATTTTAGGTTGCGAATCGATTGTTCTGGTTTTTCTTGCAAATGATGTCCGCCTGGGCACATAATTCATCTGTAGTGACGTAATGCGAGCAAATTTTGGAACGCTTCTAAAGAAAGTGACCAAAAAATAAAAACCCACTGTAGAGACCCTCTTCGCGGAACACATTGCTCTAGATGAACAAGAGGGTACCTTCGGCCTCCTCTCCTTGCGTTGCCTGAGAGAAAGCGCGCGAATGCCGAACCATTTACGATGCTACCATGCGATAAGCTGTCGGAAAGGCAACTGGGTTGTTAAAGTACAGTGGATCAAGACACGCAACAAAATGTGGAGTGGTAGAGAGAATACCAGTGAAGTAGTTGACTGCAAAATGAGGGATATGCGTATTAAAATAAATAAAAAATACGATCCAGGCTCATAAAGCGGTGCTACTCAATAAGTATCGGTGTTGCCAACCCTTAGTGAAGCATGGCTATCTTCGAGGTTAAAAAATGCACTCATCCACCAGCCTTGCGTCCCTAACCTTCAAAGTGAGGGCTTCAACTCCGGGTCCTCGGCAAAACAAAGTGCCGCTGGTTCCACTGTGATCAAGGGAATAGCGCTGCTTCCTGGAATGGTAGCTTTCTCGCAGTGTATAACCAGAACCGCGAGTTCAGTCTTTAGCACCCGTACATTTTGTAATGTCGCATTCTGTAACAGCCGAATATGAGCGTCAAAATCGCGTCGTTCACTACACAACACGTTCGCTAGAATCTAATGCCGTTTGCAATTATGGGCACCCTAATATCGGCTATCTGGAAATAAACATTCGCCTGGCAAATGCCATGAACCTTGAAACTTCTTTTGCATCTATGCACATCTGTCAATATTAGCTTTACCGGGAAGGCGGGAGATGGAAATTCAAGGCCATGAGCAAAACGAGAACAACGTGAAAGCAGGAGCCAACATCTGGACCAGTGGACTTGTCTTCTTTAAGGCGACATATGCTTTCCTCGCCACAGTATATATAGGGGGGGGGGGGGTCTTCTAAAGGGGAGAAGGGCGTAAGGTGGGTGGGTGTTGAAATGAGTGAAGGGTGTGTTAGCGGCGAGGGTGTCGAACTGAGAATAAAGGAGTGCTGTGCACAAGGCCAGGGACGCGGCCGTCTGTCAATCACGTGTCAACGCCCGTGTGTCAGCCGGCGTGCCCAGCAGCCCTCTATTATCTGTTTCGCTGGTGGTCATGACTATGGTTTCTCTGAAAGATAATAGAAGGAGCGGTAGAAAGCGGTGCTCGTGAAAAAAAAGAAACAAAAGAAAATACCGATATGGCATAAATCAGTAAATCAGTAAAAAAAGGAGAAAGAAGGCTAAGAAACCAAACTAAGTGTCGTTGCCGATAGCTTGAAATTTAGCATAGCGAATAGATTCTAAAGTTCCCTTTGAAACGTTTTTGCCTATTGGTTGCAATGTCTTGGACTTATGGATAAAGTATGATTCTCTGTATTTTTTTTCTCGTTAAAAACAGAAATTTGAGTGTAAGATGTAGAGAATAAATTCATCAAAGTTGTCACCTGTTTGGTTGAAATGCTCGGCGACGGCTTTCGGAAGCTCTTTAGCTGTGTCCGCGCGATGTCCGTTTAATCTGACGTTCATTGATTAGCATTATCCCGGTTCACTGATATATTGTTTCTTAGAGAAGGAACTTTCAAGCACATAAATCACATCCGAACTTGTACAAGTGAAGCTAGATTTCACTTTGTGTGTGTAACTATTGGCGGTGCTTTTAATTTTAATGTTACTCTGAAGGTGCCTGAAGGTTTTGCAGCTAGGGCGGCAACAAGCTTTTATTGCGAGGGGGAGGCTGTTGGCTGACTTTTGCGTGCACTAACATGCCTTTAAAGTTCCTGTTGCGGTGACAGGTAAGCCTTGGTAAATCCGGGAACGCTTTTCTTAGACGCTCGTTACTTGATAATATTGGGTGGTATTTTGGTAGGGTGTTGTTTATGCTTGCGAGTGCGTTAGAATATTTTGTTATAAAGGACGGCGGTCTGCAGATTCTGGTGTAGGCTGTTTCTTCGCTAATTCTGACTTTCTCTCCAATCTTGACGCGACATCACAAGCTCTATCGAGAGCAACTTGTGGATAGTTTCTTTCTGCTAGCGTTGTCTTCAGGACATTTAGAGGGTAGATATAATCGTGTTCTTCGATGCAGGTTCTTCTTATTCGTTTCGCTTGTCCGAGAAAAATTCTTTGCTTGCAGTGTCGAGGGTGATGACTGTTGTAGTCTAAATATTGCTGGCTATACGTAGGCTTCCGGTAAACTGGCGTTGTCAAACTGAGAACGACACATTGCGTCACCGGTTGCGTTGATGAAAAAGAAAGACTGCAGCCTACGGTTCTGCATGGATTACCTCAAGTGCAACCACGTCACAAAAAAGGACGTGCATCCACTACCGTGCATCGATGACTCCTTAGATCGCCTCCGGCATGCATGCTAGTTTTCGTTCATGGACTTGTGCAGTGACTGCTGGCACATTGAAGTGGAGGAGCGCGACCGTGAATAGGCTCCCTTCATTACGCCGGACGACCTGCATGAGTTTAAGGTTCTACCATTCGGCTTCTGTTCATCAAGAACTGACTAGCGCAAGAGTGGACACAGGACACTAAAAAGGCGACAAGGACGAAGAATCGCCCCCAACTTTTCAACGAAAGATGGACAGTGTCTGTAGCCTGAAGTGGCAATCTTCTCTGGTGTATTTAGATGCTGTCGTAGTCTTCTCTACGACGTTTGAACAACATACGCAGCAACTCAAAGCCGTTCTTATTACCAGCCGTACCACTCATCGTTTTCTTAAACGAGAAAAATCCCACTTCGCCTATGACGAACTAAAATTCCTTGGCCACGTAGTCAGTAACACTGGAATTCTACCCTACCCAGAGAAAACTACGGCGGCTGTCTGTTTTCCGACAGCTACAAGTAAGCTGGAAGTCCGATGCTTTGTGGGGTTTTATGCCTACTACTGTCGCTTCGTTGAACACACCTCGCTGAACTAGCAACTCGACTTCTGGAGGACGACGCCACCTTTGTTTGGGCGCAATAACAGCAAGACGCCTTTCGGGAGCTCCAGACCCGCCTTCAGTCTCCTCCAATTCTGGGCTATCTGTATATATGTATATATGTATATATGAACGTAAGTGGTTATTCAATCAGCAAAAAACACCTTTCATCGCTCAGTGCTTAGGTGTCTCTACGATTCCTGGAAACACGGCTATGTTGACATCAGCAACAGCTGGGATTGACAACAGCCTAGCCCTACTCAAATAAACTTTCATATATAGAATCAGCATGATTTTCTTTTTCACAACCATTGTATTGCTTATGTAATGTTATCCGACACATTTTTTTTTTATTTCCTGCGAGCTACCTTTAAGCAATAGTAAATCATTTCTAAAGACACTAAACAGTGCGACACATCCGCAAGCGTTTCGCGGCAATTTGCAGTAGATCTACGTATATGTGTCATTTTTTACCTCTGTTAAAATATATGTACAAGTCCCATACGACCGATATAAGAGCTTCTAGCGTTTTTGGAAACCAGATACACAGGAATAAATTATGTGATCTGCGATCCTGTGTCTGTGTACGCTATAGAAAGGCGTTTCTTTTCCTCATGTCACCCACACTGCTGCTGTCACAGTGTCATCCCGTCATTGACAAGCAATACAAATCGTTCTTCTCGGTACAGAGGAGCCAACCAGCCGGAAGCAACACGGGCACACCGCTTCTTTTAGCTCTTATGGCATCCGTAACGGCAAAGGCGCGTTCCCGTTACAGCACTAGCGCATGCTTACTCATCACTTTGACCGCTTAGGCTGGAGTAACGGTTTGATATTATCGAATGCACTGGAGCAGTGTATAGGCTGATCCTCGGGTCCACGGGATACCATAAGTGCAGAATCTCCGAGCATGATGGGGTGGCGAGCACCGGACCTGAACGAATCGCACTGAAAACGGACGGACCGTTGTATGCCGTTATCGTCTACAACAGGTATTGCGTATTGGGCGCAACAAGGCTATCGCTTTAAAACCGACTACGCCCTAGAGATTCATGGAGGGATCTCTGGTGCTGCGATCGCCCAGCCACCATGGGAATGAAAGAAATACATGGATTTTTTTATCTTAGTGCTTGTGACTTCAGACGTTCTTGCGACATCGTTTACCACGCTTTATCTGTTTTCACTGTCCTAAATTTCAGAACACTCAATACTTTTCCAAGTACTGATGACTGCGAACACGCGCAATCGCTACCAATGGCAGCGGTTTATCCTGTCAAGGTGGCCACACCAAAAAGCAGCAAGCGTCTTAACGCCAAGGTCAAGAGACCCCGACCTAGATCACACACACACACACACACACACAAAAAAAAAACAGACGTTCTTGTGGACATGCCCAACAAGCTGTCGGACAAGATGGAGAAAATGTTCGAGGCGCTGGCGGCGCGCATCAGTTACAGCGAGGCAGAGAGGAAGGCGCACAGAGTATAGTATGACAGGCGGCTCGCAGAGCTAAAGAAGAAGATCTCGTAAAAATGGCGGGCACCAAAAAGGGAAGACTCGTCATGTGGCAGTGGAACTGCCGCAGCTTCTCAAAGAAAGAAGCAACGATGGCACAACACATTAAAACGACCGCGAAAACAAAAAGCCCAGCGTAATAGTTCTCAAGGAAACATTCGACCACGCCGAAATTGCCGGGTACGCCACCCACAAACAACGCACAAAAGGGACGGGGAGAGACATAGTCGTGACCACATTAGTTGAAAAAGACTGGTCGCGATGCCGCAAATAATGAGAATTGCGGACACTAGCCACATCCTCATAAAAGTCGTGTCTCGCAGCAAGAAGAACAGCACCTTCGTCCTGATACGTCTAGAGCAGCCCTTCCAAAAAGGGCCTAACACACAATTTCGCAGATTTATTTAACGAAACGATGACCATAGGGTGTGGGGGGGGGGGCGACAACAGGCTCGTCATCGCGGGTGACTTCAACGCTCCACACATGCTGTGCGCATATAGGCACTCGTTCAAGAAGGGAAAAGATCTGTCCGACTCATAGAAAAGGCCGGCCCAACCCTTCTCAGCGACGCGGCCCCTCACACCAGAGTGGGTGCGGGCCCCCATAGAGACAGCACTCCAGACCTAACGCTATTGAGGAGCGCCGGGGGAATCACCCGGGAGAACACCTTCGAGGACCTGGGGAGCGATCACAGGATCCTCAATACAGCCCTAGGAGAGGCCCACGTCCCGAAGGGAACAAAAATTATGTTCAGGACAAATTCCGCAAAATCCGGACAAATTCCGCAAAATCAGAGACGAAAAATAACACGGACCCATGAGAAACAGAAGAATGGAACGGGGAGCTATTACGAGACGCCGAAAGGCTACGACCGAGATGGAGTGGGACGAGTGGGGGGCTCGACGCGAACACCAACACGACGACGACGGTGGCGGTCACCCTGCGCGAATGGACAACAGGCTCGCGCACCTCGTAGAAGCCGAGAAATTCATGCAGAAATGTCTGAAAAAGAAAAGCCCAATAGAAATCTAAAGCGCCAAATCGCAGAACTAAACAAGAACACCGAAACACACTGCGCCCGGTTATGTAATCAGTATTGGGACGAAGCATGCGACGCCATGGACGGGAACATCAACACGGGCATGACGTGGAAAATCCTGAAGCACCTGCTCGACCCGTCGGACAGGAAGACAGCAGCGAAAACGGGAATGACCAAGCTCAGACACACGTACAAAGGAAACCTCCCTGAGATGGGCGATGAAATCGTCAAGCTGTATCTTGAGAGACTTCCAGCCGTTGAACACCGGAACTACTCAGGCTCTCGCAGCGAAGCACTCGCTAGAGACTTTTCCCAGCAAGAAATCAAGGCGGATCTGCAGACCATCAAGACCAAGTTGGCGCCGGGCCCCGACAAAACCAACAAGATGCTCCGGAACCTGAACGACCAGGCAACAAGCCGCTTGACAGACTACATCAACGAGTGCTGCCGGAACAGCGGGATACGAGACGAATGGAAGAGGTCCGACGTGATCCTCATCCCCAAGCTGGGTAATTCCTTAGAAATACAGAACATGTGGCCGATCTCTCTCACTTCCTGCGTTGGTAAAGCGATGGAGCATGCCTGCCTGAGTGTATAGTTAACGGCTATCTGGAGTGAAACGACATGTACCACAACAATACAATTGGCTTCAGAAGAGTGCACTCTACCCAAGACGCCATGATGCAACTCAAAGGGCAAGTCTTAGGCACCACGGAGCGGGGCTTGACGACAATACTTGGACTTCATCTGAAGCAGGCCTTCGACAGGGTCAAGCACGCGGCCATCCTCTACCACATCGCGCAGCTCGGCCTGGTCAAACGAACGTATAAATAAATGTGAAATCGCCTTACGGGAAGAACAGCCAGAATCAGACTGGATGAGGAGGAGAGCATCTAGGTGGGCACAGGAAGCGCTGTCACACCATAAAGGCCTGCTGTGTCACCGATGCTCTTCAACCTAGTCATAATCGGACTATCGGAAAAACTGGAGCGAACTGAAGGCATTAATCACACAGTGTATGCAGACGACATTACGATTTGGACTAAGAAGCACGCAAGCGAGGGAGACATGCAGAACAGACTTCAAGGAGGGGTAGAGGCAATGGAAAATCATGTGGAGGGGACCGGACTAGAATGCTCGCCGGAGAAATTGGAACTGCAGCTCTACCGCCCCAGGAGGCTAGGCAAACCGTCCAGAGAGAAAGCGGAACCACAAAACAGGGGACTCAGATTAACCTTTAGAAAAGGCTGGATGATACCTATGGTCCAAAAGATAAGAGTCCTGGGTCTCTGGATCGAAGCGAGGGGACGCTCTAACGCGCCTGGAAAAAAAGTCACGGTGACCGTTCGGCTACTCTAGAGGGTCTCCAGCAACAGAAGGCGTAAAAAGAAACAAAGGTCATACGGGTCGTCCACGCCTTCACGATCAGCCACGCCACGTACATGGCGGCATTCGTCCACTGGAACAATTTGAGACAAGATCGATGCGCTCATTAGAAAAGCGTGCGGAACGGCACTGGGTCTCCCCCTATACACAAGAAACGCAAAGTTACTACACCTCGGGGTACATAACACGCTGGAGGAAATCGCAGAAGCACAGAGGATAGCGCAACTCGAAAGACTCTCTGGAACCAAGGTAGGCAGAGAAATCATGAAAAGAATCGGCATTAACTACCACGCAATGAACGGCCCCAAGACGCAGATCCACCCGGACGTCCGAGCGGCAATAAACACTGAAAATATCCGGAAAACAATGCTCCCCGTGCGAAATGCCGAGAGAAGGAAATGCCGCACGAAAACGATTTAAAAAAAATCAAGGCATGAAGGAGGCGGTGCTCTTCGTAGACGCCACCCGGTACCCCCGAAACCGGAACGACAATGGTGGTGTCGGCGGTGACGAGGGTACCTCCTTCGCATGGGAAGACCGTGACTGCGGGCTTTGTAAGGATCAGATCGTCGGAGGCCGTGTTAGAAATGGCAATCGCATTGGCTGTAATCCACGGTCGGCAACAAGACAGGACAATAATCAGCGACTCTAAGACAGCGATTAGGAACTTCACAAAGGGATGGATCTCCACCGATGCGGCCAAAATCCTCATTCGCAGAGCAGAAGACTTTAAGGACGGCAAAATCACACCCAAATGCCTCAAACGGATCCCGGCACATATGAGGGAAGTAACCACGAATGGCTCTCCCAACCTCAACGAGAAGGCCCACTGAGCCGCGCGAGAATTAACCCAATGTGGCTCGGACAGTGACAGCCCAACACCCCGAAACCCCCGGGGAAGGGGGGAGGACAGCGGCGGAGGCGATGTAGAACACGGAGGAGTCGACGACGAAGCAGTAGCAATACAAGACGACAGGGACAGACTGGTCACGTACCACGACATACTCACACGCTATACAAAACAAAGAGAAGCATACCCACAACTCCACAAACAACTCGACAGGTCTTAAGAAACAGGTGGACGAAAGACGCAAACCAGAGTGCTCCGAAACGCAGCACATTTAAACAGAACAAATTCAAGGCACTAACCACACCCGAGCTGCAAGCTCTGCAAGCAGGAACACGCAGACATGGCACACATCTTATGGAAATGTAGAGAGATCAGATCAATATATGTAGAAGACAACATAGAACCGGACCTTCTCGGGGAGCGATGGCGAACCGCTCTGACTAGCTAGGAACTACACGACTCACTATAGGCCATCCAGCGGGCCCGGGCTGCTGTGGAAAGGCTAAGCCTCACCGCACGTAATGCCTGGGTGGCCTGGGCCCGGCCTGGCAACCTCGCAGATCCTTTTGTCATTAAAATTCTTTCTGACCGTCCGTCTCAACGCGCTGACTTTTTCGCGAGAAATTCGTAAGGGCGTTCTGTGGCTCTTGCCGGTGCTTGCGTGCGTGGCGGAATGCTTTCACTACCTAGTTTCTGTGCTTCAGGTCCTTTGTTCGAATCGTGCCTACCTTCGGGCAAGTTTAATAATGTTGTGGTACTGACTTATTGTGGCTCCACAGCCACCATAGTACTCCATAAAAAAGCAACAAAATTCCAATAAAGAAGGGTATCAGGCAGGAAGATACGATCTCTCCAATGCTATTCACAGCGTGTTTACAGGAGGTATTAAGAGACCTGGATTGAGAAGAATTGGGGATAAGCGTTAATGGAGAATACCTTAGTAACTTGAGTTTCGCTGATGATATTTCCTTGCTTAGTAACTCAGGGGACCACTTGCAATGCATGCTCACTGACCTGGACAGGCAAAGCAGAAGGCTGGGTCTAAAAATTAATCTGCAGGAAACTAAAGCAATGCTTAACAGTCTCGGAAGAAAACAGCAGTTTACGATGGTAAGCAAGTCACTGGAAGTGGTAAGGGAATATATCTACTTAGGGCAGGTAGTGACCGCGGATCCGGATCATGAGACTGAAATAATCAGAAGAATAAGAATGAGCCTGGGGTGAGTTTGGCAGGCATTCTCAGATCATGAACAGCAGGTTATCATTATCCTTCAAGAGAAAAGTGTATAACAGCTGCGTCTTACCAGTACTCACGTACGGGGCAGAAACCTGGAGCGTTACGAGAAGGGTTCTACTTAAATTGAGGGCGACGCAACGAGCTATGGAAAGAAGAATGATGGGTGTATGGTAAAGAAATCCGACACGGTTGTGGACGACACGAAGGACGCGGACAAGAAGACGCAACAGCGTAGGCTTAGCCAGTCTAAACCAGGAACAGCGTCTAGCCCGAGCCCCACTTCAGTAGCGCTGGCGATCCGGCTGCGGAGCTCGGCACGGCGCACTTCTTCTTCCTTACAACTTCCCCCCTCGCTGAAGACGGAGCCGCACAGGAGGCCTAAGGCGTCGTGAGGACGAAGGGCTCGTGATACGGCTTGAGCCGATCTACGTGCACCATTTCCCGGCCTCGGTGGCGCAGGTCCGTAGGGGGCGTCAGAAGTTCGATAACGTAGTTCACCGGAGACGTTTGGCGTAGAACCCGGTAAGGTCCATGATATCGGGATACAAACTTGGAGGAGACACCTTGTGTCGAAGTAGGAGGCACCCACAACCAAACAAGAGCGTCAAGCGAAAACTGGTGGTGGGGGCGCCCGTCGTCATGACGAAATTTCTGTAGCGCTTGTTCTTGCGTTGTAAGCGCGCGAGCTATTTGCCGACATTCCTCTGCATACCGGACGGCTTCGGAAGCCGGTGTACCCTCTGACAAGTCGGGACGGTAAGGGAGAATAGTGTCAATGGGAAATGATGGTTCGCGGCCATATAGAAGAAAGAAGGGAGAAAAGCCCGTCGTTGACTGGGGTGCCGTGTTGTAGGCGTACGTGACATAGGGAAGGATGAGGTCCCAGTTGGTGTGGTTGGAGGCGACATACATCGAAAGCGTGTCGCCAATAGTTCGGTTAAAGCGCTCTGTCAATCCGTTTGTTTGCGGGTGATATGCGGTGGTACAGTGATGAATGACGCGGCATTCAGCGAGAAGTTCTTGAATCACGTCGGCGAGAAAGACGCGACCTCGGTCGCTCAGGAGTTCGCGGGGAGCGCCGTGACGTAGAACGAAGCGGTGAAGCAGGAACTAAGCAACGTCACGAGCCGTCGCGGCTGGTAGAGCGGCCGTTTCTGCATACCTCGTGAGGTGGTCTACAGCTACAATGACCCAGCGATTACCAGCAGCTGTGTATGGCAGAGGTCCGTATAAGTCCATCCCAACCCGGTCAAAGGGCCGCGAAGGGCATGGCAGAGGTTGCATTGGTCCAGAAGGGCGGCAAGGATCAGGCTTGCGGCGTTGACATTCTGTGCAAGATCGAATATACTTTTGCACAAATGTGTACATACCACGCCAATAAAACCTGTGGCGTAGTCTGGTGTAGGTCTTGAAGAGACCAGCGTGTGCGCACTGAGGGTCGGCGTGGAAAGCGGCGCATACATCAGTGCGGAGCTGCCGAGGTATTACAAGCAGCCATTTGCGGCCGTCGGAACCGTAGTTACGGCGATAGACAATTCCGTCGCGGATGGCGAAGTGCGAAGCTTGTCGGCGCAACGCTCGGGATGGTGGGCGTGCAGGTGAATTAGGGATGGAATCTATCAAAGATGAAATCCAGGAGTCCTTGCGCTGCTCCAAAGCCATGTCGACAGAAGCGAATGGGAGAAGTGGGTCGTCTAGGACAGACACACTGACAATGTCGGCGTGGACAGGCGAGCGCGAAAGAGCATCGGCATCGGCGTGCTTCTTGCCTGAGCGGTAGATAACCCGGATATCGTACTCTTGGAGCCTCAGTGCCCACCGGGCTCGGCGGCCGCAGGGATCCTTGAGAGACGACAACCAGCAAAGTGCGTGGTGATCGGTAACGACATCGAAGGACCGGCCGTACAGGTATGGGCGAAATTTTGTGATGGCCCAGATGATCGCGAGACATTCTTTTTCCGTGACGGAATAGTTCGCTTCAGCTTTCGTCAGAGTACGGCTTGCGTAAGCAACAACATATTCTTGGCAGCCGGGCTTGCGCTGCGCGAGCACAGCGCCAAGACCAACACCGCTAGCATCCGTATGGATTTCCGTGGGAGCAGTTGGATCGAAATGGCGCAGTATCGGTGGTGTTATGAGCAGGCGACGTAGCGTCGCGAAGGCATCATCGCAAGTCGGGGACCACGCCGAAATATTGGGGTCTCCCCGAAGAAACTCTGTCAGAGGTGCCATAATCGAAGCGAAATTGCGAATAAAGCGGCGGAAGTACGAGCAGAGGCCAATGAAACTGCGCAAGTATTTTAGAGACGTTGGCTTCGGGAATTCTTTAACAGCACGGAGCTTAGCGGCATCAGGGAGAACGCCGTCCTTCGACACGACATGTCCGAGAATTGTCAGCTTGCGAGCCCCAAAGTGACATTTTTTCAGATTTAGTTGGAAGCCAGCGTCACTGAGGCAGCGTAAAACCTGCTCCAAGCGATGAAGGTGAGTAGGAAAATCTGGGGCGAACACTACTACATCATCCAAATAACACAAGCACGTGTTCCATTTGAGACCTCGAAGAATAGTGTCCATCATCCGCTCAAAAGTCGCGGGCGCGTTGCAAAGTCCGAATGGCATCACACGAAATTCGTATAAGCCATCTGGTGTGACGAAAGCAGTTTTAGGCTTATCTTCTGCAGCCATAGGCACCTGCCAAGAACCAGAGCGTAGATCGAGGGAGGAAAAGAACTCTGCACCTTGTAAGCTGTCGAGGGCGTCGTCGATCCGCGGCAATGGATAAACATCCTTTCTGGTTATTTTGTTTAGGCGACGGTAATGCACGCAAAAGCGGATCTAGCCATCCTTCTTTTTAACTAAAACAACTGGCGATGCCCATGGGCTGTCGGACGGTTCAATGACACCACGCTTTAGCATGTCACCTACTTGCTCATCAATGACGCGTCGTTCTGTCGACGAGACGCGGTAGGGTCGCTGCCGTAGCGGTGGGTGAGAACCG